>NC_045956.1:109362242-109684742 GCF_010909765.2 Amblyraja radiata
CCAGCCACCTCATACGGACCTCCTAGGACCTCGTATCGACCATAAGGGGTTGGACAGGCTAGATGCAGGAAGATTGCTCCCGATGTTGGGGAAGTCCAGGACAAGGGGTCACAGCTTAAGGATAAGGGGGAAATCCTTTAAAACCGAGATGAGAAGAACTTTTTTCACACAGAGAGTGGTGAATCTCTGGAACTCTCTGCCACAGAGGGTAGTCGAGGCCAGTTCATTGGCTATATTTAAGAGGGAGTTAGATGTGGCCCTTGTGGCTAAAGGGATCAGAGGGTATGGAGAGAAGGCAGGTACGGGATACTGAGTTGGATGATCAGCCATGATCATATTGAATGATGGTGCAGGCTCGAAGGGCCGAATGGCCTACTCCTGCACCTAATTTCTATTTCTATGTTTCTATGCTGTGAGTTTGAGTCCAGGGCAACCTCTTCCAAACTCGCAGCTTAGGTCGCCCAAGTGGGACAGGCCCTTTACTTAGCGGGTCAGGCAGCATCTCTGGAGAAAAGGAATAGGTGACGTTTCAGGTTGGAACCCTCCATCAGGCTGTCTGTGGTCCATATAATTAAAAGTCTCATCTTGACCACTTCATGTCTGCGCTGTATATTGATTTTAGAAAAAACGCTACCATATATTGCAATGATATTTGGTCATCTTACACACAGTCCTCCTCTGCTGAACAGGCCCAGAGGATATTTCCCATCTATGAAAAATAAAAAAGTTATGAGTGTTTAAAAAACCTTGAGATCCTCTCGCCTTTCAATCACCCGGGGGTGAGGGGGGGGGGGGGGGCAGGACTATAAAACTCTGGATGCCTGGACATGACTTGGTCACTCTGCAAGATCATGAGGGAGAGGCCACGACTCTCATTCTAAGCTGCGAATTAACTGAACTGTGAGTCTGCAATGTACTTGCAATAAATGATTTGTTAGCCCTTAATGACAATGCCATGAGTTGTTTGGTCTGCTGCCCTGTCTGTGCTTGAAACTGCAATGCTTTATTAGGTCTGACTGTGTTTGGAAGGAATAAATGCTTTATTAGGTCTGACTGTGTTTGGTTCAAATGTTATTTCGTGACTTCCGCTTAGTGGACAGGTCGCGCTGATTGCGTAATTTCCGGTGAGCGCAGAGGTCACGCTGATTGCATAATTTCCAGTAAGTGCAGAGGTCACTCTGATTGCGGAGGTGCCGCTGACTGCGGAAGCCCCAAAGTGGAGAGGCCGCGCTCAGCCGTGTGAGTATTCAAGAAAGTTTACTGCCATATATATGGTGTGTGAGTCAGTGAGTGTGTGTGTTTGTGTTTGTGTTTGTGAGTGTATGTGTGTGAGTGTGAGTGTGAGTGTGAGTGTGAGTGTGTGTGTGTGTGTGTGTTTGTGTGCGCGCGTGTGAATGAGTGAGTGAGTGAGTGAGTGAGTGAGTGAGTGAGTGAGTGAGTGAGTGAGTGAGTGAGTGAGTGAGTGAGTGAGTGAGTGAGTGAGTGTGAGTGGTCTCAGTGACTGAGCTGCCAGTCCAAAAATCCATTCAGCCCACAATATCCATACTGGCCTTCTGGAAACCAGTCCCTTCGGCCCACAACACCATGCTATCAGTCCAGAAAGCCCCCCCCCCCCCCCCCCCCCCCACTGGCCAGCAATATTGGAATTGGTGGAGAGGTGGAAATATTGCATTGGGGGACTAGCCCTCCCATGTGAAGCAGGGGCCCAACGGTTCCCACGTAGTCTAGTATCTTTTAAGATGTTTCTCTATTCACATGAGAATGTTATAGACAAAAGACAATAGATGCAGGAGCAGGCCATTTGGCTCTTCGAGCCCTCACTGCCATTCAATGTGATCATGGCTGATCATCCACAATCAGTACCCCGTTCCTGCCTTCTCCACATATCCCTTCACTCCGCTATCTTTAAGAGCTCTATCTAACTCTCTCTTGAAAGCATCCAGAGATCTGGCCTCCACTGCATGACTTCCACTCCACGGCAGAGAATTCCACAGACTCACAACTCTCTGTGTGAAAAAGTGTTTCCTCATCTCCGTTCTAAATAGCTTTCCCCTTATTCTTGGAAATTTTGGAATTTTTTGGAAATTATGAGGCTGTTTGGTTTGCTGGACCTCGGCTTCTCGTGTTGCCCCAGAATTCACAGCCTGTGGCTGCTCCTGCTCTTTTAAAATTGGATCTACATTTTAAACGTAGTCAATTTAAAATGAGCGGACCTTCAACATAGTATCAAATCAATGTAGACTGCTCGCAAATGGGAGGCAAAGCTAATTTTAAAATATGCGTGGGACAGTTCATGCACATCTTATGTGGACAATTGTTTCCCCTAAGCCAACTTTCTGTTGTGCTCTCTGTGCTGGTTCTGATTTCAGTGTTCATTCTGTTCATTCTTTTTTTAAACAAGCCCTGCGGACTTTCGGGGGGTGTTGATTGCAGGTGGTGCACTTCCTGTTCCTCTCCCACGCACAGACGCAAGTACAGCCACATCATTCATTGCACAACAGTCCAACAGTTGACCGCTGCTGACCCACTGACTGCAAGCAGATCCACCATCCAGATTTTTCAGAAAATTTGCAAATTAAAGCAACTGCCAGAGGCAGATTTAATAAATTAACAAATAATTTCCACAATAGTGCACATGATACCACATAACTATTAAAAAACAGTTATTTTATTGCAACTTAATTCACAGATACAGCATGGAAACGGGCCCTTTGGCCCACTGAGTCTGCGCCGACCACCGATCTCCTGTTCACAGTAGTAATATGTTATCCCACTTTCACATCCATTCCCTACACATTGGGGGCAATTTTGCCGAAGTCAATTAACGTACAAATCCGCGCATCGTTCTGATGTGGGAGGAAAGCAGAGCACCTGGAGGAAATCCACAAGGTCACAGGGAGAACATCCAAACTCCACACAGACAGAAACAATGGTCAGGATCAAACCCAGGTCTCTGGCACTGTAAGATGGCAGCTCTACTGCTGCGCTACAGTGCCACCACTGTGCTAATTCACAACTGATGGAAAAGTGTTGAGTTTGAAGGCTCCAGGCAGTGTACTTCATTAAGAATGACTTACAATTCACTGAGATATCATAAACACATTATTTCAGAAAGATGGGAGGAAATGATAAGGGGATACTTGGTTTAATTATGACTTATAACTAGCCTAGAACCGCAATGAAATGATTCCTTCCGAGGATAAGAACACTGTAAAATTGTCTTATAACCTGTAATTTTCCTAAAAGACATCACATGTGACCACGACCTTTATGAGTGTGGTCTGTCTGAACTCATATCCTGGTACAATGTACAGCCAGTTTACACTCTGAT
Source organism: Amblyraja radiata (assembly GCF_010909765.2). Taxonomy (NCBI): domain Eukaryota; kingdom Metazoa; phylum Chordata; class Chondrichthyes; order Rajiformes; family Rajidae; genus Amblyraja; species Amblyraja radiata. The sequence continues at coordinate 109,365,574 of NC_045956.1, forward strand.
GACCTCCAATAAATTCAACTTCAACATGTGTAATCTTTCTCCCTAGTTCCTTTGACTCATTTTTCATTTTCTCTTTGGATTTCACAAATGAGAGATGTGACTGGGAGTCAATAAAACCAGACCCCAGCAGGTAAAGTGAAATCCAAATAATGTAAACTAAATGCAAACAACGTACAATATGCAGCCAGAAAGACAGATGAGTAATAAATGTTAAGTGTTATTATAAACCTTAGAGAACATCAAAGCACACAAAAGTTTGTTTTTACATAGCCTTTTAAAAATACAATTCTGTTGTTTCTCGGAGCTTGATGGAACAAATTATCTAATGGAAAACAAGTGGAGTATTGTCATGGGACTCTATAGGAACAGCTAGTTCTGGTATTGACCGGCAGTCAGGGGGGAGGGGGGGAGAGAGGGGAGTTGATACAAACCCCACATACCTTAAATGCACCAAAAAGTATGATCGCAAATCAAGTAAAATTATTTTTTGTGGTATTTATTATTAAAACATTTCAAGATAAATAACTCCCAAAAATAATGAAAATCTTTACTGTCTAGACTGAAACATGTTTGGATTTATTTTGTTAATTACAACATAAGCCAAAGAACAACATAGTGAAATGAGTTGTAAAGCATTGTTGCACTTACTAACTTTTGGTCATTTTAAACACTTGTACAGTTGATTCTGCTCCAAGCTGTCCTTCTTACTCAATGAGCTCCCTTGCATGCTTTAACTTAAAAATTCATAAATATGTTATATATGTTGCTTCATTAGACCTTCTTGTGTGGATGTGATGTGGTCTCACACTTGCTCTAGAGTATCCCTGGCAATGCAAGGTGGAATTATAGTGAATGTGGACACTTGCACACCACTGGAATGAATCAATATTTATCTATCTATCTACAGTATCTATCTATCTATCTATCTATCTATCTATCTATCTATCTATCTATCTATCTATCTATCTATCTATCTATCTATCTATCTATCTATCTATCTATCTATCTATCTATCTATCTAATCATATCATATCATCATATACTTATTAAAAGCGATCTTGTACGTATGTATGTGTGTGTGTGTGTGTGTGTGTGTGTGTGTGTGTGTGTGTGTGTGTGTGTGTGTGTGTGTGTGTGTGTGTGTGTGTGTGTGTGTGTGTGTGTATATGTGTATATGTGTGTGTGTGTGTGTGTGTGTGTGTGTGTGTGTGTGCATATGTGGTTGTCTTTACATCTTTGCAAAAACACTACGTGGTAACGATTACATTTTTACATATTCTGATTGGCATTTTTCCCCTCTAGGCCAAGAACACCTTCACTGAACATTTTATGCTTTATTTCTAAACTTATTCTCGACTTATTAAAGATTAAAAGTTTAAAAAAATCTAAAGACTTTGAATTTAAAACAGCCAGCTTCAACTGATGACGTCACAATGGCTCGGCCACAGTAATTAGCATCACTGAAGATTTCATCCTATATTTGACAAGTTATTCGCGATTAAAGCTTTTAAAAATGCCAACTTTTACAAGATTTTTACATATTCTGATTCACATTTTCCCCTCTAGGCAGAGATCACCTTCATTGGACATTTTTGCTTTATTTCTCAACTACGCAGTAACGATAAGATTTTTACATATTTTGATTCACATTTCTCCCCTCTAAGCAGTGATCAGGTTCACTTAAGATTGGATCCTATATTTCACGTTATTTGCGATTAAAGCTTTAAAAATGCCAACTTTCACAAGATTTTTACTGTTAAAATCATTCCTTACAGCTTCCAACACACTTCGATACAAAGTTGCAAGACAGGAACACTCTGAACAGTCCTTCAACAGGAGGGGGAGGGGAAATTGAACAGGAGGGGAAGCACCAATTGGTATTGTAATTGGAACTAGTGCAGCAGACAGGGGAGGTGCAATTGGAATTGCTTTTAAAATCTACTGCTGAGGGAGGCAGGGGAGTGCTGGAATCTTATGTTCGGTAATGACTTCGGTTGGGGGACCACGCCACCCGTAGGGGCTATGGGTTAGTGGTGCAATATTGCGTTGGGAAACGGGTTGCGTTGGGGGACTAGGTCTCCCATGTGACAGGGACTCAACGGATCCCAATTGGTCTAGTGATATACTGAAACTCTCATCTTTTATGTGTGTATACATATGTGTGTGCCTTTAGATTTGCGCAAAATCACTACGCGGTAACTGTAAGAATTTTACATATTCTGATTCACATTTTTCCCCTCTAAGCAGTGAACAGCTTCACTGACGATTTTATGCTTTATTTCACCACATTGCTGATTACAGCTTGGAGCCCGTTGGAGAAGAATTGGCAATCTCAGCTCAAAAAGGCTGCCACCACCTCCACGGGTTATTCATATCAACCCGACCCCCCCCCCCCCCCCCCCCCCCACCCATTGAGGCATCAAGAACGCAATGGTGAGGCCTGTCAGTTGGCCCGGCAGGGGTTGAGCTGGGGTTGCCACTTCTTCTCCACGCTAGCTGTGTCCCCCCACAGTCAGAACCGTGAAGAATCGGCAACCCCAGCTCAAAAAGACAGTCAACACCCCCCGGGTTATTTACACCCCCGGGGTTATTCCCATCTCACCCCCCGGGTTATTCCATATCCCTCCCCCTGGGTTATTCACACTCCCTCCCCGGGTTATTCACACTCCCCTACCGGGTTATTCACAACCCCCGCACCCTCCCCCCACCCCCGCAACCTCCCCCCACCCCCGCAACCTCCCCCACCCCCTCAACCTCAGAAAGGCAGCCAACACCCCCCCTCCCTCTCTACCCCCTCCCCCTCCATCTCAATCCCCTCCCCCTCTACCGCCCTCCCCCTCCCTATCTACCCCCCCCCCTCCATCGCCCCTCTCCTTCTCTACCCCCCTCCCTCTCCCCTCTCCCTCTCTGTCCCCCCTCCCTCCCTGCCCCCTCCCTCCCTGCCCCCTCTCCCTCTCTGCCCCCTCTCCCTCTCTTCCCCCTCTCCCTCTCTGCCCCCCTCCCTCTCTGCCCCCCTTCCCTCTCTACCACCCCTACCCTCTCTAGGGAGTGGTGAGTATTGGGACCTGTGGGTGAGTGGTGGAGTATTGCGTTCGGGGACCAGCGCACCCTGCGCACCCCCCACCCCTCAATATCTACCTCCCTCCCTCTCCCTCTCTATCCCCTCCCCCTCCCTGTCTACCCCTCTCCCTCTCCCTCTCTAGCCACGCCTGCACAGTTGGGGGCTATGCCTGAGTGGATAGGGTGGGGGATGGGGGAAAAAGAGTGAATGAATAATATTAATATAATATCAAGGGGGGTGGGGTGGTTAGTGTGTGTATGTGTGGGGGGGGGGGGGTGTGGGGGGTGGGGGGGGGGGGGGGTTAGTGTGTGTGTGTAACGCCACAGGCCTTCCCCCCACAACCGCGTGTTGAGGGAACGGGACCCAACGGGTCCCACTTGGACTAGTCTGTCTCATATTTATACTAAAATTCTTATCTTGTATGTGTGTATATGTGTGTGTATATGTGTATTTATATATTCACAAAAACACTACACGGTAACGATAAGATTTTTACATATTCTGATTCACATTTTTCCCCTCGGTAGATTGGTTACTTCATACTAACCAATTGTAGTGTTCTATTAGTAGGTTCGTCTACTACGTGGTTTATATTATCAGAATTCAGTTCATACTGTTAGTCTGAGTAGCTGTTACGCTTGCCTTAACACTATGCTGAAGTGTACTGTGAGTAGACTTTAATAAATATTTTGTACCATGTTATGCGAGTGACTAACATTCCAATTGGAGAAACTGAATTGAACTGCATCGTAGAATCACAGGCTCACAGACTCAAGTTTTTTTTAATTGTTCGGGGGGAATCTGCAACCCTGCTTGGCATCAATGCATGCCAGGATCTAGGCCTGGTCTCCTTTGGGCCTGCTCTCCATCAAATCTCTCACTCTGAGGGCTCTACTCAGCAGATACTCTCACAATACAGAAAACTGTTTGATGATAAGCTTGGAAAGCTGCCCATCAAGTACAATATCGCCATTGATCCTAATATCACTCCTGTGGTCCGAGCTCCACACCCTATTCCACATGCCATGCGCGACAGAGTACACAATGAGCTCCAGTGGATGGTGTCCCTGGGTGTCATTGCTACGGTTATTGACCCATCTGACTGGGTTTACACCATGGTGGTTGCAACAAAGAAAAACAAAGAAGAAATCCGAATCTGCATCAACCCCAGAGACCTAAACACAGCGATCAAACGCCCACACTAACCGATACGAACGGTAGAGGAAGTTGCTGCTTAGATAGGCACTGCATCTGTGTTCTCCATTCTGGATGCTAACAGTTTGTTTTTGGCAGATCCCGCTGGACCCTGACTTGTCCAACCTCACCACGTTCGGCACCCTCTTCGGCCGCTACAAATTCCTGAGAATGCCCTTCGGCATCAACTTTGCCAGCGAGGTTTTCCAGCGCACAATGGAACAATTGTTTGTGGGGTATCCGTGTGCCATCATTGCCGATGACATTCTCGTTGCCGGACACGACATGGCTGAGCATGATGCCAATCTAATAGAAGTTCGAGACTGTGCTAAAGACATTAATCTCAAGCTCAACCCCATGAAATGCAGATTTCAGGTCTCAGAGGTTAACTATGTTGGCCATGTTTTCACCAGTGACGGTCTCAGACCTTCCAAGACTACTGCCATCAACGAGATGCCGGTTCCTACTGATGTTACGAGTTTACAGAGATTCCTAGGAATGGTTAACTACCTGGGAAAATTCATTCCCAACCTCAGCGATATATCTGCCCCTCCTGCGGGAAATTACACACAAAGACATTGCCTGGGCCTGGTATTCACAGCACCAAAGAGCTTTCAAAATCCTTAAGTTGCAGCTGGCCACTTTGCTTTAGAGTTGCCAGTGACACTCACATGTGATGCGTCCCACTATGGACTTGGCGCTGCTTGCCTACAAACCTCCACCGATGGCGACCACAGGCCTGTTGCATATGCCTCCCGCACCCTGACTGCAACTGAGCAATGTTATGCCCAAATCGAAAAGGAGTTACTTGCCGTGGTTTTCACCTGCACAAAATTCAAAGACTTTATTTTTGGAAAATCATTATATCTGCTTCAACCACCGGCCATAGCAGTATATCTGTATTAAGAAAACTTGCTCTGCACATTTCCCTTTAACTTTGCCCTTCTTACCTTAAAGCTATGACCTTTGGTATCTAATTTGTACAAAAGGTTCTGACTGTCTACTCTATCTATGCCTCTCATAATGTTATTATTCTACCAGGTCTCCTCGCAATCTCTGATGTTTCAGCCAAAACAAAGTGAGCATTACAATAAGTTTGGGGATTATACTCACCAAAATATTGGACTGCATCTCAAAGGAAACAACAAAAAGTGGCAAGTGATCAACAGGATATGGGGAAAAGATAATCATTGGTCGAATGAGAGAAATAATCAGTTCTGTTTTACTATCTTCTCTCATTCATTCTATGCTAATAGAGGATGGTCCATTACTCGATCTTTGGAGATGCAGCATGGAAACAGGCCCTTCGGCCCACCGGGTCCACACTGACCAGCAATCACCCCATACTATCCTACAGACTAGGGGGCAATTTACAATTAGACAGAAGCCAATTAACCTACAAACCTGTATATCTTTTGAGTGTGGATGGAAATCAGAGCACTCGGAGAAAACCCATGCGGGAGAATGTACAAACTCCAAACTACTGACACAGCCATTGGCAGGATTGAACCCAGGTCTCCGGCTTTAAGGCAGCAACTCTACCGCTGCTCCACTGTGCCGCCCCTAACAAACAGGGGTGCATTACCTTTTTGAGCCCCTACTTCTGGACAGGCAAACCAATTGCATCCAGTTTCGCACTTATAATCGCATTACATATGATAATTGTTAAAGTGCAATTCTTCCAATATTACATGCCACATGTAATAACTATGTACCCACATTTCCCATGTGTGCTTAATTACTTACAGAAGTACATTGAGCCAGCTGTAACCACCTACCTCTTCATTGATTGCAGGAATAGATTCAACATCATGTTCAGGACGTGGCCAGATTCTCGAAAGACACATCAGCAATGCCCAGTGGACCTAATATAAATGAAATGTTTGTAACATCTGTTGAAGTTGTACAAACTCCTTAATCCCAGCTGCTGAAATTTTGCAGACTTCACAAATCTATGTGTTTATACTGCTGCTTTCATAAACAAAATGTTTCAGCTTCTTGCTACGGAGTGTAAGAATGAGTCACTCTTGCCTAACGTATGCTAAGGTTTTTTAGCATAAAGTTATTGAAAAGTTTTGCTAATTGCTTTTATACAGTGCACCGTCCAATCGCTTTGACAAGAATTGAAAGTGTTTGTCCGGCTGACTTTATTACCTACAAACAGTCTCCAGTTTCACAACATTACAGTGGTCATTATCTCTCACTATTTGATTTTAGAAATCATTCTTTTTGTGAATAAACATAGTTAATAGCTTAGCCTGTTATGAAAATGGCGCTGTTGTCTTTTGGAGTGAATTGAAATGTAATAAAATCCTATGTGCTGTAAATAGATGTGCTCACAATAAAAGGAAGATTTTAATTACAGAATTCTATGTTACACACATCAAATACAACAGATTGTGGAATGCAGGCAAAGATGTTTAAATTATTCTTAAAAATGGGTTTGGGTAGGAAATATTATTTAATGAGAGCTTCTTTCTGGAAATTCCATTTTAAAATAAAATCTATTATAAAGTATCAGGGAAAGCTCACATTGTAAAATAATTTTCCATGTATATAAAGGGCCTGTTGTAATTCAATACACCCTGCTGATTCCACAAAGAACATATTTGACATGGTGCAGAAATGTCATAGGGTTTTAATTATGAATTCTCTGTCAATTTTTTAACAGATACTTATCAGTCGAGCGCAGACTCCATTAAACTCAAGAATAAGTGAGATCCAATAGTTATTTAGTAGCAAATAATACATTACAAAATTCTCTACATATGCAGACTTAAAAATTATGACCAGGCAGAGCTTGAATTAATGCTAATGTAATAAAAAGATCTAAGAGCATGGCATTTCATTTCTCAACTTTTATAGCTGTCTCCTCGAACCTGACACAGACAAAAGGGGACTGATGAAACATTAAAGGATTGAGAAAACAGGGAAGAATAATATATGTGTGACCGGCCTTTTTGGGCTAACAAGACATTGATGAGGAAGAAAGCTCATACAGTCAAGCAAGTCACTAATAAAAGTATATGAAATGTAACTAGTAGAAAATACTTTGTGTGAACAGTTCAAAGTCTAATAGCTTCAAAGTAATATTTATTTGATACAATCAATATCTTGGAAAGGGAGGTGGGAGAGGGACAAAGCTTGGCAAGAAATAGGTGGATACAGGAAGAGGGGTGATGGGAGATTGATTGAGGTGAAAGGAGACAAGAGGGTGTTAGATGAGGAAAGAAGTGAAATGTAAAGCCAGAGGGAAGAAACCATGGGGCTTGCCAGAATATGCATAATTCACATCAGTTTTATTTAGCGAATGCAAAGTCCTTTAGCCAAGCAGTTGCCTCTTGATCTGCTGTATGAAGGGTGACAAGTCCTCCTTTGAGTCTTTGTTGAGGGCATGCTTCAATGATGTGTTGCATTGTTTGCTGCTCTCCACAAGCACACCGTGGGGTTGGGCTGCTGCCCCATTTGTGAAGGCTGGCCAAGCAGGGGCCATGTCCAGTCCTGAATAGCAAAGAAGATCATAGCCATTGATGGTGTAACAGCCCGCTTCCTCTGTGCCCAACATGAGTCTCTTGGAGACAGATGACGTCGATGGAGTGTTGGTGGGCGAGGACTTCGATGAGGCGTCGCTTGGCTGCAGAGAGGCCTTCAACATTCAGTTGTAGTATTCGGAGAGCAGGTCCAACTGCTAGGTGCTCTTGAGGCTGGTCGTTGTTGCTGCTTTCGGCTTTGGGATAATGACTAGGATTCTTTGAATTGGCTCTCAGGCGTCGTCTTGTAGAATTTAGTCTGCTGGGAGGATCATTGGCTTCCCCAGGCGAGCTGGGTACTGACGGGGGGCGCGACGAGAACGCTGATCCATTGCTCCCCTATTCACATCAGTGATAGACTTGGTTGAGTCAGGATCTGGTTACCAATGTTTTGGACGAGTGTGGAAAATAGGAGGCCAACTAAAGAAGTACTTGGGCAGTTAGGCTGAGGGGAGCTGAGAAGGGTGTTTTACTGAGCTGTAAGTAGGCAGTTCTGGTGATGGAGTGAATAGGGGGCCTAAGTGGGTTCCAAGATCATCAGATTCAGCCTCTGAATGCAGCTAAGAAGTGGGATGGCGGTAGTGGCTGGGGATCTGAGTTAATGACAAGGATTCATCATAATTTCTGGATGCTCTAACATTTAGTTCTGCTCACTCTGCTGTAAGTTGAGCAAGCAGCGTGACAAAGGCTGTGATGGGGTTTGGAGATTTGGAGGAAGGTAAAACTGAATGTTGACACCATCACTGTATGTGTACACAAGAAAACAGGAGCAGGAGTAGGTCACTTGCTCCCTCAAGCAAGCTTCACCATTCAATATGATTATGGCTGATCTCTGCTGGATACAATTCCATTTCTGTGCCATTGCCCCAAGACCCTCAATTCCTCAGTCCTTCAAATATTTCTCTATCTCTACCCTAAATATATGCAATGGCATGGCTTCCACTACCCTCTGGGGTAGAAGATTTTTTGAGGATGTAACTAGGAAAATGGACAAGGGGGAGCCAGAGGATATAGTGAACCTGGACTTTCAGAAAGCATTTGATAAGGTCCCACATAGGAGATTAGTGGGCAAAATTAGGGCACATGGTATTGTGGGTAGAGTGCTGACATGGATAGAAAATTGGTTATCAGACAGGAAACAAAGAGTAGGGTCCCTTTCAGAATGGCAGGCAGTGACTAGTGGGGTACCGCAAGGCTCGGTGCTGGGACCGCAGCTATTTACAATATACATCAATGATTCAGATGAAGGGATTCAAAGTAAAATTAGTAAATTTGCAGCTGACACAAAGCTGGGTGGCAGTGTGAACTGTGAGGAGGATGGTTTGAGAATACAGAGTGACTTGGACAGGTTGGGAGAGTGGGCAGATGCATGGCAGATGCAGTTTAATGTGGATAAATGTGAGGTTACCCACTTTGGTAGCAAAAACAGGAAGGCAGATTATTATCTAAATTGTGTCAAGTTGGGAAAAGGGGAAGTACAACGGGATCTGGGGGTCCTTGTTCATCAGTCAATGAAAGTAAGCATGCAGGTACAGCAGGCAGTGAAGAAAGCGAATGGCATGTTGGCCTTCATAACAAGAGGAATTGAGTATAGGAGCAAAGAGATCCTTCTGCTGTTGTATAGGGCCCTAGTGAGACCACACCTGGAGTATTGTGTGCAGTTTTAGTCCCCTAATTTGAGGAAGGACATTATTGCTATTGAGGGAGTGCAGCGTAGGTTCACAAGGTTAATTCCCGGGATGGCGGGATTGTCATATGCAGTGGGCAGTGGGCTTGTATACTCTGGAATTTAGAAGGATGAGATGGATTCTTATTGAAACATATAAGATTATTAAGGGTTTGGACATGCTAGTTGTGGGATGTTGGGAGAGTCCAGAACCAGGGGCCACAGTTTAAGAAAAAGAGGTAAGGCATTTAGAACGGAGATGAGGAAACACTTTTTCACACAGAGAGTTGCGAGACTGTGGAATTCTCTGCCTCAGAGGGCGGTAGAGGCCGGTTCTCTGGATACTTTCAAGAGAGAGCTAGATAGGGCTCTTAAAGATAGCGGAGTCAGTGGATATGGGGAGAAGGCAGGAACGGGGTACTGATTGTGGACTATCAGCCATGATCACATTGAATGGCGGTGCTGGCTCGAAGGGCCGAATGACCTACTCCTGCACATATTGTCTATTGTTTATAAGATTCCAGATATTTACTACTTTCTGAGAAATTTCTTTTTTTTATGCACCTTAAATGACCAGCTCCTTATTTTATAGCAATGTTCTTTTGTTCATAACTTTCTTACTAGTAGAAGCATCCCTATATTTATCCTGTCAAGCCACCGTATGGTCTTGTATGTTCTGAAATGTTTTCAACCAATGAGTCCACATTGCCACTGAATCCCTCAACAGATGCCGCCTAACCTACTGATTTCCTTCAGCACTCTGTGTTTTGCTCAAGTTTCCAGCATTTGCAGTTCCTTGTGTCTCAACTTTAGTCACGGTGGAGCAGCAGGTAGAGTTGCTGCCTTACAGCAAAATGCAGCGCCGGAGACCCTGGGTTCGATCCCGACTATGGGTGCTGTCTGTACAGAGTTTGGACGTTCTCCCCGTGATCTGCGTGTGTTTTCTCCAAGATCTTCGGTTTCCTCCCACATTCCAAAGACGTGCAGGTTTGTAGGTTAATTGGCTTGATAAAAATGTAAAAATTGTCCCGTATAAAATTGCTCAACTTCCAGTAGAGTCCCTGGTGGACTCTTCAGTAGGTACAAGGTACAAGGTATTCAGTTCTCTTAGCAAAAAATAACAACCTTTTGCCAGTCATCCTAGATACTTTATGTACCTGTATACTAGCCTTTCTTGAATCTTGCAGTAGACACCTTGATGTCTCTGCAACCTCTAGCCCTACAATCTCCCACTATTTTTGGTAACGTGGTTCTCTTTTTTTCTGGCAAACTGGATGTAAAAAACTTCCCAATGAAGCATACAATATTTATACATAATTTTATCTTTACACAGAGTTAACTCTTAATCATGTTCAAATTCAGTGTTCATAACTGTAGCTCTGTGCACATTACATATTAAAGACTGCAGCTTAAATTATTTATATAAAGTTTATCACATTGAGTAATGACTGAATCTGGCATTAGGGGTCAAAAGGTCAAAAGGAATAGGAGTAGAAATAGGCCATTTGACTCATCAAGTCTACTCCGCCATTCATTCATGGCTGATCTGTCTCTTCCTCCTAACCCCTTTCTCCTGCCTTTTCCCCATAATCTCTGACACATGTAATAATCAAGAATGTATCGTTATCTGCCTTAAAAACATCCACTGACTTGACCTCCACAGCCACAGCAAAGAATTCCAGCTATTCATCACCCTCTGACTAAATACATTTCTCCTTGTCTCCTTCCTAAATGAAGCCTCAACATTACATGTATCGGAAGAACTGCAGATGCTGGTCTGAAGAAAGGTCTCGACCCGAAATGTCACCCATTTCTTCTCTCCAGAGATGCTGCCTGTCCTGATGAGTCACTACAGCATTTTGTGTCCACCCTCAACATTACATCCCTGTTTTTGTATACAAACCCTCTTGAAATAAATGCTAGCATTGATATTGCTTTTATTACTACTGATTCAACTTGCAATTAACTTTTTGGGAATCCTGCACCATCACTCCCAAGCCCTTTTGCATGTCCGATTTCTGAATTCTCACCCCATTTAGAAAAGAGTCCAGGCCTTTATTCCTACTATCAAAATGCATGGCTCCGCACTTTGCCACACTATATTCCATCCGCTACTTCTCTCCCCACTCTCCCAACCTGTCCAAGTCCTTCGGCAGAGTCCCTGCTTTCTCTACACTACCTAGCAATGTTACAAAATTTTGAGGTTTTAAAAATCAGGTCTGCAATTTATCTCATCAGATAAAGCATAAAAAGAAGTTTAATTGGACACCTAATTCACTTTTATATCTTCAGTATTAAAAATGTTATGGCCATTTTTCATACTCGGAAATTAGCATCTTGTTCCCTAGTGCTTTTCCATTGACTGAACACAAAAGCTGTGATAAAGGTCAGTCAAAAGCCCATAACTTTCTTAAAAATTAAGAGAACTGAATGACATTTTCAGTTATTATAGATTGACGCATTCTGAAACAAATATAAAACATCTTACTTGGATGACCTGAAATCAAAGCATATAATTAGTTAATTACCTAATTGTAGCTAATTACAAAATTGACCGTTGTGACGGAAATAGTAATAAACACCCAGACTGCCTTGAAAATTCAAAAATGTGATATTCACAAGATCAGAACTTTAATATTATTGTATAATATGCTGTAAGTCCGTAACAGATAGGTACATTTTCTAGCAATAGAACGTCTTTATGGAGAAGATCAGTTGCTAGCTGGTACATTTGCATATCATAATCAGTAGCATCATCATACTCCTCAGATTGTAACCAATAAACAACTCTGTACACCTTGTTTTTCCTCAACTTTTTAATTTTGGCATTGTAAACTACAAGTTTTTGCTCTTCAAACCACACATGACATGCCTTTCTGCCCACTACTTTCCCATTAACAATGTCCTGTAGATTCAATTTCTTAAGAAAAGGATATATTTTTTTAAATAGCCTCAGTATCCAAATAACAAACTAATCCCATTCACACAAGAATTCACAATATAACATGATTTTTAAATCTCACTGCCATGAATGTATATGCCAGATGGAAGGAATTTAATGTTTAATTCCCATAAATTAATCTAGAAACATCCATCCAAAATATAATCAGATTATTGTTTTTTGCACAATACATGTGACTCAAACTGTTGTGAATATTTAGTTTAAAAATAATGATCATGGAGAGAGAGAATAACACAAAATATAGACAATTTAGACAGCTTATCTCCAAAAAAAATGGGCATTTGAATCATCTTGCTTCTGGAACGTGATCGATTGGAACGTTGCATTTGCGATGAATTTGAACCCCATATCGGCAGGAAAAACACTGCTGGTTCGTATGGGGCCCAAATCACATTTTCGCTTATAGAGGATTGATTAAAGCCATCCCAAGAAGCAGGTTTATATGTAAAATAGACGGCTTTTGTCCCGTAAGTGAGATTCGTCATGTTGTAGGCGTTGACGGCGTTAGAAGTAGCTGTTTATTTATTTTACAGGAGAAAATGGCATTTTAATCCTCCCCCCCCCCCCAAAGGCGCCAAAGTCGCACACACGGCCAGTGGCAGAACTGCAGCGCCGCTGAAGGTAAGTTTGTAACATCGCTACACTACCTGCCCCTCCATCTATTTTCATATAATCATCCGCAAACTTTGCCACGAAGCCTTCAATCCCCTCGTCCCAATCATTAATTGACTTGTTGAATAAATCCAAATACAAATATCTTACCCAAATCACAGCAGGATGACATCTTGCATTTCAAGATTATATTATTGTACCAGGGAATATTGGACAGATGAAGTCAACTAAATAATATCTTCAGATCATCTCAAGGATCAACACCATTGAGGCTTTATTTTCCATCGTAGGCCAGAATTTGAATATCCATGGCAACAAAACATTAACTGCTGGCTTACCCCTAAATATACGTGCACTTTACAACATTGTTACAAATTCTGAAATGCATCTTCCAATGTTTGCATTTATTGATTATTTGACTATTCATTAAAATATGAAACTACCTATATGTCTCTTAATTCATTCTTGGTCTATCTTTTCTTTTCTACATGACTAAGAAATAAGATTATTACAGACAGTTGTAACTATCCCACATAATCTTTATAGGCCAGTCAGAACCTTTTTCCCAGAATGAATATGTCAAAGACTAGAGGACATAGCTTTAAGGTGAGAGCAGCAATGTTTAAAAAGAGTTGTGCAGGGCAATTTTATTTTACACAGAGGGTGGTGGGTGCTTGGAATACGTCAGAGGTGATGGCGGAGGCAGATACAATAGTGGCGTTGAAAAGCCTTTTAGATAAGCACATAGAAATGCAAGGAATGGGCCATGTGCATTTACCTTGGCCTCAAGTTTGGCACAGACACTGTAGACCAAAAGGCCTGGTACTGAGCTCGACTGTTCTATTATTAAGTTAAATCTAGTGAAACTTACTCTAAGAAATAATGTATAATTCTGCATTGTCATGACTTTAGTTTTTTTTTTTACAAAGTGCAATTAGTGTTCTGCAAATGAGAGCTGTGGTGAAAACATGGTACATATTCAATCATTTTGTTTTATTTTTTCATTCTGTCACAGGGGGAAAGTACAAACTCCATACAGACAAGCACCCATAGTCAGGATCGAACCCAGGTCTCTGGAACTGTAAGGCAGCAACTTTACCACTGCACCACAGTTCTGCCCTAAACCTACAAAAGTTGATCTTTTCAACCAGCAGAAGCATAACAACGTCATTTTAATTCCATGTGTACTGAAGATGGTATAAAATTGTTTGCGCGAACTTCCTGCACCATCGGAATGTCCTGAAATTATCTAAAGCAAGCCAATGAGGCCATCGGCCATATTTTAATCAAATGATCAAGTATTTTTGTATATATAAGGGATCATGAAAGTGGAAGCATGAAGCTGACCCGGACAGCCTGAGGAGCATTCAATGTACTGTCTGGCACAACTGTGGCCAACTGTGTACAACCCAATATGTGCGAGTTTTCACCTTGTTCTCTGTGAAGAGCAATGGAGAAAGTTGTGTATTTCAGAGTTGCAAAATCATCAGATCTGGATTTATTATGCTTGTCATTTGGAACAAAATTTCTCTTACATTTCTCTGCCATAAAAAAATACAATCATAGTTCATTTCATGCCTGTGCCAAATTACCTCATAATTTAACATGTCTGTTTCGTGGTAACAAATCAGCTCTGCATCTGCTTAAATTGATCTTCGCTGAGTGCTTCGGAGTGTTGCATCTTTATATTAATCACATTTCATTTTCTCAGGTTAATTAACTTCAGAAGTCATTGCTTTTCCAAGTGTTATCATGGATATAGAGATAGATTGAACTTGGATATTAATATTGGCAAGGATGTAGCTGGAAAATATGAAGCTTTGCATGATATGGTTCCAAATGCAATGAATGTACAAACCACAGGAGGTGATTGCACATAGCTGTCATTTTTAAAAAACTTTCTCAACATCCACCGTTTTTAATGATCTTGAATGCAAGGCACAAAATACCACAGAAACAGACCTCTCAGCTCAGCGCTTCTTTGTCAACCACGTTGCCTAACCAAGCTAGTTCCAACTGCCCGAGCATGCCTCATATACCTCCAAACTTTTCATCTTCATGTATCTGTCCGAGTACCTTTTAAATATTATAATTCATCTTTATCTAAGTGGTGAATAACAGTATTATCAAATCTCAAGCCCATCTAAATCCTAGGAAGCTCAGTTAGCTGCCTGTATAACTGAAAGTTAAAAAAAGCTTAGCCAGTCATAGGACTATTTATATAAAGGGATTTTAATGATTTCAGAATGATATAGTGCAGAAATACTTCTGTTTGACTTAAAATGATAACTACTGAAACCCAATTTTAAATGCCTGGTTGTGAAAAATGACTATCAATTATCTCTAGCCAAAATTAATTGAGGTAAAAGTACTTTTCACAACTATACTGTAGATTTCAACTGCAGATGAAGTATTGTAATATAAAAAAGTAGATAAATTGTCAGAGCATTGGCAATCAAATTTCAGTACAATCATAAGAAAAATAATTACCTTTATCATTTTGAAAGAGAACAGAACATGACGGAATTTACAGCAAAATTCGCTTCATTTTAAGTATCTGCTGTAACTTAAAAGATAGCTGCCACAATCAGTAGTAATTATAATTAAATATTTGCAAAACTTTGTCATTAATATTAACATCCATCTGTTTAGTTTAGTTTAGTTTTGGGATACAGCGCAGAAACAGGCTCTTTGGCCCACTGAGTCCGCACTGATCAGCGATCCCCACACATTAACACTATCCTACACCCACTAGGAACAATTGACACTTATTCTTACTTAGGCCCCCTTCGGTCATGGCTGACCATGGGTGTCTCCAGGGTTGGAGGATGCCTGTGCGTGACTTTGTTTACCGTAGGGAGACTGGTGCACAGACAGCCACCCCACGGTCCTTGACAGATCTGGGTCAGGATCCAGTGGCATGGAGTCCAAGACGACCGGAGACCCTTTTCTGCTGCAGCCTTCATCCGCCTTCCCAGCCGTTGTGACGCTCCACTGAGGTCAGCCATCATCCTCTGCCTGTTCCACCGTCGAGGTCTTCGTTTGCCAGAGACCTCGCCCTCAACCTTACTGCCATGGGTGGCCCTACCAGGAGCATAGCTCCAGGCAGCATCGCTCTCAGGATCTCAGGTCCACACAAGCTTCTCCACCACGACAAGGTGACAATCCACGGAGATGCTTATACTTATACCGAGCCAATTAACCTACAATCCTGTATGTCTTTGGAGTGTGGGAGGAAACTGAAGATCTCGGAGAAAATCCACGCGGTCACAGGGAGACCGTACAAACTCCGTACAGACAGCGCCCGTAGTCGGGATCGAACCCGGGTATCTGGCGCTGCAAGCGCTGTAAGGCAGCAAATCACCACCTGTGTTCCTGTGTTCATTTTTATTACACATTTATTCTTAAACTGCAAGTACCGGTGTTATAACCAGAACATTTGTTCCTGAATTAGATCTACAGCAATTGGAAGTGTGAAGGAGTTGAACTGGGAACAGCTACTAATTTGAACTATGCATTTTCCCCTTCTCCTGAAGGAACAGATTCAAATTATGCTCTGGTTTCATGGTCACTGGACATCATTGTTTACCTCATCTTGTTTGCCCAAGTTACCTTTGGTGTGTATGGTTGAATGGTTCAACATGGATACTTCCAAACTCTAGTTAATAGATGAGGGTGGCACAGTGACGCAGTGGTAGAGTTGCTGCCTTACAGTGCCAGAGACCCAGGTGTGATCCTGACCACAGGTGCTGTCTGAGTGGAGTTTGTATGTTCTCCCTGTGATGGCATGGGCTTTTTCCGGGAGCTCGGGCTTCCTCCCACACTCCCGTGTGTAGGATGATCACTGGTCGGAGTGGACGCAGTGGGCTGAAGGGCCTGTTTCCACGCTGTATCTCTAAAGTCAAGTCTAAAGTAAAGAGAGTATGCAGACTAGCTTTCTTCCCTAGTTTAGAAGGTTTCACCTTTCTTGCTGGGATCAGCTAACACATTATATAGAAATCACTGCCTGTGTAAAGATAGGAAAAAATCAGGAATTTCAGCTGTGCATTGGAGAGTTTTTTGCCAAATAATTAACTTAAGAGATCTATGGAGAAAGAATGGGGGAATGAGCATTACCAGATCCTGCACGGACTCGATGGTTTAATTTTGACTGCCTCTCATGTCAAGTGGATCATATGATTCGATAATTCCAGGAGAACAGTGTAGACTGATAGAAACAAAGAACTGCAAATATGGATTAAAAAAAAGACAAAGTGCTGGAGTAACTCAGCAGGTCAGGCACCATCTCTGCAGAACATGGATAGGTGACAATTCATAGAAACATAGAAAATAGGTGCAGGAGGAGGCCATTCGGCCCTTCGAGCCAGCACCGCCATTCATTGTGATCATGGCTGATCGGCCCCTATCAATAACCCGTGCCTGCCTTCTCCCCATATCCCTTGACTCCACTAGCCTCTAGAGCTCTATCTAAATCTTAAATCCATCCAGTGGTTTGGCCTCCACTGCCCTCTGTGGCAGGGAATTCCACAAATTCACAACTCTCAGGGTGAAAATGTTTTTTTCTCACCTCAGTCTTAAATGACCTCCCCTTTATTCTAAGACTGTGGCCCCTGGTTCTGGACTCGCCCAACATTGGGAACATTTTTCCTGCATCTAGCTTGTCCAGTCCTTTTATAATTTTATATGTTTCTATAAGATTCCCCCTCACCCTTCTAAACTCCAGTGAATTCAGATCAGGATCCTTTCATCAGCGGTAGAGACGAGGGACGTAAAGCGGTGGTCCGACCAGTCAGAGGCCATGCTGCAAGATGCACTGAGTGATGTCGACTGGAATATGTTCGAAGCAAGTTCCAGTGACGTCAGTGAGTTCGTGGAAGCAGTCACGGACTTCATCGTAACAGTAACTGACAACATCGTCCCCACGGTAAGGGTAAGCACTTTTCCGAACCAAAAACCCTGGGTAGACAGGTCTGTTCGTGTGGCCCTGCCTACAACTCGGGCCTGGCATCAGGAAACATGGACGTCTACAAGGCAGAGTCCTACCGACTGCGAAGGGCGGTGAAGGACGCAAAGAGAAGGTACAGAGACAAGATGGAGTTACAGATGGAGCAGCAGGACACCAGAAGCCTGTGGCAGGGGCTACGGATTGTAACCAACTACCGGAGCACCCCTCCCTCATCCGCAAGTGCCGGCACCTTCCTAGCTGATGACCTGAACTCCTTTTACGCTCGTTTCGAGAGGGGCAACACCACCGATTATCGACAATACCGCCAGCGGGCTGGCTACCGAAGCTGAAGGGAGGAATGTGCACACATTCTCGCTGTCCGAGCACGACGTGAGGAGGCCTCTGACACGGGTGAACACGAGAAAAGCTGCAGGCCCCGATGGCATCTCGGGGCGAGTACTCAAGTCCTGTGCTACGCAGCTAGCTCCAGTGCTCACTACATTATTCAACCTCTCCCTGGACAAGTCCGTGGTCCCTGCCTGCTTCAAAAAATCCATCATTGTACCGGTACCAAAATATGCCTCCCCAGTCTGTCTGAATGACTACCGTCCGGTGGCCCTTACCTCGGTAGTCATGAAATGCTTTGAGAGGCTGGTGAAGAAACACATCTGCGCCTTCCTCCCTCGGAACATGGACCCTTTGCAGTTCGCATGCCGTCCGAACAGATCCACGGACGATGCGGTCTCCCAGGTCTTGCACACCGCTCTCTTCCATCTGGACAGCCAGAAGGGGGGCTACGTGAGGATGCTGTTCATAGACTACAGTTCAGCCTTCAACACGATAGTCCCCACCAGACTGGCCGGGAAGCTAATGGAATTGGGGCTCAACACCTCCCTGTGTGCCTGGGTCCTGGACTTTCTCACCGCCAGGCCTCAGGTAGTCAAGATGGGAGGGAATACATCGAAGTCCCTCACCCTGAGCACAGGATCGCCCCAGGGTTGCGTCCTCAACCCCCTATTGTACTCCCTGTACACACATGACTGTGTGGCTAGGTTCAGCTCCAACTCATTAATTAAGTTTGCTGATGACACTGTGGTGGTGGGCCTGATCTCAGACAACGACGAGAAGGCCTACCAGGAGGAGGTGGCTGGTCTAGCACTCTGGTGCCAGGATAACAGCCTCTTCTTGAACATCAAAAAAATGAAGGAGCTGATCATGGACTTTAGGAGGGCACATCATCCGAGGACGTACACTCCATTGAGGATAAATGGGGATCCTGTGGATAGGGCGAACTGTTTTAAATATCTGGGAGTCCACATTTCCGAGGATGTGACATGGGCATCACACGCCTCAGCACTCGTGAGTAAGGCATTGCCTTTACCACCTCAGGCAATTGAGGAAATTCAGAGTGTCTCCGAGGATCCTCCAGTGCTTCTACGCAGCGGCGGTGGAAAGCATCTTGTCCGGGAACATTACCATCTGGTTTGGGAATTGCTCTGCCAAGGACAAGAAGGCTCTGCAGAGAGTAGTGCGTTCGGCCGAACGCACTATGGGAACTTCACTTGCCCCCCTGCAGGAACTATACATCAGGAGGTGTAACTCCAGAGCCAACAGTATCATGAGAGACCCCTTCCACCCCTGCAACGGACTGTTCCAGCTGCTACGGTTAGACAAACGCCTCCGTTGCCATGCGGTGAGAACGGAGAGGTTGAGAAGGAGTTGCTTCCCAGAGGCCATTCGGACTGTAAACGCCTATCTCACCAGGGACTAACTCTACTGAACGTTTTTCCTTCCATTATTTATTATGTAAAAGAATATGTGTGTTATGATTGTGTTTATAGTTTGTTTGGTTGTTTGGTTGTTTGGCTTTTGCACAAAAGTCCACGAGCATTGCCACTTTCATTTCACTGCACATCTCGTATGTGTATGTGACAAATAAACTTGACTTGACTTGATTGGTTGACAACTAGACAACGGGTGCAGCGGTAGAGTTGACAATTTCAGCGTCAGAGACCCGGGTTCAATCCCGACTATGGGTGTTGTCTGTTCGGCATTTGTACATTCTCCCGCGTGAGTTTCTCTGAGATTTTCGGTTTCCTCCCACACTCTAAAGTTAATTGGCTTGGTATCAATATAAAATTGTTCATAGTGTGTATAGGATAGTGTCAATGTGCAGAGATCGCTGGTGGTTGTGGGCTCGGTGGGCATGTTTCCGTGCTGCATCTCTAAACTAAACTAAGCTAAATTAAATTAAACAAGAACTCCGATGTTAGACTCCTATTTGCCAACTATAGATCTATCTTCAACATCCCATCCAAACTCATCTCCAAGCTCTGGGACCTAATAGTTAATGCCCCCCTTTTGCCACTGGAACCTTGACTTTCTGACTCACAGACCTCAATTAATGAGGATAGGGGACAACACCTCCTCCACGATAATTCCTAGCACTCTCAGTCCCCTACTATACTCCATTTACACTCAGGACAGTGCGGCCATATTCGGCTCTAATTCCATCTACAAGTTTGCAGACAACAGCAAGTGATGGACCAAATCACGAACAATATTAAGACAGAGTACAGGAAAGAGATAGAGAACTTTGTGACATGGTGTCAGAATAATAACCTCTCGTTCAATCTCAGCAAGATGAAGGAATTGACTTCAGAAAGCATGATGGAGTATATGCCCCAATCAGCGTCAATGGTGTAGATGTGGAAATGGTTGAGAGCTTCACGTTTCGTAGCATTAATATTACTTATAAACTGTCGTGGACCCAACCAGATTGATGTGACAGCCAAGAAGGCACACCAAGCTTCTACTTCCTGAGGAGACTGAGGAAATTTGGCACATCGCCAGTGATTCTTACAAACTTCTACCGATACACTAGAGAAAGCATTCTGTTGGGTTGCATTACAGCTTGGTTTGGGAACAACTCTGCCCAAGACCACAAGAAATTGCAGAAAGTTGTAGATGTAGCCCAGTCCACCACACAGACCAGTCTCCCCACCATTTACTTTATCTGCACTTTAAGCAGGCTCAGAAAAGCATGTAACAAAATCAAAGACGTCCAACCCTGGTCATTCCTCCTTCTCCCTCTGCCTGTCTTAAAGCTTAAAAGAGCACACCGCTAGACTCCGGAACAACTTCTTCCCCTCTGTTATCAGGCTTCTCAACAGCTCTTCCTTAAAGTAGGGTACTGTTCGATTCTTCTCTACTGCATGAGGACTTTGTCTATGGAACTGATGCACTACAATGCGCTTTTCTGCTGAGAACTATATTCTGCACTCTGTATCTTCCCCTTTGCTCTACCTATTGTACTGGAGTGTGAACTGATTGTATCTATGTGTACCAAGGAATAGTATAGTAAGTCATTATACATTCTACACCCTACTTGTTATCACCTCTCCAGATATTTGAACATATTTCAAATAGATATTGTGATGACATTTCCTATCATCTTAGCAGATGATAGTGACAATACATTTGTACCCTTTATAAAAAGTATAACCATCAGTTGATTGTTACATTAACTACAAATGGTTAACAAATACTTGATAGAAAGACCAATACACAACTTTAATGGCAATCTCTCTGCAAAGCTGTAAAACATTACAATGCAGTCCATAAAACTTTGAAGCATCTGTTATGAATTTAAATTGCATGAAGGTTCTAGTACTCTATTTTGACAGCCTGAAATCAAAACCATTGCCACTTCAGTTCAAATCACACGGTACAATATAATGTAAGTTCAGACCAAATTATCAGATTGGCGGCTTTTACTATCCAAGGTTGGCTTTTCAAGATACCAAAACAGACTAAACAAAAGCTTGCTAAAAACAGATTAAAGTTGCTTCAAGTAGTTGTTAATATTTCACATGGATATTTAGGTTGGAATGTGGTTTATTTTAAACAAAAATATTTTATTGTTTAAACATTATTGATAAACCACTTCACCAGCTCCTTCAGCCATCTCATTCATTTGATGGGAGCTTGGCTCCAAACATATTAGCATGGTAGAGAGTCATAGGTGGACAGTGGCGGACTGGCCAGGGTGTCAGCTTGCCCGATGGCAAGTGGGCCCCTGATGAAGTGGGCCCCCTATATCAAGTGGGCCCCTGATGAAGTGGGCCCCCTTTGTCTCCTGGCAACCAATATTTTTAGACCCAGTCCGCCACTGTAGATGGATCATCTCAGAACTAGCAGACTGCTGCATCACACAATGGCTTTGGCAGGGGACGAACTCCTCCCTCTAGCAGGTAATTGCCAAAGTTTCTGTTGCTGAATGGTTATGAGTGTCTTTGATCATCCTGGACCTGCTAAAACATAAAAGTAACATTAAAATGTTTAAATTATTAACGTTTTTTTTTTAAACTAAAAAAAATGCACGTTTCAAAATAAATTAAAAAGCTCTACTCGTGATTCTCCCTGCACGATGTTTTTCCATACACTGTTAGAGAACACCATTCACTTAGATTTCCCAATCTGAAAACCACAGAAGTTAACCTAAATGCTTCAATGGAGCTGTTATTGTCACATGTGCGAAGTGCAAACACAGAGTTAAAGTATTTTCCAACGAACGGTCCAGTAGTGGTGGCGCCATCGAGTGTGGCAGCAATACCTGAAGCTGTTCGTACTTTCATCCTTTTTTCAATTTTTTGTCCGTCAAAAAGTTTTGTTTTGGAGGTCTTTTAGTCTTTTTATGTGGGGGGGGGGGGGAGGGGGAAACTGTTTTTCACTGTCGCTACCTGGGTCGAGGATGCGTCTTTCCTCTGAGCCGCATCTTCACCCCCTCCTCGCGGCCTACCATCTGGATTGGGCCTATCCTGCCGGAGACCGGCCAGAGCTTCAGCTTCAGCGGCGCAGCACTGAAGTACCATCTTGGAGTGGGTAATGCCTTACCAGGGTCGCCGTGTTGGAAGCTCCGGAGTGCTGGGACTGCCGGCTTTAACACCGTGGAGCTGTGGTCTGCGGAGCTTCCAACAGCGGGCAGCACTGACTTTAACATCGTGGAGGCCTGGGATCTTTCGCCAAGGTCGCCATTGTTGGAGCTCCGCCCAGCTCGGCCTGTGGACTTCGGGAGCCGGGGTCTCCGGTAGTAAGCGACCGATTCGGAAACTCCAAGCCGCTGAGAGTGTTCTTCCGACGACAGAGTACCATCATCTGGCGAGAGGGCCTGAAACATCGGGTCGCCCGTAACGGCAACTGCGGAGGCCTCAATAGGCCCCGACCACGGGTTTACAAGAGGAAGAGGAATGAACTTTTATTGCCTACCTTCACAGTGGGAAACGTTGATTCCGCTGTGGGGGATGTTTTATGTTTTATGATAAATTCTATAGTGTTGTGTTTATCTTATTTGTGTGCTGCATGGTAACTCAAATTTCACTGCATCGATTGGTGCATGTGACAAAAAATGCCCTTTGTCCTTTGTCTTTGTAGAGTATAGCCATACCTAAGCACATCCCCAATTAGCAAAGTGTACAGAAAAAGTCTACTGAGCATGCGTGCAAGAGGCGCCATATTTTGGCACCATTTTTAGCGTCTAGTCCACATTAGATATTATGAGCAGTGCCCATTCCGGGCAAGCCCAGGCTACTGCGGGCCTCCAGCCATCGCCTGAGACATACGGGTCAACCTGCGAACTGACGTCCTCGCCTCGCCTGTCCACCTTTCTTTCCCGGAGACGCCTCCCGCAGACGATCTCTAGGGTGCTGTAGGCCAGACCTCTGTTCCTTATCTTCTCCCGACAGCATTGCTCCTCACTGGGTCGCGTCCATCGGGGTCACGGGCTCCATCCTTGTAAGGACGGGTCAGCTTGGCGGGCTCCCCCTTCCAGTCTGCTGGGTTCTCCAAGCAGGGGAAGACTCAGCGGCCACTCCCTGTTGCCAGCCATTCCCTGTAGACTGCGGTCTGCTGGGTCTTGTCACCCCCGTTAGATTTCGGCGCTCTGGGAGTTTCTGCCACCATGTGCAGCGCTCCAGTTTCACACTTCTGTTCTTATGTTTAGCCTTCGTTCCAACCACCTGTTGTAACAACCCCCCTCCCCATCCCCCCCCCCTCGCCTTTGCCAATCTTTTACCTGCCACAATTTGTTTGCCTTTCCCCTCTCCTCTCCTCCCTTACAATCAGTCAGACGAATGGTCTCAACCCGAGACATCACCTCCATGTTCTCCAGAGATGCTGCCTGACCCACTAAGTTACTCCAGCACCTTGTGTCCGTGTGTGCATCAGCAGTTCAACAGGGCAATGACATTTTTGCCCGGTTAGAGTCCTCACCTATGCTGATTTTTTTCAGGCTCAAAAAGATAAATCTAGAAAGCAGCAAAAGCACAGGTTCCGGACAGGTCTATCAGAGTTTTCAGATACAATGACTGAGTAATCCAACACATGTCCTTGATAAATTGGCAGCAGTTACTGGAACTTAATGGAGCAAGGGTGGGGCGTACACTGGTGCTCTTGGCCACCCCTGTGATGTTGAGGCAGGCTGTAATTGGGACCAAGAAACCAAAAACCAAGAAAACAACCCAGCTGCCTGAAACAGTTGTAAGCTACTTGAAAATGCTATTCTAGCCTCAAACCAAATATATTACACAGACGGAAAATCATTTGCAAATGGCCAGAACTAACGTTTCACACCCTTTGTCATGTTGCATCAGTCAAATTTGACCTTGCCCCTAACAAACACAAAATGTTTTAATAAATTCAGCAAGTTAAACACAGCAGCAGCAACAAAAGGAACAACTTGTAACAATGGAATGACTGTTGCAGGGACATTGGCTGAGCAGCAAAAGGCAAGATACTGTAAGTACATAGAAGGAAACAAGGAACTGCAGATGCTGGTTTACCAAGGAAAACACAAAATGTTCAAGTAACTCAGCGGGTCAGGCAGTATTCCGGGTGAACATGGATAGGTGATGCTTCGGAAGAATCAGGATCCCTATCCATGTTTTGTAACGATGCTACCTGACGCGCTTAGGTACATAGGTCAAAGAGATCGGTTTTAAGGTTTGTCTCAAAGGAAGAAACAGGTCTGATGGTTTAGAAAGAGAAGATGGAAACTTAGATGCTTGGGATGGGATATGGCAACCATTGGTGAAGTAATGAAGATCGAGGCTGAGGTGCAAGCATCTTAATCGCCACCAATTGCTTCCACCACATCCCCAGCAGCATGTTCCAGGCACCCACACTCTCTGTGTAAAAACTGCCATCGCTCATCTCCTTTAAGCTTTACCCTCTCACCTTAAACCCATGCCCTCTAGTCTCTGAAATATCTACTCAGAGAAAATAGTTCTTACCATCTACCTCATCAATTCTTCTCATAAATGTACATTCAGGTCTCCCCTCAACCTCCGCTATTTTAATGACTTCACCCATTGGATGCCACATTTCCCTCTGTCAACCTTCAAGAGAAAACAATCCAAGAGTGACTATTCGAAGACATCTGGAGTGCAGATAGCTCTGAAAATTAAGAGATTGGAGAAAATTATGATTGGAGAAAAGGGTCTGAAGAAGGGTTCCCACCTGAAACATCACCTACTTCTTTTCTCCATAAATACTGCCTGACCCACGGAGTTGCTCCAGCATTTTGTGTCTATCTTTGGAGAAATTTAAAATACTGGATTAGATAAAGAGCGGTGCCTGCCTAGAGGGAGCAGAAAAGAAGTTAAGGATTGTATAACCAAGGCATTGGTCCATCGAGAGCCAGCTGTCTGAATCAGTTGGAAAACATTTGAAAATACTATTCTGGTCTTAAACAATGCCAGCACGTGGGTCATGAGTGAATCAGACTCACCATAAGGAAATGGGTGCCTCCAAAGATCAACAGTAACTTTTCTAAATGTTATGTCCGATTTGCCTAGTGTTTCTAGGGCTTTCTGTCTCGATTCAGGTTGTCAACATCAACTGTAGTTTGATTCAAGGTCTTAAAGCACAAAGAATATTTATCATTTTTAGTCACGGCAATTTCCTATCCCGAGCCGGGCCTTCGCACAGGTTACTCACCTCATCCAGCCAGTGTCAGAACAGGGTACTGTCTCAATTCAAAAGAAACATAGGCCTTAGATTAATGCAGATTGGAGCCAGTGCACTTTCACCTTGTTTTGGTGCATGTTGAACATGGGCAAAAGGACTGTCTATCCTCTTCCCATCCTGCAGAAATCAAGGATTTTGTGGAGTTAAAGGTGCGAAAGATTTAAGCCTCCTAATTAGTGGTGTGTCTGAAGCTTATCTCTTCAAGTAAATTCTCATCTTGACCTCTAAAATATCAAAGTAGTTACATTTTTCAGTGCATGCAGCTCCAGGGAGAGCACTCCCTTTGCTCCAGTTATCTCAAACATCTGGTAATAATCTACACATAGCAAGAAGGAAACAAAAACATTCTCTTCCTGTTACTGTCATGCTCTTACAGTTTTTTTTTTTACTTTCTGCCTTGTAATATTCAGCCATATGGAAAAACTCAGCAGTTGTATTAGTGGCATATACCGATAGTAAGAAAATAGCAGGCAGTTTATAATGGAATATGCAAGTTTGCACAGTGAAACACAAAGAGGAAAAGATTACTGATGGAAAAATACAAAAACATGCATTTTATAAAGAATAAAAAATGTCTGGGAATGCATTCAAAACTAAGAGGCTCTCGGGTTGCATCTGATCTTGTTGCAAATTGATTGCTCTGGCTTTGTACGTGTGGAGTGTGGACTAAAATGTACGGCATCAGCCACCGAAGGGAATACTCTGTTTCAGATCCAAACTCACAAATGAGCTGCAAGCAGTCATAGCCTCGGGACATTATTTAACCACTACCATCTAAATACCTCAAATAGTTCTCAAAATGTATTCAAGGTGCTACATAAAAGTAAGCTCTGCTTTAAAATGTTATTGTGTGGATGGAGAGTATCACAAACTGGAATTGAAAATCCAAAAAGCTGCAGATGCTGCAAATCTGAAATACAAACAGAAAAGGCTGGGAACCTTCAGCAGCCAGGCAGCATCCGTGGAAAAGAGGTAGACAAAAATGCTGGAGAAACTCAGCGGGTGAGGCAGCATCAATGAAGCGAAGGAAATAGGCAATGTTTCGGGTCGAGACCCTTCTTCAGGCCGAAAAGAGTTCTTATTTTTAGGTTTTTTACAGGCCTGTCCCACTTTCATGGCCTAATTCACGACCTCTGCTGAGTTTGCCCTTGACTCATACCGCAGCATGGTCGTCACGAGGTCATAGGTAGGTCGTGATGCAAGTCATAGGTACTCGTGGCATCAAGTAGGTCGGGCCGTTTTTCTAGCCTGATGAAAAATGTCCACGAGTAAAAAAGATTGTGAATTAGGTCGTGAAAGTGGGACAGGCCCTTTGGTCATGTGTCAAAGGGTCACAGTTTAATGATAAGGGGGAAATCTTTTAGGACCGAGATGAGAAAAACATTTTTCACACAGAGAGTGGTGAATCTCTGGAATTCTCTGCCACAGAAGGTAGTTGAGGCCAGTTCATTGGCTATATTTAAGAGAGAGTTAGATGTGGCCCTTGTGGCTAAAGGGATCAGGGGGTATGGAGAGAAGGCAGGTACAGGATACTGAGTTGGATGATCAGCCATGATCATATTGAATGGCGGTGCAGGCTCGAAGGGCCGAATGGCCTACTCCTGCACCTATTTTCTATGTCAAGAGGGTCAAGAATGTTTGATTGTCATATCTACCGGCAATAGGAAATTCTGACTTGCGGAAGCATAACAGGCCCGAACATGCAAAAACATAGATAAATATATAATAATCAATAATATATTGATTACCACAATACAAGAAAACCATAATTATGGTTAGTCCATAGAAGTTCATAGTGGCCGAGGTTGGTGTTGCGTAGTGTTTTAAGAGTCTACTTCTTGCGTATGGCGTGCACAGCCTAAAGTTGTAAGACAACTTGTTCTGTTTGATCTTCTGTTTGTGTTCGCCAGGTTGATTGCATTCGTCAAAACAGGGTGGGCCACATGAAGGTTGCAATCTCCGACCCATTTTAAGAGTCTGATGGTTGCTAGGAAGAAGCTATTCTTGAACCTGGTGATCACGGGTTTCAGGCTCCTGAAGGTAGTATTGAAATGAGAGTGCGGCAGGGCTGGTATGAATCTTTAATGATATTAGCTATGATTTGAGGCAGTCCCTCGTTAGATGGTGGGGAGATGGCATTCCCTCATTAGATGGTCCTATGATGTACTGGACAATGTCTACAACTTTCTGCAAGCTCCTTCATTCCTGGGTATTAGAGTTACTGAACCAGGCCATGATGCACCCAGTCAGTATGCTCTCTGCCTGTATGAATTCAATAGACTATTGACATTGACATTGACGTACCGAATCTCCTCAATCTTTCAATGAAGTAGCGGTATTAAAGAACTGTGATTGTGATTGCATCAATGTGCTGAGGCCAGGATAGATCTTCAGAGATATTCACGCCCAGGAACTTGAAGCTGTTGACTCTCTCCTCCACCATCCCTACGATAAAGATAAGCTCATAGATACCTAGCTTTCTCATCCTGGGAAACAGTTTTTCAGACCTTCATTTGGAAATGATGCGGAAATCAAAGGGGAAAATTTAAATTCTGCCTTTGGACAGACTCAAGGAGGTGGCCCTAGAAATCGTGGATGCATTGGTGATCATTTTCCAATGTTCTCTCGACTGGATCAGTTCCTGTGGACTGGAGGGTAGCCAATGTAACTCCACTTTTTAAGAAAGAAGGGAGAGAGAAAACAGGGAATTATAGACCAGTTAACCTTACTTCGGTAGTGAGGAAGATTCTTGAGTCGATTATTAAAGATGTTATAGCAGCACATTTGGAAAGCAGTGATAGGATCGGTCAAAGTCAGCATGGATTTATGAAGGCGGAATTATGCTTGACTAATCTTCTGGAATTTGTTGAGGATGTAACAAGTAGAATGGATAAAGGAGAGCCAGTGGATGTGGTGTATCTGGACTTTCAAAAAGCTTGTGACAAGGTCGCACACAAGAGATTAGTATGCAAAATTAGAGCACATGGTTTTGGGAGTAGGGTATTGACATGGATAGAGAACTGGTTGGCAGACAGGAAGCAAAGAGTAGGAATTAACGGGTCCTTTTCAGAATGGCAGGCAGTGACTAGTGGGGTGCTGCAAGGATCAGTGCTGCGACCCCAGTTATTTACAATATACATTAACGATTTAGACAATGGAATTAAATGTGATATCTCCGTTTGCGGATGTCACAAAGCTGGGTGGCAGTGTGAGCTGCGAGGAGGATGCTATGGGGCTGCAGGGTGACTTGGATAGGTTGGGTGAGTGGTCAGATGCATGGCAGATGCAGTTTAATGTGGATAAATGTGAGGATATCCCCTTTGGTGGCAAGAACAGGAAGGCAGATTATTATCTGGATGGTGTCAGATTAGGAAAAGGGGAGGTGCAACGAGACCTGGGTGTGCTTGTAAATCACATTGAAAGTAAGCATGCAGGCGCAGCAGGCAGCGAAGATAGCTAATGACATGTTGGCCTTTATTGCGAGAGGATTTGACTTTAGGAGCAAGGAGGTCCTACTGCAGTGGTACAGGGCCCTGGTGAGACTGCACCTGGAGTATTATGTGCAATTTTGGTCTCCTAATTTGAAGAATATATTCTTGCTATTCAGGCAGTGCAGCGTGGTTTCACCAGGTTAATTCCCGTGATGGCGGGACTGACATATGATGAAAGAATGGGTTTACTGCGCTTGTATTCACTGGAATTTAGAAGGATGAGAGAGGATCTTATGGAAACATATAACATTCTTAAAAGGATTGGACAGGCTAGATGCAGGAAAAATGTTCCAGATGTAGGGGGAGTCCAGAACCAGGGGTCACAGTTTAAGAATAAGGGGTAGGCCATTTAGGACTGAGATGAGAAAAAAAGTTTTCACCCAGAGAGTTGTGAATCTGTGGAATTCTCTGCCACAGAAGGCAGTGGAGGCCAATTCACTGGATGTTTTCAAGAGAGAGTTAGATTTAGCTCTTAGGGCTAAGGGAATCAAGGGATATGGGGAAAAAGCAGGAACATGGTACTGATTTTAGATGATCAGCCATGATCATATTGAATGGCGGTGTTCACCCAAAGGGCCGAATGGCCTACTCCTGCACCTGTTTTGCTATGTTTCTATGACTCATTTTAACTATAATGCATTGAGGATTGAACAAAGGAGAAAGAATAGTTACACTAGGTTTAAATTTGTTCCAAGTTTAATGACCAACTGTAATACATGAAAACATCAGAAGCTCCGTTACACTGAACTCCAACTGAGTTGTTTTCAAACAATGGGTGAAATCATTGTACTGGAAAGGTGTATTTCCCTTCATTTGAGGAAACGTCAGTCCTTTGTAATAAGGGTTTCCTATTGCCACATTGAGATGGGGAAAATATATACATGTCACAGCATCAAAGCAAATTTGACCACGAGTTATGTATTAATGTGTCAGGAGGAACAGCAGATGCTGGGTTAAACTGAAGACAGACACAAAATGTTGCCGTAACTCAGCGGGTCAAGCAGCATCTCTGGAGAAAAGGAATAGGTGACGTTTCACGTCAAGACCTTTATTCAAGGTAGATTTTAATAATCTTTACAAAAAAAAACTTCTAAAGCTTCCTCAATCAAATAATCAAGATGTCAATCCAAGCTAGTCCCAGTAGCCTGTGTTTTGCCCATCTCCATCTGAATCTTTGCATCTGTCCATGTATCCATGTATCTATCAAATGTTGTTTAAATGTTGTAATTGTGCCCTTCTCTACAATTTCCACTGGTAGCTTGTACCATATACCCACCACATTCAATGTGTAAAAGTTGCTATCCTGCCCCTGATAAATCTTTCCGGTTTCACCTTAAATCTACGTCCTACAGTTTTAGACTCCTCCAGCCTGTGGGAGTTCCTGTACCCTCCTGTTCTCTGTATGTTCTATGTACCCTAATCAAGCTGACATCGCTGCTGAAACGATTCTCACTGAGAACAAGCAGTTTTTTAATTAACTTTACCAGCACGATCACACACAGTTAGTGCTGTTGCCTCACAGCTCCATAAATCCAACCGAGGAGTGATTTACACAGAACAAATAACCTACCAGCATGTCTTTGGAAGGAAGAAGGAAGTCAGCACCCGAGGGAAACCTACCTTATCACAGAGAGAATGCGCAAACTCCAAGAGAAAAACACCCTGAGATCAGGTTTGATTCTGGATCCCTGGAACTGTGAGGCAAGTGATTAAACCAATTAACGTAAATGCAAATTAAATACATTACTTTAAAATATATTTGGATACAGTATGATGCAGTTGAGACAGATGGAGTAAGCATAGCTAACATTCTCACAGCGCTCCCTCTCTGAAGGCCTCTTTATGTCACATCTAGATATGTTCATAAATTATTGCAGAATTAGACCATTCGACCCATCAAGTCCACTACGCCATTCAATCATGGCTGATCTATCTTTCCCTCACTCCCGCATTCTCCTGCCTTCTCTCTATAACCCCTTACACCCATACTAATCAAATATATTGGAGACTAATTGGCAGTGTATTGCTGATACAATTTTTCAACAAGTCCAGTGTTATTTTGCCAACTGAATATCAGGATGATAGTAGGTCAACTAAATACAAGAAAATGAGAAAAGTGGAGCAAGATTAAGCCACGGCCCCATTCAATCATGGCTGATCAATGCTGTCTTCAACTCTTCTTCTGTGCCGCAGCCCCATAACCCTCAATCTTTCAAATATTTATCATTCTGCACCTTAAAAATATCTGATTATCTGGATTCCTACAGGGTAGAGAATTGCAGGAATTCTACACTCTGACATAAGATATGTCTACGCACCAGTTTTAAATGACCAGCCCCTTATGCTGCAGATATGTCACCTAGCTTGTTATTCTCCCACTAATGGAAACATCTCAACAGAACAACATTACCCCTTATTCTTCTCAACTCCAAACATTACAAGCCAAAATTGTTGATCCTCCCTTGCAAGGACAAACTACTCATCCCAGGAATTAGTTGTAATGGTGCTGAATCAGAATGCACGACATCCAATCCCTAGTTTTGATGGCCTTAAAATGTCAATGGATAGGACATTGTTTAAGAAAGTATTTTACATGGGTCTTGTCAGTTTCCAAAGAAACTCTCCTAAGTACCCTCCTCCAGTGAACCAGCAGTTGTGTTCTTAAGGACTATGTATTTGTTTGATTAAAACAGGGACGTAACATGTTTTATATTAGAAGACTGGTTGACTTTTGAACTAATTAGCCGCTCTCCCTATTCCATAATGTTTGCGAGATGTTTGCATTGCTGCAATTGACATTCCCTCCTGTGAATGCTTAAAAATATTTTGAGACAATTTGTACGGTTGGATTTCCATAAGCTAGATCTTCCATAGCCTGGGAATTCCTGGAGTATACAATGTTAATCTTGTGAATTTCAAGGTGCCTTTGATAGTGTGACAAACTTAAATGTATTGTATTGACATTATTCCATTTTAATTATTGTTGCATGTTTTTATTTATTATCTTAGGAACTAATTTGCTCAGATATTCACTTTGTTGATCATGCTAAATGGACTGTATGGCAGTTGTGTTACTTCAAAGGAGCTAGAGTAGAACACACGGCTGCTTTATCACAGCATTTATTGTTACCACCCGGAGTGAGCTTCAAGGCGATTATTTATCAGTCAGATGTGGAGAGAAAACAAAACTTTTTTGTACCAAAATCAGATTGAAACTTCTGCAAATGAGCAATTGTGCCAGAATTAATGGCGTGGAGTTTACTGAAAAATGCTGGCAGATTCAGAAAGAACTGTAACTGAAGCAACATAGCAATTAGCAAGTTTGCATCTGAAAATGCTGGAAGAACTCAGCACGCCGAGCAGCATCTATGGAAAGTGAAACTGGTTAATATTTTGAGTGAGGGAGCCTTCCTTAGAACTTAATGCTAGTTTGAATCAATGAATTGTAAATTGTCAAAATGGCAAGGGGCATCAGATTTGCCACAGATGCAAGTCATAGTCAGAAAATCATAGAGGCATTGTACAAACAGGCCCTTCGGCCCAACTTGCCCACACTGGCCAACATGTCCTAACCACACTAGTCCCACCATCCTGCTTTTGGCCCATTTCCCCCAAAACCTGTACTATCCATGTACCTGTCTAACTGTTTATTAAATGTTAGGATTATTTCAGCCTCAACTACCTCCTCTGGCAGCTTGTTCCAAACACCCACCACCCTTTGTGTGAAAAAGTTACCCCTCAGATTCCTATTAAATCTTTTCCCCTTCACCTTAATCCTATGTCCTCTCATCCTTGATTCACCTACTCTGGGCAAGAGACTCTGTGCATCCACCCAATCTATTCCTCTCATAATTTTATACACCTCTATAAGATCACCCCTCATCCTCCTGCGCTCCAAGGAATAGTCTATCAGCCTACTCAACCTCACCCTATAGCTCAGACCCTCTAGTCCTGGCAACATTCTCGTAAATCTTCTCTATGCCCTTTCCAGCTTCACAATATCTTTCCTATAACATGGTGTCCATAACATAACACAATATTCTAAATGCGGCCTCACAAACATCTTATACAACTGTAACATAACCTCCCAACTTCTATACTCAATACTCTGAATGATGAAGGCTAATGTGCCGACAGCCTTTTTGACCACCTTATCTACCAGCGACTCGACCTTCGGAAAATCATTCACCTGCACTCCTAGATCCCTCTGCTCCACAACACTCCCCAGAGGCCTACCATTCACGGTGTAGGTCCTGCCCTTGTTAGACTTTCCCAAATCCAACATCTCACATTTCTCTGTATCAAATTCCATCAACTGTTCCTCAGCCCATCTGGCCAATTAATCCAGATCCTGCTGCAATGGTCTCCAAATCTGAGGAAGGACATTATTGCCATAGAGGGAGTGCAGAGAAGGTTCACCAGACTGATTCCTGGGATGTCAGGACTGTCTTATGAAGAAAGACTGGATAGACTTGGTTTATACTCTATAGAATTTAGGAGATTGAGAGGGGATCTTATAGAAACTTACAAGATTCTTAAGGGGTTGGACAGGCTAGATGCAGGAAGATTGCTCCCGATGTTGGGGAAGTCCAGGACAAGGGGTCACAGCTTAAGGATAAGGGGGAAATCCTTTAAAACCGAGATGAGAAGAACTTTTTTCACACAGAGAGTGGTGAATCTCTGGAACTCCCTGCCACAGAGGGTAGTCGAGGCCAGTTCATTGGCTATATTTAAGAGGGAGTTAGATGTGGCCCTTGTGGCTAAGGGGATCAGAGGGTATGGAGAGAAGGCAGGTACGGGATACTGAGTTGGATGATCAGCCATGATCATATTGAATGGCGGTGCAGGCTCGAAGGGCCGAATGGCCTACTCCTGCACCTAATTTCTATGTTTCTATGTTTCACAACCATCTTCTAACTATCTGCAAAACACCCACTTTTGTATCATCAGCAAACTTGTTAATCTTGCCCTGTATGTTCTCATCCAAATCATTGATATAGATGACAAACGGTAACTGTCCCAGCATCAAACCCTGAGGCACAACACTCGTCACAGGCCTCCAGTCCGAGAAGCAACCTTCCATCACCACCCACTGCTTCCTTCCATGGAGCTAATTTTCTATTCACTCGTCTATCTTTCCTTGGATCCCATGCGATGTAACCTTCCAGAGCAGCCTACCATGCGGAAGTGGAAAAGGACTGGACCGGGGTGGGGTAACGAATGTCATGTGAGTACAAGCTGTCCCTGGGGTATGCAAGGGTTTCATTCCTGAAAATCGATTCTTCCACTGATCAGATCAGACTTTATGAACCAAACTGATGATCTGCTCCAGGTAATTGAAGCTGTAGTTGCTAAAGGGATAGAAAGCAAAGGAAATCCGGACAATTATCTGATATTTTTTGAGTGATAGGGATAAAGCTCACCCAGCCAACTTCTTGTTATTTGTATTTAGGAAATCTAATATAAGTATGCAGTTTTGGTAACTGACCCTTGACAATGAGTTATAATTGGACCAGAGGAAAAAATCCATAGTAAAGTGAGAGACTTCGAAAATTCACCCAAGGCATGTTTAGTTTATTAC
Source organism: Amblyraja radiata (assembly GCF_010909765.2). Classification (NCBI taxonomy): domain Eukaryota; kingdom Metazoa; phylum Chordata; class Chondrichthyes; order Rajiformes; family Rajidae; genus Amblyraja; species Amblyraja radiata. The sequence goes on from NC_045956.1 coordinate 109,400,641, forward strand.
TGTCATATGTACTGAGGAACAGTGAAAAGTTTGTTTGTTGTGTGCTATCCAGTCAGCGGAAAGGCCATACACGATTGGAATCAAGCCATCCAAGCCAGTGTACAGATACAGGATAAAGGGAATAACGTTTAGTGCAAGATAAACTCTAATAAAGTCCAATTAAAGACAATCTGAAGATCTCCAATGAGATAAAAGAGAGGTCAGTACTGCTTTCTAGTTGGTGATAGGATGGTTCAGTTGCATGATAATAGCTGGGAGGAACCTGTCACGGAATCTGGAGGTGTGCGTTTTCACACTTCTGTACATCTTGCCTGATGGGAGAGAAGAGGGAGTGACCAAGTGACTTGTCCTAGATTATACTGGTGACCTTGCTGAGGCAGTGCAAAGTGCAGATGGAGACAATGAAAGGGAGGTTGGTGTGATGGTCTGGACTGTATCCAAAATTCCCTGCAATTTCTTTCACTCTTGGATGGAGTTCCCGAACCATGCTGTGATATATCCTGATAAAATGCTATCTGTGTCGCATCCGTTGACATCGGTGAGAGTTGCTGGTGACATGCCGAAATTCCTAAGCCTTCTAGGGAAGGTTAGTTGTCTGCGTGCTTGCTTAGCCATTGTTTTGATATGCTGGTCCAGGACAAGTTGCTGGTTATATTGACTCCTAGGAACTTGAAGCTATCAACCACCTCTACCTCGGCGCTGTCATTGTATACCAGGGTGTGTGTATCACTTCGCTTCCTGAAGTCGAACACAATCTCCTTTATCTTGCTGACATTGAGAGAATGGTTGAAAGTAGATAAAAATGCTGGAGAAACTCAGCGGGTGAGGCAGCATCTATGGAGCGAAGGAATAGGTGACGTTTCGAGTCGAGACCCTTCTTCAGAGGAAGGTTAGTACCTTGGCGCCAGGTTACAAGGTTCTCAAATCTCCTTCCTGTACTCAGTCTTGTCATTATTTGATATCGGGCCCACTGCGGTGGTGTCGTCTGCGAATTTATAAATTGAACTGGATATGTATGTCATCTGTACTCCTTATACACCCATGAACAGTCATGGGTGTATAAGGAGTACAGAAAGGGGCTGAGAACACATCATTATGGACCACCAGTGTTGAGAATTATTGTAATATGTGAAGTTGTGAATGCCACAACAGATGACCATCGCATTCTGATTTTGAATATCATCATCATATCGGGTCTTAACCATCTCTGCACTAGGCAGAACATTCTGATCTTCTTCAGTCTCTCCACATATCCGAGGACATGGATGCTTTTCCTAAAATATGGTGTGAGGCTTCATTAGTAATTTATAAATTCTTAAGCTACTTTCAATTTATTTTGAAATAGTAGGAAAATAAAATACTTGTATTTATAGTGTTCTGAATTAGTTTCCTCTAGCATTTAGTTCAGAGCTTTTTCGTCATTTTTTTGATAGAAAAGGCAAACGGGAGTGGAACATAAACGGTGATTGGACAAAATGGCCCATTTCTGCCGTTTATCTTCAGCAATCCCATGAGTCTGTGCAAACTTTAAAAGTATATACAGACTAGAATTATAAAACAATTAATGTAAATTTTTACTGGGTTCACAACATCCCATAATGCCATCATAAAAGGTGGTGTGATCCTTCATTTTATTGCCATTGAAACTGAAATTGGTAATCTTATATTAATGCATGTTTCGATTATTTATACACCAGAGAGCAGTACAGCATAAGAACAGACCCTTCGGCCCACAATGTCTATACCAAATATGATGCCAAGACCATTTCTTCCCGACCTGTGCATAATCCTTATCCCTCCGTTCCCTGCATATCCATATGCTTATCCAAAAGTCTCTAAAATGTCACTCTCGTATATGTCTGCCCTATCTATCTATTATGGAAAGGAAACAGATTGATGTACTTTCATGATTACATAATTTAAATTAACCTACCTTTTGGTGCATTCACATTGTTCGATAGCCAAATAATTAGAATTGCATCATTTGCATGTCATGTCAAAAAGTAATCATGGTGGCTTGGGTCAGCTGCTATCAGGGAAGAAGGGTCTGGAAATTTAATACTGCAATCAGACCAGTATATGCATGGCTTTGCTCTCATGGAACATTTTTAGAGCATCATTTTTTTACAGAGGACCATCTGAAACTTGAGCTGAAGTGACCTAGGAGGCAAGATGTGCACACTGCAGAATGTCAGTCAAAGGGAAATGGTAACCATGTGAACACCAGCTACCCTTAATGACTTCCGCTTTGCGAGCCCCCACTCCCTCATCTTTACTACGGATGTTCAGTCATTCTACACCTCTGCCCCCATCAAGAAGGCCTTGAAGCCCTCCATTTCTTCCTCTACCACAGAACCAGCCAATTTCCTTCTACTAACACTCTCCTCTGCCTTGCTGAGCAGGTCCTCACCCTTAACAAATTCTCCTTTGACTGCTCCCCCTTCCTCCAAATCAAAGGTGTAGCTATGGGCACTCGCATGAGCCCCAGCTGTGCCTCCTCTTTGTAGGGTACTTTGAACAACCCCTGTTCCAGGCGTACACTGGCCGTATCCCTAAACTCTATCTCTAGAATTACATTTGTTACATTGACGACTGCATCAGTGCTACCTCCTGCACCCATGCAGAACTCATGGACTTTATTAACCACCACCAATTTCCATCTTGCATTCAAATTCACTAGGACCATCTCCGACACCTCCCTTCCTTGATCTGACCGTCTCCATTGCAGGGTATAGACTATCAACTAATGTCTATTACAAACCCACTGACTTCACAACTATCTCGACTACACATCTTCCCACCCTGCTTCCTGCAAAGATTCTATACCCTACTCCCACGATGAGGTGTTCCGTACCAGGACATCCAAGATGTCCTCATTCTCTAGGGAAAAGGGGTTCCCCTCTTCTTTCAAAGATGAGGCCCCCACATAAGTCTCGTTAATACCCTGCAGCTTTGCCCTTGCTCCCCTTCCCCCTACTCGCAACAGAGAGTCCCCCTAGTCCTTACCTTTCACCCCTTCAGCCGTTACATACAGCACATCATCCTCCGAAATTTCCACCACCTCCAATGGGATCCCACCACTAGTCACATCTTTCCATCTACACCCCTTTCCGCCTTCCACAGAGACCAATCCCTCCGCAACTCTGGTTAACAACCCTTCACACTCAAAGCATTCCCTCCCCATGCACCTCATGTCCCTATACCTCTCCCTTCGACTCTGCCCAGGGACCTGACCAGGGCCGGATTTACTTATAAGCTAGACAAGCTCAAGCTTAGGGCCTCGAGATATAGGGGGGCCTCGGCCTGCTCCACCAAGGTGTATAAAACTTTTGACATAGTGGCATTGTTACAAACCCTACCAACAGTGGCGCTGTGCTTGCGATTCCAGATGCTTTGGTGGTGTGGGGGTGGGATTAAAATGCAGGTGAGGTTAAATGCAGGTGGAGAGGACCTCCTACTCTTTGCCTGCTGACCCTGGCCACTCCACCGCCCTCCAGCAGCCGTCGCCTTACCTGCAGCCTGGACTCAGCACCGGATCAGAAGTTTCCACGTTGCAGACTCCAACTCCCCTGAGTTTGACTGCGCTGGGTCCTAGTGCTAGTCCCCCCAACCCTGGTAACATCAGTGGCTGTTCCACTGGGTCTTCCCAAATCCCCTCAAACCATGCGACCCCAGCTCTTCCACACCGACACTATAGTCTTCATACCCCCCCTACCCCCTGACCACCCACCACCTCACCACCAGACATCGCCTCGGCCTCAGTCCACTTACCTGCCTTCCTCCGGCCCCAACCCCCATCCCTGCCGTGTGTTCACCATCCCCCCTGACCTCCCCCCCTCTCAGATACCGAATGATCTGTCCTCAGCAGAGGTCTCACCTTCGTCCCCCTCCCTCCCCACCTCAATGAGTTCCGCACCCGCCACAATTTGGAGCTCGTCTTCCATCGCCTCCGCCTCACACCGTTCTTCCATGCCAAGGAGTCCTCGCCCCCATTGATGATCCATTTTCCCGTCTCCAACGGACCCCCTCCTCTTGGACCCCCCTCATGGCCATTGGTACAATGAAATTTGGGGGTCACCATCTGACGTCGGAACAGGAAAACATTCTCAGTGGCTTGGACTTCCAAATCGGCCACTTCTTACCGGAGATCGCGGCTCCTGAAGTCCACAGGCTGAGCTGGGCGATGATGCACATTGGCGCCCTCGGCAAAGGGTTCCCAGGACTCGGCGAAATTAAAATCAGCGCGGCCCGAGGCTGGGAGCTCCGCAAACCACAGCTCCATGATGTTGAAGCAGCGGGCCCAAAACTCCAGAGCTTCAAACGGCGATCCAGGTAAGGCATCTCCCACTCGGCAATGAATCCAATATGTATTTTAAAACCAACTGTTTAATGACAACATACAGTAGGAGCTAAAAGTTTCACACTGTCACTGTCGGGTAGTCATGGTCCTCAGATGGAGTCACAGATGGAGCAGCAGGACACCAGACGCCTGTGGCAGGGGCTACGGACTGTAAGCAACTACCGGAGCTGCCCCACCTCAACCAGCTAGGGAGGTGCTGGCACCTCCCTAGCTGATAACCTGAACTCTTTCTATGCTCGTTTCGAGACGGGCAACATCACCCCTGGTCTGCCGACTAACGACAACACCGCCAGCGTGCTGGCTAATGAAGCTGAAGGGAGGTCCATCGCTGGGGATGTGCACACATTCTCGTTGTCCGAGCATGACGTGAGGTGGGCTCTGACACGTGTGAACACAAGGAAAGCTGTAGGCCCAGATGGCATCTCGGGGAGTACTTAAGTCTTGTGCTACGCAGCTAGCTCTGGTGCTCACTGCAATATTCAACCTCTCCCTGGCCAAGTCAGCGGTCCCTGCCTGCTTCAAAAGATCCATCATTGTACCTGTACCAAAGAATGCCTCCCCAGCCTGTCTGAATGACTACCGTCCGGTGGCCCTCACCTCGGTAGTCATGAAATGCTTTGAGAGGCTGATCAAGAACCGGAGGAGGCGCTGTCCTGAACGGCTGCCTGTCCTGCAGCTGTCCGTTTTTTCCCCTTCTTTTTTATTATTTTTAGTTCGTTAAGTGTACAGTCAGGGGGTCTAAATCTTTTATGTGTGGGGGGTGGTGGGGGGGAAGGGCGAAACTGCTTTTCTAAGTCCCTACCTGGTCGGAGGGGTTGCCTTCCTCCGAGCAGCGTCTTCGACCTGTCCTCGCGGCCTACCAGCGGGTCCTGGAGCGACGTTTCCCTGAGGGGACCTGGCCAGAACATCGGCGTTGGCGGCGGCGCAGAACGTCGGCGGCGGCGGCGCAGAACATCGGCTTTGGCGGCAGTGCAGCGCTGGAGCGCTATTGCGGAGCGGGCGATGCCTTTCCTGGGTCGCCGCGCTGGGACTCCAGTATGCTTGGTACCGCCGAGGAAAACATCGTGGAGCCGCGGTTCTGCGGAGCGGCCAGCTGCGACGTTGAACTTACATCTCGCCGAGATCACCAGTGTGCGGAGCTCCGTCTGGCGTGGTCTGTTGGCTTGGAAGCCGCAGGCTCCGGTGGGAAGGCGGCCGTTCCTGGCACCCCAAGCCGCTGGGGGTTCTCCCGACGCCGGAGTACCATCACCCGGCGAGAACATTGGGCGCCGTGGCGGCGACTGTGGAGGCCTCAATAGGCCCGACTATGGGTGGACAAGATGATGGGGACTGGACTTTGTGCCTTCCCCCACAGTGGGAATCACTGTGGGGGGATGTTTTGGTGTTGAATTTCTTTATGAATACTGTGTTGTATTTTTATTAGTATGCTGCAAGGACATCAGAATTTCCCCTGAATAAGGGGATTAATAAAGTAATCAATCAATCAATCAAGAAACACATCTGCGCCTTCCTCCCTTACAACATGGACCCGCTACAATTCGCATACCGTCCAAACAGATCCACGGACGATGCGGTCTCCCAGGTTCTGCACATCACTCTCTCTCATCTTGACAGCCAGAAGGGGGGCTATGTGAGGATGCTGTTCATAGATATCAGTTCAGCCTTCAACACGATAGTCCGCACCAGACTTGCTGAGAAGCTGCTGGAATTGGAGCTCAACACCCCCCTGTGTGCCTGGGTCCTGGACTTTCTCACCGTCAGCCCCCAGGTAGTCAAGATGGGGGGAAATACATCAAAGTCCCTCACCCTGAGCACAGGATGCCCCCAGGGTTGCGTCCTCAGCCCCCTATTGTACTCCCTGTACACACATGACTGTGTGGCTAGGTTCAGCTCCAACTCAATAATCAAGTTTGCTGATGACACTGTGGTGGTGGGCCTGATCTCAGATAACGATGAGAAGGCCTACCGGGAGGAGGTGGCTGATCTGGCACTCTGGTGTCAAGACAACAGCCTCCTCTTGAATATCAAAAAAACTAAGGAGCTGATCGTGGAATTTTGGAGAGCACATCATCTGAGGACGTACACACCATTGAGGATAAATGGGGATACTGTGGATAGGGTGAGCTGCTTTAAATACCTGGGAGTCCACATCTCTGAGGATCTGACATGGACATCACACGCTGCCGCACTCGTGAGTAAGGCAAGGCAGCGCCTTTACCACCTCAGGCAATTGAGGAAATTCAGAGTGTCTCCGAGGATCCTCCAGTGCTTCTACGCAGCAGCTGTGGAAAGCATCTTGTCCGGCAACACCACAATTTGGTTTGGGAACTGCTCTGCCCAGGACAAGAAGGGTCTGCAGAGAGTAGTGCGTTCGGCCGAATGCACTATGGGAACTACACTCGCCCCTCTACAGGAACTATTAGATTAGATTAGATTAGATTAGATCCTTTATTTGTTATTCAGACCTTTCGGTCTGAACGAAATGTCGTTGCCTGCAGCCATACATATAATAATAAACAACAAAACACACAATAAACACAAATTAACATCCACCACAGTGAGTTCACCAGGCACCACCTCACTGTGATGGAGGCAAAAGTCTTAAGGTTACTGTCTCTTCCCTCCTCATTCTCCCTCTGTGCTGAGGCGATATGTTGTTACCCCACCGGGCGATGGTAGTCAGTCCCGCGGCTCAACCGAGCTCCGCGAACGGGCCGGTTCAAGCTCCGCGGCTCGGGGTGGTCGAAGCTGCCGCCCTCCAGTCCAGCGGACGCAGCTGTTGCTGCGGGAGCTACGGAAAACAGGCACCAGCCTGTGACCCGCGAGCTCCCGACGATGTCGTCCACTGGCCCGCGGCCGAGCCCCGGATTCAGGTCGCCGCCGCCAGAACGCCGCCTCAGCTAACGGAGCACCGTCTCAGCCCCGCGCCGGGCCGCCTCAGCCACCGGAGCACCGCCTCAGCCCCGCGCCGGGCCGCCCTCACCCAAAGGGAGAGACAGAAAACCATGTTTCAGCCCCCCCACACATAACACAACCTAATAACCAAAAAATCACCTATACATCAGAAGGTGCAAATCCAGGGCCAACAAGATCATAGGGGACCCCTTCCAGCAACGGACTGTTCCAGCTGCTACGGTCAGGCAATCGCCTCCGCTGCCATGCTGTGAAAACGGAGAGGATGAGAAGAAGCTTCTTCCCACAGGCCATAGGACTGTAAACTCCTATCTCACCAGGGACTAACTTACTGTTGTGTGGTGTCTTTTTAAAATTGCTGTTTTTTTCGCTTTTTTCCTCCCACAAATATGTACTATGTGAATATGTGATTCAGTTCCATACTGTTTTATAGTTTTTTTTTTTTTTGCACAATCCGCAAGCATTGCTACTTTTCATTTCACTGCACATCTCGTATGTGTATGTGACGAATAAACTTGACTTGACTTGACTAGCCGTGGGGGTTGGGGATTGGGAGGGGGGGGGGGGGGCTCACAAGTGAAGTAGCTTTGGGCCTCTCTTCATCTAAATCCGGCCCTGACCCCGACAGTCCTTTCAGGTTAGACAGTGGTTCACTTGCGCCTCCTCCAACCTCTACTATATCCTTTGTTCAAGATGTGGACTCTTATACGTCGGGGACACCAAACGTAGACTGGGCGATCGTTTCGCTGAACACCTTCAATTAGTCTGCATAGACCTACCTGATCTCCCGGTTACCAAACTCTTTAATTCCCCTTCCCATTCCCACACTGACCTTTCTGTCCTAGGCCTCCTACATTGCCAGAGTGAGGCTAAATGCAAATTGGAGGAACAGCATCTCATATTTTGCTTGGGCAGTTTACAACCCAGTAGTATGAATATTGATTTCTCTAACTCCAAGAAACCTCTGCATTCTCTCACCATCTCTCCCCCACCTAAGTCACACCAGCTTCTCGTTCTCACCTAGCAAACAAATGGCTTGTTCCCTTTATCTTTGTTGCTTTATTTTGCCTATCTTTCATTAATTTGTTCTATAATTCTCTCTACATCTCCGTTTATATCTCTCATTTCCCTTACCCCTGACTGTAATCAGAAGAACGGACTTGACCCAAAACGTCACACATTCGTTCTCTCTGGAGATGTTATCAATCCCGCTGAGTTACTCCAGCATTTTGAGTAAACAGTTTAAACTAGTATCCTTCCTACACAAATAAATAATGGTAATTTTCTGCTTTTGCATGTTGGAAGTCAGAATGGTATCGGACAACACATACAGTGCCCTCCATGCTGTTTGGGACAAAGACCCATCATTTATTTATTTGCCTCTGTACTCCACAAGTTGAAATTTGTAATAGGAAAGATCACATATGGTTAAAGTGCACATTGCCAGATTTTAATAAAGGCCATTTTTATACATTTTGGTTTCACCATGTAGAAATTACAGCAGCATTGTCCCCCAATTTCAGGGCACCATAATGTTTGGGACACAACAATGCCATGTAAATGAAAGTAGTCAAATTTAGTATTTTGTTGCATATCCTTTGCAAGCTATGAAAACAGAGAGGATGAGAGAGTTTCTTCCCACAGGCCATTAGGATTGTAAACTCTTATCTCAACAGGGACTCATTTACTGTACCAATTTACTGTTGTGTTGTGTCTTTTTTAAATTGCTGTTTTTTTGGGGGGTTTTCTAATAATGCAAATACTGATTCTGTTCTATTCTGTTCTGTAGTTTTTTGCACAATCCGCAGGCATTGCCACTTTCATTTCACTGCACATCTTGTATGTGTAAGTGACAAATTAACTTGACTTGACTTGATAATGACTGCTTGAAGTCTGCGAGTCATGGACATCACCAGTTGCTGAGTGTCTTCTCTGGTGATGCTTTGCCAGGCCTGTATTGCAGCCACCTTTAGCTTATGCTTGATTTGGGGGCTAGTCCCCTTCAGTTTTCTCTTCAGAATATAAAAGGCATTCTCAATTGGGTTCAAATCGGGTGCCTGACTTGGCCCCTTAGCCATTTTTTAGCTTTGAAAAACTCCTTTGTTGTTTTAGCAGTATGTTTGGGATCATTGTCTTGCTGTAGAATGAACCACTGGCCAATGAGTTTTGAGGCATTTGTTTGAACTTGATAGGATTAGGTTGAACAGATAGGATGTGTCTATACACTTCAGAATTCATTATGCTACTGCCATCAGCAGTTGTATCATCAATGAAGATAAGTGAACCAGTACCTTCAGCAGCCATACATGCCCAGACCATAACACCCCCACCATCGTGTTTCACAGATGAGGTGGTATGCTTTGGATCTTGGGCAGTTCCTTCTCTCCTCCATACTTTGCTCTTGCCATCACTCTGACATAAGTTATTCTTCATCTCATCTATCCACAAGACCTTTTTCCAGAAAAATGGTTGCTCTTTTAAGTACTTCTTGGCCAACTGTAACCTGGCCATCCTATTTTTGCAGCTATCCAGTGGTTTGTATCTTGCAGTGTAGCCTCTGTATTTCTGTTCATGAGGTCTTCAGCAGACAGTGGTCATTATCAAATCCATACCTGACTCCTGAAGAGTGTTTCTGATCTGTCGGACAGGTGTTAGGGAATTTTTCTTTATTATAGAGAGAATTCTTCTGTCATCACCTGTGAAGGTCTTCCAGTTCCTTTGTGATTAGTAAGCTCACCAGCGCTCTTTTTCTTCTTAATGCTGTTCCAAACAGTTGCTTTTGGCAAGCCTAAGGTTTGGGTGATGTCTCTGACAGTTTTATTCTTGTTTCTCATTCTCATAATGGCTTCTTTGACTTTCATTGGCACAACTTCGGTCCTCATGTTGATAAACAGCAATAAAAGTTTCCAAATGTGATGGAAAGACTGGAGGAAAGACTAGGTGCTGAGAGCTCTCTTATACCTGCATTAAGGAGCGAATTAAACACACCTGAGCAACTACAAACACCTGTGAAGCCATGTGTTCCAAACATTATTGTGCCCTGAAATGGGGAGACTATGTATAAACACAGCTGTACAGCGGTGAAACCAAAATGTAGAATACCCTTTAATAAAAATACCCTTTAATAAAATCTGACAATGTGCACTTTAACCAAATCTCAAGTTGTGAAGTAAAGAGGCAAATAAATGATGTGTCTTTGTCCCAAACATTATGGAGGGCACAGCACACCCATTGTAAAGCTTAGTATTATGCCATTTTAGCATTTTTGTTCCATTGCTTTCCAGCTGCTACACCTGTAAACATTGGACACAATCCCGATAATTCACATCAGTTTGTACCGAGGCAAAGGTTAATATCATGTTTTCAATCCTTGGTGCCAGAGGATAATCTGGTTATGTCCTTATTTATGACCAGATATCTAGTTACACATTTAATACACACTTATTTTTAAGATATGCAATTTTGTATATTTATCATGTTCCTTATTTTGATCTTTGTCAATGATTCATTTGGTTGCAAGAAAATGTGGGTGCAAAAAAAATGACTACTGCAACTCAGTAAGAAATAATAACTTTCAAATTATGTCTGTGGCTTCTACAGGCTGACGGCTATATGACCACAAGACATATGACTACGAGTGAGTCATAAGGTTCCTTAAACCTCCTTTGCAATTCTACATTGTAGTCGAACTACATCAGATTTGCTTTTGAACGCCAGCTCTAATCAAAATGAGTACCAGAACTCTATCAATCTCTCTTAAATGCATTCATCAACAGATCATCTGCATTCTAGAGAAATCCAATAATTCACAACCCTCTGATTTCAGTCCTTTAATAGCACCATGTTGTCTCAGCCTTTCAGCTTCAACTGTATTGATCCTGCTGATTTTCTTTATACATACACCTCAAGGACTATCCAAAAAACCGATGCAATTAAGATCCTGACCTCTAGGATTGTTTTGGGTGGAATTCACAATATCCCCCACCCAAGTCGTGGTACTAGTTTCAAAGTCGTCTTGTTGAGTAATTGGCTGTAACTTATTTTCACCTATCCCACAGCTTGCAATGGCCTGTTTCCTTTATCAACGATACTTTTTTGCATACATTTCATTTATTTGTTCTATATCTCTCTATATCATTGTCTAGTTCTCTCGTTTCCCTTTCCCCTGAGTCTCAGTCTGAAGAAGGGTCACGACCTGAAATGTCACATTCCTTTTCTCCAAAGACGCTGTCTGACCCGCTGAATTATTCCAGCTTTTTGTGTACATCTTTGGTTTAAAACAGCACCTGCAGTTCCTTTCTATGCCTCATTGGGATGTGGCAGGAAATTGGAGCGCCTGGAGGAAACCCACATGGTCACAGTGAGAACGTGCATTCTGACAGAACCCAATGTCAGGATTGAACGTGGGATTCTAGCACTGTGAGGCAGCTGCTCTACCAGCTATGCTGTTCTTTTTTTTAAAGTTTAGTTTAGTTCACAAAGTTGTTGCCTTTGTGGTGTTTGCAGCTTCTTCTTTACGACTCCATGGGTTGCCCCCCCCATCGCCCCGATTTCTAGAGATACTGGTAGATTAATTGGCTGCTATAAATGATCACTGGTGTAAGTGCGTGGCAATAGAATATAGGGTGGGGCAAGGTGTTGTGGGCATGACAGCATGTGTAAGTGAGTAGGCTTCAAGTGGGCAAACAGGACTGACAGGAATGCTGTCAAAACTGGCAATCGACTAGAATAAACAATGTTTCACAAACCATGTCTGTTTAGCTACAACACTGACACCTACCCAACAATGTGCATGTCTTGAGGATAGTTCGCATTACAGTAGAGGCACTGGACGTCTTAAAATGTATGAAGGTAGATAAATCTCCTGGAACTGATCAGGTCCAAGAACACTGCGGAAAGTTAGAGAAGTAATTGCATGAGCCCTGGATGAGACATATCCATCATCATTAGCCACGGGATGTGTTAGTACAGTACAGATATAGCCTTCTACCGATTAAGCCTGAACAATGGATCAAGCTCAATAGCTTAATACCTGTCTATGTCCTTTGGTTCATCATGTTTGTGTGCTTCCAATTACCCAGGATCCAATTACTGATTTTTCTACTTTAAATAATCTTCCTCTCTGGTTGTTTACCTCCCTCTCTGTTTTAATGACACACATCATTTACCAACATTTTGCTCCTCTCTTTGTAGCTCTTTGTTTGGCTTAGCTTCCGTTTTCAGGCCTCACTGCTGCAACTTCTGATAGCCTTCGATATATGCAGCAATATGAATGTAAATTACTGTTTTTAAGCAGCTAAATAAGCGTTAAAAGCACACAAAATTAAAAACACAGATATCTGATCACCCAGGCTAATATTCACAGCACAAAGGCACCAATAATACTCAGCACTAATGATCAGAACACAGTTTGAATGCCAAACACAAGACCCCTGAAACAGATAGTCTCCGCTAAGATTCCAATGCTGGTAGAGGAATCGATCCAAGAATGTGCTCCGTCTCTCTTAAAAAGCGTGACACCCCCAGTTCATAGGAATCCTGGCCTTGACCATTGAGAATAGAGATGGAATATTCTCCAGTCCATTTTCTTGGGAGGACTTACCCAGAGTAGGTGAATCAAGAACCAGAGGACATAGGTTTTGGGTGGGGGAGATTTAATAGGAATCTGAGGGGTAACTTTTACACACAAAGAGTGGTAGGTACATGGAATGAGCTGCCAGAGGTAGTTGAGGCAGGAACTATTGCAATGTTTAAGAAGCAATTAGACGGGTACGTGGATAATACAGTTTTGGAGGGCTATGGGCCAATGCAGGAAGGTGGGACTAGTTTAGATGGGACATGTTGGTCGATGTGGGCAAGTTGGGCCGAAGGGCCTGATCTGCGCTGTGTCTCGATGACCTGGAAGCATAGCATGCATGCCTTTTTGCAAGCTCCACACTGGCTGCTGTGCCACCTATTTCCTGCACCACCCATAGCATAGTGCAACCCCCACATTGCTTCACCTGGAACCCACAGACCCAAATGGAAGCAATTCATCCTTGACCACACGGGAAGGCTTAAGGAGGGAACAGATTTCCCACTAAATTCACAAGCAACTTCCACAATTAAAAATTCACTGAAAGAAATCAGAGCCCATTCTTGGTATCAGGAATATCCATATTTGGAAGCTGTAGAATGGACTGATTATCAGCAGTCCTACAAAAGGAGATTCGCACTCTCAGCTTAATACAGTTTCACTCTGTTAATTAAAAATATATATAAACAGTAGTGTAGGCGAACCAAACTGGCTCGCAGTTTGGTTTCCCCAATACATTGTCAAGGCGATACTAATGATTTTCTGCAGTTTGAGTAAGTGGGTGGTCGGCGGTGATGGAGGCGCTCGACCAGCTTTTCTCCCCCTCTCGCAGCTGATAGTGAACGCTCTCAACTCAACAGCAGCCTGCAGCTCACTTCATTTCTCACATGAGTGCCCTTCTTTAGCCTCTTTTCTCCTCCGCACTTTATATCGGCTTCATTACACGACCGATTCATTTGTAATGTAAATTCAGAAACTTAGGAAAGTTTTCCTTCGCCCTTGTCTGAAAGAATACTGAAAGGTATTCAATACGTATTAACACAAATCAGTGGTAACATTAAAGCAAATCTCCTTAGCAACATAATCTTGATTGCAAAAGGCGAGCCGAGTGTCACGGCGAGAGCATTTAAGATCCAACAGCCCACATGGAATGGGCATTTATCTGTGAGAATGCAACACAATACCTAGCAGGCAGACAGACTATGAAAAATTCAAAATTAACTCACGGAATTGTTACTCTTTTTCACACGTTAGACAATCGGCTACATTAAATCGATCTCAGCATCATTCCGCCACTCCCCGGCTAACCGAGAGCTGGGTTACTAATGAATATGTTTCAGCAGCTTTTCTCCTGAACGGTGTTTGATTTCCAACAGGGTCATCCCGAAGGACGTTATCGGAAGGTGCAAAACCTCCCAAACTTTTAAAAACAAGTTCACTTATCGTAGCTGAACGCGCTGGCGAAATCTCTTTGTGCCACTCCATCGTTCGTGTTTTCCTTGGAATATTTCAACAGTGGAGGCAATTCATTGTGCGTCCAAGGAAGGGCTTCACTGGAGATGGGTTAACGAAATAAAAATAAACAATTCACGTTTCCCAAAACGTTGCAATTAATAACGCTTGCTTGAAAATGTGTGCAAATGGTGCAGCTTTACAAATTAAGTGACTATACAGTTTTAAGATTGCTAATGACTGGCGAAGATACTCGCTGGGGGCTGGAAATAAATCCACCGTCTTTTACTTTTGGAAAAAGGGATGAAACAGTCTCAGCGCGCAATTTATTTTTGATTACAAAATGTTATTTCGCTCAACTCGCGATTAAAGTTTCAAACAAGCTCGAGTTCCTTCCCATTTACTATATCGGCGATTTAAAAACAGCGCAGGAGAAAACTACCCAATGACAAGCATATTACCTACCCAGTGGGAGAATTTCCTTCATCGGCAGCATGAAAACCTTTTTAAATGAACCTGGAGAACTTGTTGTTTCAATGGACTTCAGCAAGGCAATTGATAAGGTTCAGCATAGTAGGCTGCTCTGGAAGATTAGATTGCTTGAGATTCAGGAAGAGCTAGTTGGCTGGATAGATAGTTGACTTCATGGAAGGGACCAGAGGGCGATGGTGGAAAGTTGGGGAAGCCTGTGCCCGGTAGTGTGCCTCAGGGATCCATTGCTATTCGTGGTTTATACGAGTTTATACAAGTTGAAAAAGTAGAAGGCAAGATTAGTAAATTTGACACCAAGATCACGCTAAAGTGAGTGGTATGGAAGACAGCAAAGAAGGTTGTCAGAAATTTCAGTAAACTTCTGCAAGTGGGCTGAGGAATGGTTACTGGAGTTCAATGTAGATAAGTACCATGTGTTGCATTTTGGTAAGTCAAACCAAGGCAGGACCTTCATAGTGGATGGCAGTGTTGTAGAGCAGAGGGATCTAGGAGTGCAGATACATAGTTCCTTGAAGGTGGCAACGCCGGTAGATAGGGTAGTGAAGACAGCTTTCGGTATATTGGCCTTCATCAGTCACAGTACTGAGTATAGAAGTTGGGATATTGTTACAGTTGTACAAGACGTTGGTAAGGCCACATTTAGAGTATGGTGTTCAGTTATGGTCACCCTGCTACAAGAAGAATATTGTTAAGATAGAAAGAGTGCAGATTTACAAGGATGGTGCAAGGACTTGAAGGCCTCAGCTATAGGGAGAGGTTGGGCGGCTAGGTGTTTATTCCTTGGTGTGCAGAATGCTGAGGGGTGATCGTGTAGGTACATACAAGATCATGAGAGGAATAGATAAGGTGAATACGCAAAGTCTTTTACCAGGAGTAGGGAAATCGAGAACCAGAGGAAAGATTTAATAGGAATCTGAGGGGCAACTTTCTCACAGAGGGTGATGGGTATATGCCAGAAGAGGTAGCTGAGGCAAACATTATACCTACATTTAAAAGACATTTGGACATCGACAGGGAAAGGCAAAGTGAAGAGGAATATGGGCAAAATGCAGGCAGGTGGACGAGTGTAGATGGAGCATCATGGTTGGCTATGGCTGGTTGGGCATAAGGGCCTGTTTCCAGGCTGTAGGTCTATGACTCTGGAATTCTTCCATCTTTTCCTCCAAAAAAAGTCCAAGCTTAACAAATGATAGAATGCTACCAATAAATTAAACAAAGTTAGACCGTTTGGCTCCTAAATTTCAGAATGCATCTGAAAGTCAGAATATTCAACACCTGCAACTGTCTAAAATGTATGTTCAACAGATATTTAACATTTCAGGAGGAACAGTAAGTAAGTAAATTTTATTTATATAGCACGTTTAAATCAACTCGCATTGAAACCAAAGTGCTTTACATAAAATAAATAATTAAGTTTCCGTACAACCATAGAAAAAAACCCCAGGGCATATAAGAGTTGGTCTTGGCATCACGTTCGGCAGACAAAGTGGACCGAACGGCCCATTCTTATGCTGTGGTGTTCTACATTTTATGTTCCACATTCAAACATGTGGTGCAAAGTTATTATGAGAAGAAAGTGCGCCCACTAACTGATAATAGTGAGCCATCGTCTATTCAGGACAGAGCCCCTAAAAAAATGCATGTTTGATTTTGTTTATTTTTCAGTGAATCTGTTTCTTTACCAGACTTCAATGACATAAAACTCACTTTAAAAACACTCTAATATGGGCCTGTCCCACCAGGTCTTCCTGTTGCACTACTGTGCTATATCATATCTACTTCCACCACCACTCCCGACAACTCGTTCCAAGCACCCACCATGATTTAAACAAAAATTGCTCCACATATCTTTTAGCATTCTCACCTTAAAGCTATACCCCCTTCTTTAATCAGTCTCATTTTTCCATAGCTGCCCTGCTCTTCTTTCACCAATAGAATGAGAGTTTGAACACCGGTTTTAATGCACATTAAATTTAGCGGTTGGCAAACTTAAAACCCTCTAGGTCACAAAACACGTTCTCGCTTTCTCTCTCCTCCTCTCTCTCTCTCTGTACCCCCCCCCCCCCCCCCCCCATCACATTGGTCCATAATATTTTTCCCTTTAGATATTCAGCCATATAATTTCTTCCTTTTCTTTTCAAAGTGCAACACTTCATATTTCTCAGTAAAAAAAATCTATTCCCTTTTCATTCATTCCACCAGCTTGTCTATAAGTCTTTATTCCATCATTACAATCTGTCCAGTTCATTTTATGGTTAAGTTTTTTTGTGTTTCTGTCTCATTCTCTCTTCCTCCATCAGGAGAAACCAACTTCAGGAAGAGTGATAGTTTACATGCCCCAACCAGTATAAATGATGCCAAAGTGGAAATGGTTGAGAGCTTCCAAGTTCTTTGTTGCAAATATTTACAACAATCTGTTGTGGAGCAACCCCATTGAAGCAACAACTAGGAAAGCATTTCCATAGAGGAAATTCAGCATTTCTCCAATGACAAACGTGTACAGATGCACCATAGAAAGCACACTACAGCTTGCATTACAGCTTGGTCTGGAGACGCCTCTGCCCAAGACCACAATAAATTGCATGTTGTGGATGTAACCCAGTCCATCACACAGACCAAACTCCCTACCATTGACTTCATCTTTACTCCATGCTGCCTTGGGAAAGCGGCCAACACAATCAAACATGTTCCCCATGCCATTACTTTCCTTCTACTCTCTGCTCCAGTCTGGCAGAAAGTACAGAAGCTTTGAGTGGGGGGGGGGGGGGGGGGGGGGGGGGGGGGGAGAGAGAGAGGGAGAGAAGAGAGCAAGCATGCGGGCGCATGAAGGAGCTGGGGTGAGAGAGAGAAAATTAACTTAAAACCGCAAAACAATAGTTCACATTTGCAGATTATATACATTTTTAAGCAAAAGTAGACTTAAAGAAGGCGTTATGGGCAAGGTGCATAAAATAAGATTAGTATCGGGGATGGTTCATGGTTGGCGTGCATTCGAACTATTGGGTTTTTCAGTGCTATATGACTCTGACAATGCGTTATAATATAAAGAAGACATTTTAATCTCGATATATATATATATATAAAATCCCAATTTTGAGTCAGGCTTCGTAACAAACTATAATTATATGAATGATTCCAAATGTGCAGTAAATTAACATATTCCAAAGTTTCCCATTTATACAAAGCCTTCACAGTAGATGATGATGAAAGAGTTTTGACCTGTAACAAAAGAGCCACGATTTGCCGGATTTAAATGAAACAAATCATTTCTAAGTTAGAAGTAGACTTCAATAAACTTGAAAAACAATTGTTTCATACTCAGTTAAATTGTTTGAAATTAACTTGAAACAAAAGGGAAACACTGATCAGTCCATATTTTCCCCCATTCAACAGCCAGTGACTGCATCAGTAAATACAAGGCACCGCCAATGATTTCTTTCACATCATAAGTAGAATGTTTATACAGTGAGGTAGCTATCTTCAGGCTGCAAAAAGGATAAATTGCAGATGAATACTCAATTTCCAAACATTGCAAAAGTTAATTACCAGATTTCCATAGCATTAATACAGCAGTGTTAATTATTTTTGATCAGTCTTTTATTTCAGAAATAGCCAGTTCTTATTTAACCATTGCAGAAATGCTTTCTTTGTATATGTATCCCTAAAAGGCATGCAGCAACATCATTCAACAGAGTTTGAAGTAAATGAGCACAAATAGAAACAGATGCAACAAAAACATAGTAAACACACAAGCAGTACACATATTATCTGACTGAAAAATAGGCAGCAAACAGCTGCAGACAAACTAAACCAATAGAAATACTACTGATTATAGAATGGCAATGCCATCAATCCACCAGTAGAGTTGGGAGACATTAGATAGGTGCCCTTTACCACAGAGAATGTTTAATTGGAACAACAAAAAATTATGACAGCATTGATTTTGGTTTATAAGGTTGCTGTAACCTTGAGACAGATTAAACCAAAACATCTTTACCTCTTTATCAAATCAGGATAAAGCCTCTGTTATTAAAATTAACAGGAATGTGAAGCAAATTTCTGATCTCACCTCAACTTAAACCTTTGATCTGGATATCAGAATCGTGTGGATGCACACTGAATAGGATAACACAATAGAAGGCAGAAAGTGACTTCTTTGTCATTCAACAGTTATATTATGAGTTGGATAGTCTCACACACAAAAATAAATTTTATACAGCCTTTACACATTACAAACTGAATGTCACTGTTGGATATTGGGTGCAAATATAAGAAAAAGTTAGTTGTGTGCCATTTTTCACCTGCAACAAGAGATACTAAGTAGGAAGTGAAAAATTATTAAAGATCATTCCTAATATTCCAGTTCTTTTATTTAATAGTAAAAACTGGTCCTTCAATCCCAAAGACCTACCTTAAAGAAATAAGTTGGTTTTCTAAAAGTTAGAGCAAAATTAATATTAAAAAAGCTAAAATAATCTGCACCATAATTTCTGCCAGTATTCAGTGAAGTACTAAAACTGAAATCACCTCTTCAAATACAATGACAGGTTCCACTATCTGAGGTGCAGAATAAAATAATATTTGGCCTGACCCAAGATTCTGTTAATGTACAATCTACATTATCACTATGTACAGGAAAAATCAAAACATCTACATGTAAACCTAAATTGTTCAAGGAAAAGTAAACATAGTAGCAGAGTCAAAATAACCATCACACGTGATAGTTAATGAACAAAACGTTCATTTTACGGTGGTAATTCAGTTGCATTTTCCATTGTCCTGGCTCCTAGTGACCTTACAATGCACGCAAAAGCCTTCATTTTATTATTCTTTGTTATAAATTCAGTATTCTTTTCCATTTGCATGTTAAATATTTAGAGTAGCAAGAGCCAGTAGATGTGGTTTCTTCACTCAGATTTCTTCATATTTGGTGACTTCGATATCGCAGTAGAATTTGTGTTCCTGAATACGTGCACAGTAGGTCTCAAGTTTAAATTTAATGGGCAGAAAAAATTACAATAGAATAATATATTGTGACAACACTGTACACAACTTTGTTCCGCATGTATTGCCTTCAGAATTCAACTTAAAAGTGTTGATTCTAATAACTCCAACTAGTGATTTCGATCCTTCATGGAAAACTTCTGGGATAATTCACAGACATGATTAAAATCAGTTTGGTAATCTTTTCATACATAATTTCAGTGATTGTTTTAAAGCTATTGTGTGTACACTGGCCAATGTGTGTCAAGAATCATTAAAGAGCAAAATGACAAAGTGAAGGATTTTGCCAGAGGTTGGCGAGAACAAATTACAAGATCAGAATTCTGGAATGCAATTGTTACTAGAAAAAAAGCTAACAAAAAATGTGGCGGACTAATAAACAGATGGATGGAAAAACTGGATAATAAGCATTAAAGGCGTCCGATTTACACAATCTTCACCAGGAGAGTACCAAGCAAGGCACCATTGGAAGGACAACGCACTAAGATAAGTCTCTGAAGACAAAATCTTATTCTAATCTGGTCGAAATATTGGTGTTTTCGGTAAAAACTCTATTAAGATGACCTGGAAAGGAAACAATGAAAAACAAAATAATTATAAAATTATACATTTTTCTTAGTTTCATCTTAACATCATTTAAAACAAAGAAAAATCTTATTGTTCCTCAATAATAAGATCAACAAATGGAGAATGCACAAAATGCTGGGAATAACTCAGCAGGTCAGGCAGCATCTCTGGAGAAGGGGGATAGGTGACGTCACCAACTTCATCGATGAAGGGTCTCGACACAAAACATCACCTATTCCTTGTCTCCAGAGATACTGCCCGAGCCACTGAGTTACTCCAACATTCCAATGTCTATCTTCGGATAAATCGATAAACCAGCATCAGCAGTTCTTTCTTACACAAATGGAGATAGCAGTTCTCTAGCCTAAAGACCATGGAGATAAGAGACTGCAGATGCTGGAATCTGATGCAACAAACCATTTGTTGAAGGGATTGAGCACATCTGTGAAGAGAAATGGACAGATGAAGTTTTGGGTCGGAACCCTTCATCTGGATCGAGAGAGCAGAGGGGAGATAAGAGGGGAGGGAAAGGGTGTAGCACTCATGAGCAAGCGACAGGATCCAGGTGAAGAGGGTTTGTCTGTCAGGTTGTCTGTCTCCCTCTCCCAACCAATCAGCACCTGCTCACCTTGATCCACCTGTCGCTTGCCAACTCTTATTCCGCCTTCCCCCTCGTTTCTTCATACTGGCATTCTCCCCTCTATACTTTCAGACCAGATGAAGGGGTTTGACTAGAAATGTCAACAGTTCATTTCCCTCCACAGATGCTGCTAGACCCGCTGAGAGTTTGTGTTGAGCAAATTATACTAATCTCTATATAAAATAGCTCGTGGATTAGCTCATTTCTGACTTCAGTGCCTGTGCAGTGCAATGTGCATGTCGAATGAGTAAGACCTCCTGTGCCAATTCTGGGCTCACCACAAGCCCCAGAAAATATATATTTTTCATGATTTCCTCCGTGTTTACGTGATTCCTATTTCATGAAAAGCTTTGTTTTGCATGCTATTCAATCAGTTCAGATATTAATAAATACAATCAAGCGAAACCTAAATACAATAGATAGAACAAAGGCAAAGATACAGTGAAGAATATAGTTCCCAGCATTGTAGCGCATCAGTTTCAAAGACTAAGTCCAATGTCCACAATGGGATAGAGGTGAATCAGACAGTGCCTTAGCTTAGGAAGGGCCATTCCTGTCAGGCCTGATAACAGAGGAAGAATTCATTCCTGAGTCTAGTGGTGTGCTCTTTCAAGCTTCTTTACTTTCTGTCTGACTGGAGCAGGAAGACGCAGGAATGTTTGTTTATAAAATGTTCCAAGGTCTTTGACGGCGCCAAACTACCAAAAGGCTATCAGAGACTACGGATCTGCGCTTCAGGATTAGTTGCCGCCCATGGAGTTTGGTTGGAACCGCAGAACTGGAAGTAGTAAATGTGATTGTGGGGAATGTGATTAAAAACTGCCATCAAATTTTAATACATAAGCAATGTCACATATACCAGAGGCAAGATAACTCTTTCAAAAGAGTTTAAACTACAAATCAGTCATCCAACATTAGTAATCTTAAGAGTCTAGAGACCATAATGTGGTATTCAATTAAAATTCAAAATTGCACAGAAACTAATTTTGGGAAACAAGCCAGATAGCATTTGTAAATCAAAATGTCCCAAGTAAAAAAATAGTATAGTTATTTGTGGTAAATAACAAAAAAAGAAATATGAAAGAATTCCCAAGTTTCGCTATCTAATTTTATTCACAGGGAAGGTTGCAAAGAAATCTGCCAAATAATCACACAAAGCATAAATTGCAAAATAATATTTCCACAGGCTTGGTATTCAATAACTATAGAAAATAACTTCCATTCAAAAAATGAAGGGCATAGAGATGCAGAGAAGGTTTTAAATGCAGCTTGTTGTTAGAATTTAAAATGTACCTGGAAAGATTACATCTCAAGAAGAATCTATCTAAAAATAGAAAAACCTTTAACAACTTACTTAGGTCCTTCTGCCTTTGCATCACAAAAATCTCTGCTTCTGCATTTCACATTTTGATAAATCATCATATTTGATATAAATGCTGAAGTTACAAATAATCTCTAACAACCAATTGAGTGAATGGATGCTGTTCCAGACGAAAAAAAAGTACCTTGAAAGTCCTTTATTATCTCATAGGCTTTAGTTTCAAATAGAGTTCTCAATAAGGTTAAAAGCAAGAAAGATGATGGGAAACGTTTCTGATTAAATACTCAATTAAATAGAAATTAGCTAAGGGTTTTAAGTTCCATAAGAAAATAATTTGAAAAGTTTGAAACTGCTGCTAAGTTCTTAGTTTTCACAATTTTGAGAAATGCCTTGTACCAAAGAGGCAGTATTACAAGAGACATGAGAAAATCTCCAAAATTATTCTGATTTTAAAACTGCATATGAAAACTAAAGAAGTAATCTGGTAAAAGTTAGGATAGATTGAAACATTGTGTCACCCTGATCCTTGAAAAAAAACAGCAACTGAGTCCATGACCATATAATTGCATGCAATATGGACACTGCACGTTATAAACAATCAGATCATTTTGTTTTTATTTTCATTTAATCTTCATTTAAACTGCACGACTGGACAATATCTTTTCAATGCCAGTCATTTATCTTCAGGAGTTAGTATAAGCAGTTGGCCTTAATCTGTTCTTCAATTTTGTCTGCCCTGCTATGTCTTCCCATGTCACACCAATGGATGTTAAAATAATAAACTAGATATGCAATTTGTTTCATGGAACAAGCCATTTCTTATGAGGACTGAGACAGGGGTATAACAATAATGTTGAGTATAGGAGCAAAGAGGTCCTCCTGCAGTTGTACATGGTCCTAGTGTGACCACACCTGGAGTATTGTGTGCAGTTTAGGTCTCCAAACTTGAGGAAGGACATTCTTGCTATTGAGGGAGTGCAGCTTAGGTTCACGAGGTTAATTCCCGGGAAGGCTGGACTGTCATATGTTGATAGACTGGAGCGGCTGGGTTTGTATACTCTGGAATTTAGAAGGATGAGAGGGAATCTTATTGAAACATATAAGATTATTAAGGGTTGGACACGCTAGAGGCAGGAAACATGTTCCCGATGCTGGGGGAGTCCAGAACCAGGGGCCATAGTTTAAGAATAAGTGGTAAGCCATTTAAAACGGAGATGAGTAAAACGTTTTTCACACACAGAGTTGTGAGTGTGTGAAATTCTCTGAGAGGGCGGTGGAGGCTGGTTTGCTGGATGCTTTCAAGAGGGAGTTAGATATAGCTCTTAGGGATAGCGGAGTTAAGGGATATGGAGAGAAGGCAGGAACGGGGTACTGATTGTGGATGATCAGCCATGATCACATTGAATGGTGGTGCTGGCTCGAAGGGCCAAATGGCCTGATCCTGCACCTATTGTCTATTGTCTATAATAAAGTATTTATGTGGTACATGTTTCAGGAAGTAACCTCGTTTTTAACTCTTGTTTTTGTATAAAATCAAATGAATGATGCTATTTGATTTGAGTGTGGCTGGGACAAGGAATGAGATGGTAATTGTAATTATAGTATCTTATTTCACTGTTAACCTTGCACATTAGCACATGAACACAGCAAAATATCCTAAGGTAGATCATGAGAATGTTCTCAAACAAATTTGACACTACGGCAACAATGTCCCAAACATTGGTCAAAGAGGGAGATTCTACCGAGCATCGTAAAAGAAGAGAATGATTGAGGTGGAGAAATATTGGGAAGTTTCAGATCTTAGAGACTAAGAAACTGCAGGTATGGTCATGAGTTACAGACTGATTAAATTTTGAGGCATTCATGATGTCTGACATAAAGTTGCACATGCTTTGTAGGGTTGAAGCACAGAAGGGAGTTACAGACATTGAGACGTTTAAAAATGTGTGAAAATGGTGAAATTGCTTTAACTGGATACCAATCCAAGTTTAAAAAGTGAGTGAATGCTGTGGTTCTGGAATTTTGGAAGATTTCACATTTCTATACAGTGTAGCTAGAAGTACTTTGGAATAGTAAAGTCCAGAGTAACAATGACAATGATGAGGGTTATGGAGCAGATGATGTGAGGGAGAGGTGGGTACATAATGTTATAAGTCGAAATTGGTCATCTATTGGTTACAACCCTTACGCGAGTTAAATAATACGATTTAGTGCAACAATTATGGGAGTCAAACTTCTTCTTAACCACTCTATAATAATGTGATGTGCCACAGGTTTTATTGACTGTGCAACTTTAATTCCACATAGTGCTCTAAGATTGCAAACACAAGTTTCAGAAACACTTCAGACACCAGGCTGGTATTTTAGACATTTTACCAGATTAAGTGATGAGGCAGTTTTCTTTGAGTTTTCATAGCATAGCAAGCAAACAAAAATTGAATTTTGTTCAGTTAAGAATCACATTTACTTTATAAGATGATGCATATTTTTGTTAAATCTAATCACTAAGCACAACAATCATGTTACACGGTTTTCCTGGAGTGCGTAATTTATCCATAATATATTGTCCAGGCTGCTGCTAATTTATTTTCCTGTGCCTTTTTACGTGTGTAGGTGAAACAAATATAATCTTATTTTGTAGAATTAAACTAAAACAGGTTGAAAGATTTGTGGTGAACTCAAAAGATTCTTCTCTTTAGACACACACAGTAACCCTTCAATACATTTCAGTTAATGCATTCTGGCAATTAATTTATTATTTTCTGAACACAGTGCCAGCCTTGTTTTCAGGCCATTCATAACTATATAAATCTGCCTTGCACGTGAATACGTGCATCTGTGGACCGTAATAAATTTTTCCACTCAAGCGACTAAGTAGCCTGACACCTTTCTGATTAATAACTGCTAAAAGAATAAGATCAGAAGCAATATAAATGGTCATTTAATAGAGAAAGTAACAAAACAGCCCTTTAACTTACATATTCCATCATGTTATTGGTTTCACATTTCCTTTTGCTCAGTCTCCAGTGCAAGCACAGCTGGAAAAGAAACAGAGAAAAGAAAGAAAAATGACTTCCATTTTATTCTTGCATCCAGACAAACCATTTATCCATCTTTCATATTTTTCTACCAACAAAAGCATCTGTTTCCATACTGTGCAATTCAGACCCCAATGGTCTGAACCCCATGCTAACGTTGCTCTCTGCGGCACTCACCTTGTGGTATAACCTATTGTTTTCCCATTCTAATAACTTCTCGATCGATCTTCGTGTCTGGAAGACAAATGAGGTAGAATTTTACTCTTGACTGACTTCTGAAAAACTTTGTAGTGCAGCTGCTTGTGTGAATGGAAAATACAGAGGTGTGGGGACAGTGACTGAATACAGGGTGGTCCTGTAACATAGGCTGTGTGTGCTGTCAAAGCACCTTTTAGCGTTAAACAGTAACTAAATATAGTTCTTTCATCCTCTCCCTTCCACTTTCCATGAACAACATTTTAAGGGGTTTTTAGTTATGGTAAAAGAGAAAATTATTATTAAGTACCTAATGTCACATTACAAAAAGACAAAAAAAAACGATGCATACTACAAACAATGTTAAGGGCAAAATTACAATCACAAACAAATTGTAAGATTAGCACATGCAATAAACTTAGTGCCAAAATCTACAGTCAGAATATTAGACTTCTAGTGTGCATGTTTCATTAATGTCATAGTAATTCTCAAATTGTGGATTAAATAAAAAATTGGTTAATTTTATATCTTTAAAAATATTGCACAATTAAGGATATATACTAAAATGGAACAACGGAATGAATGCAAGGTTAACAGTGAAATAAGATACTATAATTACAATTACCATCTCATTCCTTGTCCCAGCCACACTCAAATCAAATAGCATTATTCATTTGATTTTATAAAAAAACAAGAGTTAAAAACGAGGTTACTTCCTGAAACTTGTCAAAATACTTAATTTTATGGGTTCTAAAGTTCTGTATGCTTCAACACAGAGAAGTAAAACTAATGGACTATGAAATTTGTATTTAATATAATTTCTCAAAACAAACCCATTTATTTTGTGTTCATTCATCCGGTTTAATTGTGCAAAGTGAAAAGAATGCATCTTCTTCAGTGGTGCCCAAGTCCATCAGAGCTAAAACGAAAAACCAGTGCTCACACTTTGTTTGAACCAAAGTTAGTGCATAACACCGGCGATATTGCTTCCAATAAAGCAGGAGTGACAAAAGAATCCCTACTGACTATCCCTTTTCATATCACTAACATATCTATATATCAACAGGAATTGGACTCGGAAAGGAGAGAAAAATTGGTCTTTTTAAAAAGGAAGGGGGAAGGGTAAATAAGTGATGATGCCAGGTGTCAAAATAAGCTTCTATAGCTGCAGGTGCAGAAAAGCCATTAAACATTGCCCTGCAGTTCAACTGCATCAGTGATGCAGCTGCTGCTCAGAAACCAAAATGCGTCAGTGTTTAAAAGGACGTCAGGAAACAAAACAGGTAAGAGTTATACATTTGGTCTTTCCTGTTCTGACATAACTGCGGAGTAATAATTACAAAAAAATATCATCCTATAAACTTGATCACATTTATTCTCATAGCAATCTGTAAGGAGTAACTTTCTCTTAAGGCTAAATTTCGATCAATCCATAAAACTGTCCATCATATGATTTGATGTGCTCATCATCCCTGCTTATTACGGCAAGATTCAGACTTGAGGCATTAACCAAACTAGTTTGACAGCCATTTGTATTTTTTTTAATTTCCTGATTTGTAAAATCACATTTGACGATATACATATTTAACAACACAATACATGATACAGATGCAACAAGGCCTTTATTTTAAAATATATTGTTACTAATCTGATTCCATGATTTGACTATCAAAAGATCCAAGACCCGTTACCAATTATTATTTACACCAGTAAATGCAATGGACCGTGGTAAAATATTCAAAATTTGTAACACGGAACACATCACAAACAAATTATGTTACTTTTAGGCAAGGAAATAAATGCCACGAGGTGTTCAAATATCATTCTTTTTCAGAACTTTAACAATCGGCATCCATTACTCAATATCATAATCTTAGAAACTATGGGGATGGGGAAATCAACATTAGACACAAGGATATGGCAAAATAATTAGATTTTTTGCCCTACAAGAAGTTAATTTTCATGTGTTTAAAAAAGATACATTTACAGATTCCTATGAGTTCAATTTTCACCACGTGTTGTGTATGGTAAGTTAATCATGTTTCAGAAGTAGATAATTATTTTTTGGAAAACAAAAATATCCATGAGGGTTGTTTAATTGCCTATTTAACCATACATTGCATGTCCAGACGTACTTTTTAGTTACTAAACTGTTGAATGAATAATATTTTTTTTCCAGCACCTGTAAGATAGATAAACAAACTCTAAACAAAAAGAACTAAAGAAGGCACGTCATATTTTACCCCCAAAATTGAGTATGATGTATTTCAAACCTAAACTTTTTAAATGTTCCCAGCACTATTTGTAAATATAACAGTGTATGTATTTTCAGATCAACCACAGCTATTTTGAAGTTGCTCTTTTCCAAGGCCTGACCATTCTTATATGTATATAACATAGCAGTTTATAGTCACACTTTTAATTTTGACTACTAGTCAATGTGGAAAAAAATAAGTTTGTGGAGTGTAATTAACATTCACTTCAGTCATTTTGGCCCTTGTCTAGCCCCAAAGCTTTGTTAAAATTTACCATTCTGAAGGCTGAAGGGAAATCGATTTGATTCTAATGGTACCATGAAAAGAACATGATCTAACTGCTTTCAGCCCTCCGTAAATCTGTACTTGGTCTTTATCACAATGCTACCCCAATTTAAAAAGCACTGAATGTCTCGTCAATGACTTTGTGAAACAGACAAGGAGCGGACATAAAAATTCCAATAGTTGTTTAAGCAGCAAAGTTCATTTGCATCACAGGGAATTTGAAAAGGCCTGACCTCTCAAACCGCCTCTCAGGTCTATGAAGTTGTAGCCTTGACAAGCTTGCATTGACAGAGCTCATTGACTCTGAAAGGCTACTTTATCAATGGAAAAAGACGGTATTGCGTTCTTCTACTTCAAACTGGCATCTGCCTGCCCACCCGCTGCTGATTTGAAGGTGACACTAATGCAAAACTAGATTTTACTCTCCAACTTTCCTTTGGTGCAGACATTAAGTGTGGGATATACTTCATTTTTGTTTTTTTTACCCCAATGCTGCCTGGCTGCGTTCTGCAATGGTTGTACTACTTAACAAAAGCAAATACCAATGGAACTATTGGGTGTGATCACATTATAGACTAGAACAAAAACTTTGAACACAAGCTGGAAGACTGCTCAGCCTTGTTAACAGAAGCTATACAAATCATAAATTTCAATGTCAAGCCCTCAAAAGGAAGTTTCACAAATTAAGGTTTTGTTTCCAGCAAAGCTGCAACAACTCTTATACTAAGGTCTAAACTAATGTAAAAAGTTATGAGTTTACTATTCAATTATCAAAAATATTTTTTTTTTTACTGACAGCAAATTTGAATCCAATAGTTTTTTTCCCTCAAATTACAACCAAGCTAAAAATTTCTTGAAAGTAAATGTATTTCTGTACTATTTAGTTTTTGTTTACCATTATCAATTTCTCCCCAGAAATATACACGTTTTATTGTGGGAAACAGTTTAATCTTCAGGAGGACCCTGACACATTCACAATGTTATAATCTCAAGACCATTATACTGGAATCTTGCTTCTGAAATGATTAGGAACAGGGGGAAAATATTGATCCTGTTGCATCAATGGCTGTGATCAGATAACTCAGAATTAAAAGCTTGTTGCTCTCCAGGTTTCAGTGATGGATCAAGGAAGCTAAAGTAATCTCTAAAATAAGCCTAAAATGGGTGTCCAAGGAGCTGCGTGCAGAGAATGCTGTTGAGGGAAACACCATTTGGATTGCACAAATATTTTCAATTGGCTGCCAGGGTGCTCAGCTTTGTTATACATTGTTCAAATATTTGTGCATAAATTTCAACCAGCTTTCAAATATGCTCCAAATAGAGAAACAATAAAAGTCCTGGATGCTTGGAGTATTATACATGCTGCATCATCTCAGGAAATGGAGATGAGAAGGGAAATTGGGGGAACAATGAGGAATGATGTTTCGTCCTCTCAGATTTGCACCTCCTGCCCCCAAATTTATATCAAATGTGCATTACTTAGGCAAGTAAGGAGGTTCTTCATTTGGCAAATTGAGACCTGGATAACTTATTTCCTTTGTTCTGTACACCCATTTTCCCCCTCTCTCTTTCCCAATTCTCTAGAGGTGACTGATCAAAAATGTTAACCATTGTTCCTTCCACGGATGCTGCCTGACCTGTTGAGAGTTTCCAGCATTTTCTGCTTTTGTTTCAGATTTCCAGCATTTGCAACTTTTTTTTGATTTTCGAGACTTGGGTAAGGCTAGGTAAAAATTCAACAGATATTTTAATGGCTTTGCACCATAGTAATTGCTATGACCGACGGGATTTATCTCGCATTTGGTATAGAGAAATTTCCAATTAATGCTGAACATCATGAAATATGAATACAAAATTTCTAATAATCAGACATGATTCACCATCAAAATCTAGTCTGAAAATTACCAGCCAATTCGTACCTCCGTAACTCCCTGATCAATTCGCCCCTTCCCACCCCCTCCCCTGGTACTTTCCCTTGCAACCGCAGGAAATGCTACACTTGTCGCGTTACCTCCCCCCTTGACTCCATCCAAGGACCTAAGTAGTCTTTCCAGGTGAGGCAGAGGTTCACCTGCACCTCCTCCAACTCCATCTATTGCATCCGCTGCTTTAGGTGTCAACTGCTCTACATCGGTGAGACCAAGCGCAGGCTTGGCAATCGCTTCGCCCAACACCTCCGCACAGTTCGCATTAACCAACCTGATCTCCCGATGGCTCAGCACTTCAACTCCCTCCCATTCCGAATCCGACCTTTCTGTCCTGGGCCTCCCCCATGGCCAGAGTGAGTCCCACCGCAAATTGTAGTCGCTGCACCTCATATTTCGCTTGGGTAGTTTACACCCCAGCAGTATGAACATTGACCTCCATTTTCAGGTAGTCCTTGCTTTCTTCCTCCTTCCCCTCCCCTCCCCTTCCCAGCTCTCCCACAGCCCACTATCTCCACCTCTTCCTTTCTTCTTCCCCCCCCTCCACCCCAACATCAGTCTGAAGAAGGGTCTCGACCCAAAATGTCACATATTCCTTTTCTCCATAGATGCTGCCTCACCCGCTGAGTTTCTCCAGCTTTTTATCTACAGCCAATTGACCGAAAGGTATTAGTCCAGAATTTGCAAATTGCAGTAGCCCAAGGGATAAAAGATTGCACAACTCTTTCACATCTGCCCCTATTTAGCTTCAAAGATCAATGGCCACGACGGCGTTGCTGCACAGATTCTTGCATATGCATCCCGTTGCAGGGGCATATCCAGAACAAATTCTACCTAGAAAACAGCTGAGAAAATGTAATGACAGGCAACCAAGTCATCCTATGATTTAGCCAGTGCCAAAGCTGCCAAAAAAAATGTTTAACATTCTGAAACATTATAAAACTATTTCAAATTTATCCAAAACTAAAAAATTATTCTTTTTTTAATTCTAAAAATAATTAATATTTTGCTTAATTCCTTACATTTTTTCTTAAACACTGATATTAATAAAGGAGAACATCCCTTTATCAGGACCAACCTGAACCAGATACTTTGAGTAAAGTCCAGCATCAGAGAGTAGCTAAACACATCACATCAGGACCCTTACACTTGCATAATCACATATAGAAACTGCCAACACATGTTTGGAAAAAAACTTGAGACGTTTGTGCACAATTGCAAATGCTTCCTTGCAAACGACATCCCATTGTTTTCTCAAGCTGTTATTAAGTCACCTTAAGAAGCACCATTTCTCTCCTGCCCTCACCCCCATGTGCGGATGTGGCTTCGAAGGACTAGAAGCCGAAGCAAAGAAGTGGAAGCCAAATAACGGAACGGAAACAAAGCTGAAAAACAAAATAACCGAAAGCTTAGAAGCCGAAAAGCCAACCAACTGAAAGGGCGGGACGCCTAAAGGCCAACTAACCAAAATGGCGGGACGCCTAAAAGCTAACTAACAGAAAGGGAGACAAGGCGGAGGGCGGCCGTGGCCGTGGGAGAGTGGGGGCTGTCCCGAGGGATGCACTCCTTCGGCCGCTTGGTGCTCGGGTTCAGTGCCCAGTTACTCTCCAGCCCAGGGTGGTCTTGTGTGGGAAAATTAACCCCATCCTCCCGTCTCCCCCGGCCAGTGATGTGATGGACGCGAGGGTCTGGACCAATCGCTGACAAGTCCCGCCCCCCCGACGACTTCATGTCCGTTATTTGGCTATTCGGCACAGTGGCCTTTTGGTGAGTTGGCTTCTAGGCGACGTGGCCTTTCAGTTAGTTAGTGTTTCGGCATAGCGACCTTTCGGTGAGTTGGCTTTTAGGCGTCCCACCCTTTCCGTTAGTTGGCTTTTAAGCATCCCGCCCTTTCGGTTATTTGGCTTTTCGGCTTCGTTTCCGTTCGGTTAATTGGCTTCCACTTCTTTGCTTCAGCTTCTCGTCCTTCGACACGTCCGGGTACCGCTCACCCCTAACCCTATCTTGCAATTTAGCCATAAAAAAAGAAATTGGTTAGATACAAGTGCAGTGCAGACAACTTAAAGAATATTTTAAATTCCTTTATTAAGTTTTACGAGCTTACGTTTTAATTTATTATGTCACTGGACAATTTTTGTATATGCAGTTCCAGAGCACACAATAGGAAGGCTGGGACTGTGATGGGGCAAGAGAAAGGGAACTTTGATTATGCAAAGGGATGGGATAGGCTGGGCTCATTTCCTGCCCAGTAATGTTTCATCACACATCCCAAGACATGTGTGTTAGCAAGTTAATTGGCCACTGTAAATTGCCCCTGGTGTATGGGATTAGATGAGAAAGTGGGTCAGTATGGAGCAAGTGATTGATGGTCGACATCAACCTGATGGGCTGAAGGGCCTGTTTCCACACTGTATGATCCTATGACCTTAAATGTCACATTTAAGTGGCATTTTAATAGACACCAAAACAGTCAAGGCATCAAAAGGTCCGGTCCTAATGCAGGTAAGTGGCATTAATGCAGATGAGCAAAAAGGTTGACATGAACATGGTACGCTAACGGCTTCTCTGCTGTTCAACTCAACTAAACTAAAATCAATATTCTATGATTACATAATTTAAGAGGAAGGAATAACACGGACACTAACATTTTGGCACGTTAGGTTAGGTTAAAGGCAGGATAAAGCAACGCATCTGGTGTGAGGGAAGTGACTATGTCAAATTAATGTTGTGATTAATTTAATAATGTATCTCTGGGGCAGCGTTCCAGCGGCAACATCGGAGCTGTGGTGTTCCGGCGGCAGCGGCGACCCGGCATCGGAGTTGTTGCCTTCCGGCGGCAGAGGCGACCCAACATCAGAGTTGTGGCGTTCCGGCGGCAGCGGCGACCCGACAACGGAGCTGTGGCGTTTCGGCGGCAGCGGTGACCCGACAACGGAGCTGTGGCGTTCTGGCGGCAGCTGCGACCCGACAACGGCACTGTGATGTTCCGGCGGCAGCGGCGACTCGACAACGGAGCTGCGGTGTTCCGGCGGCAGCGGCGACCCGACAACGGCACTGTGATGTTCCGGCGGCAGCGGCGACCCGACAACGGCACTGTGATGTTCCGGCGGCAGCGGCGACCCGGCAACGGAGCTGTGGCGTTCCGGCGGCAGCGGCAGCGGCGACCCGACATCGGAGCTGTGGCGTTCTGGCGGCAGCGGCGACCTGACCTCGGACGACAGCGTTGGGAGCTCACAGGTCGCCTCGGAGCAGAGGGAGAACAAGGAGGGAAGAGACGAGGACTTTAAGATTTTTGCCTTCCATCACAGTGAGGAGGTGCCTGGTGAACTCACTGTGGTGGATGTTAAATTTGTGTTTGTATATGGAATGGAATTGCATATTTTATTTAAGGAGATACGTTCGGATGGAAAACAGACGTGACCTAAAATTCATCTACCTGAAGTTCAAGTATAAGGTAGGGTTGAGTGTGCTGAATCATCTGCTCTACCACTTAATCACAAGATGCAAGACATGAATATAAAAATTGGGGGTGAGGGAATTAAATTCTGTAGTTGGAATGTTAAGGGAATTAATGAACCTATCAAGAGAGGCAAAGTGTTAGCACATTTAAAATCATTGAAAACAGATATAATATTTCTCCAGGAGACACATCTTAAAAAGGAAGCACAACATAGACTGAAAGCAAAATGGATTGCTAAAGCGTACCATTCTTCATTCTCACATAAATCAAGAGGTGTTGCAATATTAATTCGTAAAGGTATACCCTTTAAACATATATCAACGATAGAAGACATTGAAGGCAGATATATTATAATAATAGGGGAGTTATACTTAAAAAAGGTGACTCTCCTCAATGTGTATGGACCAAATTTTGATAGCCCTCTGTTTTATAAGAGAATTCTTAACAATATCCCGGAAGGTACACAACAAAACTTAATAATTGGTGGAGATTTAAATTGTACATTGGATGCTTGTTTGGACAGATCATCAACTCAAAGAAAACTAAAATCTCGATCAAGTGAATTTTTAAATTCATACATTAATACCACTAATATTAAGGACGTCTGGAGAATTGAAAATCCATCGGACCGAGAATATTCATTTTACTCACCAGTACATAAAACTTACTCAAGGATAGACTATTTTTTGGTAGATTCAAAACTTATCCCATTCACCTATAACTCACAATATCACAACATCATAATCTCAGACCATGCCCCATTAACATTTATGATCAAAGTAAACGGAATGGCAGAGACACAGTCACAATGGAGATTTAATCCCCAAATCTTAAAAGATAAGTCATGTAATGAATATCTAGTAAAACAGATTAAAATGTTTTTTGAGGCTAACGATAGCCCTGAAATCTCTGCCTCGCTTCTTTGGGAAACATTTAAAGCATTTGTACGAGGAGCATTAATTTCTTCCCAATCATTTTTTAATAAAGAGAATAGGGCCAAACAAAAGAAACTGGAAATGGAAATAAAGCAATTAGACACAGAAAATGCAGCAGCACCATCCACGATAAAACACAATAAAATTGCAGTATTGAAATATAAATTAAACAAGATTTACTCAGACCAAGTTATAAAACTTTATCAACATACAAAACAATTAAATTTTGAATTTGGTGACAAACCACAAAAACTATTAGCGCGTCAACTTCGCAAATTGGACGGGGAAAAAACAATATACAAAATTAGAACAGATAAGGGAGAAACATTAACATTGCCTAAAGATATTAATGATAGATTTCTACAATACTATCAAAAATTGTATTCATCTAAAATAACAGAACAATCAACGGGAATGGAAACATTTTTACAGAATTGTAAGTTTACGGGTCTAGATCAGAAAGAGAGAGAATTGCTAGGGGCTGAAATTACGATAAAAGACATTGAAGAATCAATAAAGTCCTTAAAAAATGGAAAGTCGGCAGGACCCGATGGACTAAATTCGGAATTTTATAAAAAATTTTATGACTTGCTTTCCCCACGCCTACAGACAATGTACAAATATGCTTATACTCAACAGAAACTCCCAGAAACTCTAAATGAATCAACAATCATACTTATACCAAAAACGGACAAGGATCTTGAAGACCCAGGTTCATACAGAGCTATAGCCCTCTTAAATACTGATCAGAAAATATTAACTAAGATTCTATCTAATAGATTGAGCTTAGTGATCAGTAAATTAATACATCCTGACCAAACAGGGTTTATCCCCAAACGGTATTCATTTTTTAATCTGAGAAGATTATTTAATATTATATACTCCAATAGAATCCCCAACGCAGAGCTAGCAATTATCTCGTTAGATGCTGAAAAAGCATTTGACCAGGTAGAATGGCCATATTTATTTTCGGTGATGGAAAAATTTCAACTAGGAGAGAAGTACTGCACATGGGTTAAATTGTTATATTCTAACCCAACAGCTAGAATATTAACAAACAAAATGTTATCAACTAAATTTAATCTCTCTAGAGG
Organism: Amblyraja radiata; assembly: GCF_010909765.2. Taxonomy (NCBI): domain Eukaryota; kingdom Metazoa; phylum Chordata; class Chondrichthyes; order Rajiformes; family Rajidae; genus Amblyraja; species Amblyraja radiata. Next base: position 109,436,152 of record NC_045956.1, read on the forward strand.
CTGTAGACAAGGATGTTCACTATCCCCACTATTATTTGCTCTTGCAATTGAACCCCTAGCAGAAAGCGTTAGAAACCATCCAGGAATATTTGGATACAATACTAGAGACACAAGGAATAAAATCTCCTTATATGCAGATGATATACTAATATATATTACAAAATTAGAAACTAGTATTCCAAACCTATTAAATCTAATAACTCAATTTGGTCAGTTTTCGGGATATAGAATCAATTGGAATAAAAGCGAAATCATGCCAATAACAAAATTTAATTTACATACAATACAACAATCCCCTTTTAAAATAGTTAAAGATAAATTTAAATACTTAGGAATCTGGGTAACTAAGACATATACCTCTTTATTTAAACTAAATTTCCCACCCTTACTGAATAAACTACATAAGAATATTCAATACTGGAAAACACTCCCCATTTCAATGCTTGGGAGAATTAATGCTATAAAAATGATTTTTTTACCGCAACTACTGTACCTACTTCAATTAATTCCGATATATATCCCAAAAACTTTTTTCAAAAAAGTCGACTCCATTGTTACAAGTTTTGTCTGGGATTATAAGAATCATAGAATAAGTAAAAAACACTTATGTAAATCAAAGATAAATGGAGGTCTGGCTTTGCCAAATTTCTTATTTTATTTTTGGGCAGTCCATATTAAAAACATGAATTTTTGGCTGGAAGAAATGGACCAACAACCAGATTGGCTAATGATGGAAAAGGAAGACTGTCTACCTTTTGAAATTGGACCGATCATATTTGCCCCCACAAAACAGCACAAAAAAACCTATAAAGAAAACCCCATAATACATAGTGGAATACGAATTTGGAAACAAATAAAAAAAGATTTAAAATTGAATAATATACCACTCTGCCTTCCCATTGTAAATAATCCTTTGTTCAAATCATCCTTTATGGACAAAGGTTTCACACAATGGAAAAATCATGGAATCAAAAATATAGGACATCTTTATGGGAAAGGTACTTTTCTTTCATTTCAAGAGTTACAACTGAATTATGGACTGCACTCAAATAATTTTTTCAGATATCTACAAATTAGAGATTATGTTAAATCTAATACACAAGTTTACAAGAATAGGGAATCAGAAATTCTTGATGAGTGTCTGAACAAGCATCCTAATACTGAAAAACTAATAGCTTATATTTATAACACCCTACTAAATAACGAGGTACCACCGACCGAACTACATAGATACAAATGGGAAATTGAAATAGGTCATCCTATCACGAAAGATATGTGGGACGAAAGTTTACAACAAATACATCAATGTTCATTAAATGCCAGACATATTTTAATACAATTCAAGGTCTTACATAGACTACACTTCTCTAAAATAAAACTAAATAGAATTTTCCCACAAATCTCTCCTATTTGTGATAAATGTCTACATTTAGAGGCTAATTTAACACATACTTTTGCAAACTGTATAAAACTTAAACATTTCTGGACAGATATTTTTGAAATAACTTCAAAAGTTATTAATACAAAACTGGACCCAGACACAAAATTAATAATACTTGGAATATCAGAACAAAGCTTAACACTCACAACAAACCAAAGAAACTTCCTCAATTACAGTATAATAACCGGAAAAAAATTAATATTAAAATTTTGGAAAGGCCCTACAACCCCCACAATCAAAATGTGGATTACGGAAATGTCGGAGACCCTATACTTAGAAAGAATTAGACTTGTCTTAATGGACAAACAAGATCTTTTCCATAAAATTTGGGCTCCATTCATTAACTATCTGAAGGGATAGACTGGCACAGCACTAGGGCCCAGCTGAAACTTGAACTCAGGAACAGATGAAAAACTATACTCTATACTTTATAACCTACGAACCTATCTCCATTGATGTATCACAGGTAACCCATTCCACCTTCCTTGTTTTTCTGTTGTGTTTTTTTTTTTTTTTTTTTTTTTTTTTGCTTCCTCTTTTATTTGTAACTTTCTACCCTCTCTTTTTCTCGCTTTCTATAAAAAATAAAAATACTAGAAGCAGAAGTAATTGATAATGGAAAATTTTAATAATGTATGACTGATGTATATGAAAAGTTTTTTTTTTCTACTATAATATGTAATTACATTGTATAATATGTCTACTTCTAATAAATAAATAAAAAAAAAAAAAAAAAAAAATTTGTGTTTATTGTGTGTTTTTATCATTTTTATTATATGTATGACTGCAAGGCAACAAAATTTTGTTCAGACCGAAAGGTCTGAATGACAATAAAGGATACTTTACTTACTTTACTTTACTTCATCCGCATTAGTTACTGGTCAAAAAAGAATTAAGTCTTTGAGAGGATATACTTGCAGTTGAAAGTCAAGGCCAGAATGATACATTGTGGTTTTGATTTATGTTATTTTATCTTGAACTCAAGTGAGAAAAGTTAACTGGTGGAAAACTATGAAGTTCAATGGAAACTAATCGAGGCAGTTAATGTGAGCCAATATTTCTCCAAAGTATTATACAATATACAAATTTCAGCATAAATGAAGTAAGGAAATCATACTGTTAATTGTTTTAATCAATCACCATTCTTTCTGACCTTACAAAATGTTTTAGCCTGCACCTGAAAGTACTAAAAACAAAGATAATGTGTATAAACCTCTCAATATGTCCTGAGAAATCTTGAACTGAAAGGGATCTCAGCCTCCATTAATGCACCTTCTTTACAATATGACAGGTGACAACAAAAAGCACTTGCATGTGCAGCCTAATTAACAACACTTGATGTCTTAGTGATTTACAGTGAGAAGCAGGTGAAAAGTACAAAACAAAATAGGAAACATTTGGTTTTCAGTCAATAGGAGGGAATGTCATTAAATCACAGCCAATTTAAGTGGCATGGTGAATTTAAAAATAATTGTCAGACATAAAAGAGATTCTCAAAGATATTAGACTTTACCAAGAGGATAGACATTTAAACTGCACCCTATTGCTTTAAAATGCTAATGCATGTAAAGTAAAACTTACTATTACTAATGTATAGTCAGGGTGAGTAGCTTGTAAAGTTTTTCTGAAGTCTCTGAAGTTTGTTTTATATGGAATATCTATGATTTTTTTTTATCATTATGTCAACATGATATGTTCTAGACCCTATTTTGCTACCACATTAAAAACCAGAACATCTAACAGGAGGGTGTAAAATATTAAAAAAGATTTAAGTTTTCATTTGAACAATTAACATTGCACTTTATTGTATGTTTAAACCAATGCAACTTTATCTCAGAATTTGTCCCAAATAACTTAAGGTGATTAAGAAGGCATATGGGATACTTGCCTCCTTTAACTAGGAAATACAAAGCAAGAGCAGGTAGGTTATGGTACAACTATATATATTAATTAGGCTGCTGCAATACTGCAAGCAAATCTGGTTACCACTCCACAGGAAGATGTGATTACATTGGAGGGGGTGGAGGAGTTTCACCAGATGTTACCTGGGATGGAGCGTTTCAGCTCTGAGGCTAGACCTCACAGCTGTAATGCTGTTTTCTGTACAGCAGCAAAGCTCAGGCATGATGCAAATAAGGTCCACCATCAATTTTTCGGCAACTGATGGTCCGGCCCCTCCTTTAATTGGGACAAAATTACTAGCACGCTCTTGAAATCTTGGAAGTACCCCATAAAATATGGTGGCGAGGTAGAGTGAGATGGCCAATCTCGACCCTGATCTCATCGGGTCTGCTGGGGTCAGCCCAGTAGTCCTGTCGGGAAAGCTGCACCTCGGCCCCAAAGACAGCTACTGATCCAACGCTCATCGGGACCTCCAAGGGCAACTTGTTAACCTTCACCTGGGTTGCCCGTGCAAGAAATGCAATTTTCACTGTGAATTTAATATCTGGTTTATTTAAGTTTCTAGCAGTCCGTGGTGCTTTAGACACGAGAGGGGATATAAATAACAGGTTAGAGGTGTATTGTTGTATCATTATTACATGGCCTCTATTGGTCTGGCAAGGGTGCTAGAAAGTCAGTAGTGGACCTGTATTTGAAATTTTGAGGGGCGTATATAATGTATAGTGTAACTGTGCAGGGGTATCCATTGCTAGAGGTTAAAGAAATTAGAAGGGATTCGAGGAATCTTTTTAGTCAGTTGTAATCTGGAACTCGCATGCCAGGAACCGTTGGTGGCGGCAGCTATTCTCACAAGATTTGTGTCTTTAGTTGAGCTGTTGAAACACCATAGCATATAAAGCTACAAATTAGTATGGACATAACGGGGTCATGGGCATGATTCCATGCTGCTTGACTCTACAAGTAGTATTGCTTGATATCGTGACTCGCTCTTTTTGCCCTCTGTCCAATCTCATTACAATTACATCTGAAGCCTTCTACTACTGTTGACAATTTTCTCTTTCCAACTGGCTCACTTTTACCAAATTCAACTCCCAAGCCATACCAGGATAGTTTGACGGTGCTTTACCTCTTCCTTGAAAAAAAGTCCCAACATGTTCCCCACCCCCATCACCACCATCCTTCATTGAACTTATTCGTAGACAGAGCTTGTGTTAACTCTACTCACTTCCACAAAATCAGATGTAGCTATCGAATCTGCATAGGGCCAAACTATATGGAAGTGCAGAACATCCCTTCTTTCAGGCCTACTCAACCTGCCTCCTTCATTTCATCAAGTACATTGACGGCTATATTAGTGCCAATTTCCTACTCTTCTACAGTATGTAAAGGTTCCACCTAGTTTGCTGTGAATTTCTACCCATCTTTCATACGGTTCTTCTGGTCTTTCACTTCATCAACTTTATCTCCATTTCAGCAGATAGGTGAGTGACCAATATTCATTACAAGGCAAAAGATTCCCATAGTTACCTTGTTTATCCTTTCTCTCCCCACCTTCTGCAGACTCATTTCCATTCTCCTAGTTTCTCTCGCTCCATCATATCTGGGCTGATGACAACATAATCCACATGTGCTTCCAAAATGTTTTTCCTTTTTGTTAACAGTGGTTTTCACTCCATAGTTAATAAGGTTCTCAGTTGTGTTGATTCCATTTCTCACTTCAGTTCTCATCCCCTCTCCTCCCACCGAAAGCAGGGATATTATTTACTCTAGTTTCCGTTTCCATCCCACACATTTTGTAATTTAATCACCATCCACCTGATCTTTGCACCCCCACCTCATCTTTTCCTACTCTCCCAGGATTTGGAGGGGGCCATATCTTCTATAATTTTCCAAATTTATTCTTCTATCGCTAACATCATAAACTTCTCCACCCCTCCGTATAAGAAGTTGGTGAGGCCGCACCTGGAATATTTTGTTTAGCATTGATCACCCTGCGATAGGAAAGATGCCATCGAGCTGGAAAGAGTACAGAGAAGATTTATGATGATATTGCAGGGCTCGAGGGCCAAATCTATAGGGAGAGAGTAGACAGGCTAGGACTTTATTTCTTGGAGCAGAGGATGCTGAGGAGTGATCTTCTGGAGGCGTGTATAAAGTCATGAGGGGAATAGATAGGGTGAATGTACAGTCTTTTTCTCAGGACAGGGGAATCAAGAACTAGAGGGCATAAGTTTAAAGTAAAAGGGGAAAGATTTAAAAGAAATCCAAGGGGCAATTTATCCACAGAGGGTGGCGTGTATATGAAACAAGCTGCCAGAAGTAGTTGTTGATGTACGCACAGTTACATTTACATTGGGCTGATACATGTACCAGAAAGGTTAGAGGGATATGGGCCAAATGCAGGTAGTAAAGAAGGCTTATGATATGCTTCAGTTGGGACATTAAGTGAAAAAAAGTCAGGAAGTCATGTTCCAGCCCCATAGGGCTCTGGATACGCTACATTAGGAGTATTGTGTGCAATTCTGGTTGCCCAATTGCTGGAAGGATGTGGAAGTTTTACATACTAGAAGACATAGCTTAACGGTCAGAGTGGGAAAGTTTAATAGGGTTGTGCTGGACATATTTTAAATATAAACAGATGGTGGTAGATGCTTGGATAGTTTGCCTGGGGTTTTGGTGGAAGCAGATATAATGGCCTTCAGACTGAAGAAGGGTTTAGACCCGAAACGTTGCCTATTTCCTTCGCTCCATAGATGCTGATGAGTTTCACCAGCATTTTTGTCTACCTTCGATTTTCCAGCATCTGCAGTTCCTCCTTAAACAGATATAATGGCCTTTAACATAGAAACATAGAAATTAGGTGCAGGAGTAGGCCATTCGTCCCTTCGAGCCTGCACCGCCATTCAATATGATCATGGCTGATCATCCAACTCAGTATCCCGTACCTGCCTTCTCTCCATACCCTCTGATCCCCTTAGCCACAAGGGACACATCTAACTCCCTCTTAAATATAGCCAATGAACTGGCCTCGACTACCCTCTGTGGCAGAGAGTTCCAGAGATTCACCACTCTCTGTGTGAAAAAAGTTATTCTCATCTCGGTTTTAAAGGATTTCCCCCTTATCCTTAAGCTGTGACCCCTTGTCCTGGACTTCCCCAACATCGGGAGCAATCTTCCTGCATCTAGCCTGTCCAACCCCTTAAGAATTTTGTAAGTTTCTATAAGATCCCCTCTCAATCTCCTAAATTCTAGAGAGTATAAACCAAGTCTATCCAGTCTTTCTTCATAAGACAGTCCTGACATCCCAGGAATCAGTCTGGTGAACCTTCTCTGCACTCCCTCTACGGCAATAATGTCCTTCCTCAGATTTGGAGACCAAAACTGTACGCAATACTCCAGGTGTGGTCTCACCAAGACCCTGTACAACTGCAGTAGAACCTCCCTGCCACTATACTCAAAACCTTTTGCTATGAAAGCTAACATACCATTCGCTTTCTTCACTGCCTGCTGCACCTGCATGCCCACTTTCAATGACTGGTGTACCATGACACCCAGGTCTCGCTGCATCTCCCCTTTTCCTAGTCGGCCACCATTTAGATAATAGTCTGCTTTCTTATTTTTGCCACCAAAATGGATAACCTCACATTTATCCACATTATACTGCATCTGCCAAACATTTGCCCACTCACCCAGCCTATCCAAGTCACCTTGCAGTCTCCTAGCATCCTCCTCACAAGCTAACACTGCCCCCCAGCTTAGTGTCATCCGCAAACTTGGAGATATTGCCTTCAATTCCCTCATCCAGATCATTAATATATATTGTAAATAGCTGGGGTCCGAGCACTGAGCCTTGCGGTACCCCACTAGTCACTGCCTGCCATTGTGAAAAGGACCCGTTTACTCCTACTCTTTGCTTCCTGTTTGCCAGCCAATTCTCTATCCACATCAATACTGAACCCCCAATGCCGTGTGCTTTAAGTTTGTATACTAATCTCTTATGTGGGACCTTGTCGAAAGCCTTCTTTAAGCTGTTGTGCAAGCATGACTCTGCTGGGAATGGTCTGATATGGATCACGTGCAGGCAAAAGGGGTTAGTTTAATTTGGAATCATGTTCGGCACAGACATTGGGGCCTGTGCTATACTGTTCTATGTAAAAGTTCATTTCAAAACTAAGACTAAAAGCTATATATTTTATGAAAGCTTTCCCATTTCCTGCCAGAGAAATCCTATTGGGAACACCTGCCAAGCTTCATTATTCAGTAGAATATGCCTCATTCTGGTTATTACTAGAGATTACCTCCATGTCCTTTAAGTGCTTTTAAATCGCAAGAAGTTTTTTTTAAAAATTACATTGAAAGCAATTTAAGCTCCTTCCCTCTACAAATCTCTTGAAAATGTGGATTAGGAAGGGGGATGTGGTCAGAGCAACAATGGTATACTATGCGTAATGGTACAGATTTTTTTTGCAGGGTGGATCAGATTTACATTCCAAACTTGGAGGGGCCATCACCAAAAAACATTTGTTTTTATCATGTGACAAAATACACAAGTGTCCAATTTCTTGCACTACTATTTTCTCAACCACCCCCCCCCCCCCCATGCCAACTCATAACAAATTGCTGGAGGACAGCAGTCAGGCATCATCCATGCAGGGAAAATGGACAGACAGCATTTTGGGTCAAGGAACTTCTTCAGACTGAAGAATGTTCCGAACCCAAACGTCATCCATCGTCAGTCCGAAGTCCTGACCTGAAACGAAACACCACCTATTCATCGACAATAGTTTTGCTTTCAATACCATTATCCCAACCAACCTCATCTCCAAACTTGTGGAACTTGGAATCAGCTCACCCCTCTGTATCTGGATCCTAGACTTACTGACCAACATAGCACAAGCAGCGAAGATAGGTGACAAATCATCCTCTATGATAATGTTATATCGAAGTCTCGTGAGAGACTGCGTGAAGAACCCATCCTCCCGCGTGCGTGTCAATACGTCTACGCATGGCGCGGAATTCGGAGCTATTCTAAAGTGCTCCGGCAGGCAAGGCATTTTTCTTTCAGGAACAGCCCGCTGGATCCGAAAATAGATGTAGTGGGTTCGGTGGCTGACAGGCGCGGCCTGTACAGCTACCGCCGTTGAGGCTCCGGAAGGGAGCAGGCGGCCGGCCTCGGAGTAAACTGGCAGGCGCGAACTAGCTCCAACAAGGCTCCGAAGGAGCAGCCTGTCGCACCAGGCTCAGAGTTACTGGCAGGCGCGACCTGCACAGTAAGCTCCACCAAGGCTCCAAAGGAGCAGCCTGTCGTACCAGGCTCAGATTAACTGGCAGGCGCGACCTGCACAGCTATGTCCGTTTAAAGCTCTGAAAGGGAGCAGTTTGGCAAGCCTGGGGCTGAAGATGTGGACAGGCATGGCCTGCAAAAGGAAATTCGCTGAAGCTCCACCAAGGAGGTCGACCTGGGCTCGGATAGGCTGGCAGGTAAGGTCTGCTTACTAACCTCCGTGAAAGCTCCGAAATGGAGCAGCCTGGCGACCCGGGCTCGGCAACACTGGCAGCATAGTCTGCTAGTACCTTCCACTGGCTCTGAAAAAGAGCGGGTTGACGACCCGGGCTCAGAGACGCTGGCAGGTTGGTCTGCACAGCAACTGCTGAAAGTTCCGAAATGGAGCAGCTTGTTGGAACCGGGCTCAGAGACGCTGGCAGCGTGGCCTGCACAGCAACCTCTGAAAGCTTCCAGAAGGAGCAGCTTGTCTACCCTGGTGCAAGGTAGACCAACTCGAAACTGGCTGTCCAAATGGATCATATTGGTCAGGGAAGCACTGTCTCAACATCTATGCTTGAGGTTATCAGGCTGTCCACAAGAGTGAGAGATATCTCCTGCTTAGAGGCAGGGAGTTTGAGGAATCCCTCAACACATGCTAAATGTGTAATCAGTATAATTTTTTAATACAAATTATCATCAGCTGTATCCCAAACGTTGGAGCAGTTACTTAAGTTAATCATGCTCATGACACTGATTTCAGCACAAAGAGCACAGTCTTTATACAATCCCCGTCTGAATCTCTCGGTCATATCTGACAAGAGGGTAGCATTTTATGTGAATGAACTCATAAAGCAAAACAGGCACGGTTGGGTACAAGTTGGAGTTGACAGCATACCCACCAGATCGGAGATTGGGGGGTGTTTATTATGTAAAAAGGTACACGGAAGTTACTAAGAACCTGTGAGATGAAAGAAAAGTTTCTTCGTAGTTATACAATAGTTTCACAAGAGATTGTTGGTGCAGACTATTTCAAGATGGATAAAGTATAAGCAGCTGAAAGCAGGAGTGATTACAAATCATTTCAAGTCTCACTCTACCAGGGCGGCTGGATCGTCAACAGCCAATATAATGGATATTTCCCTTTGATCACTTTCTTGCAACAGCAGGAGGCTCAGATAAGCGCACTTTCACAAGTTATAAAATTTCGTTGAACATGTCTGGACGGTTGCAGATAGAATTCTGAACAGTGTTGCATGAGCTATTGTCTAACCCAAAGGCAATTGGGACTGTGGTCCAATTAAGGGTGATGTACATGTATGTAAAGTTAGCATCATGTTGTTAATGGCCCATGTATTTTCTACCATTTATGGTTTATCTGTTTTATGAGAAGTTGGAGTGAGAGACTACGTGCCCTCCACTCCCAACCCCGAATCTCATACAAGATCATTCGGTAAGTCAATCGTTATTAATCTTTCTATAGTTTAATTTGGTGCAAGTGATCTGTGGTTTCATACAGTTGCTTTGAAGATTGACGCGCATGCGCGCTGGCGGGTTCTTCACGTAGTCTCTCACTTCAACCATAAAATAAAGATCAAACTTCAAACGGTAAGTTCTCGTTTAATCTTTCTATTCTAAAAACTGATGCCCCGCAAGGATGCATTCGTAGCCATCTATTATACTCCTTATACACTCAAGAATGTGTAGCCAATTACTAATCCAACTCAATTTACAAGTTTGCAGACGACACCACCATAGTGGGCCTGATATCAAATAATGATGAGACGGAATGCAGAAACGAGTTTAAGAACCTTGTAACTTGGCGCCAAGAAAATTACCTCTCCTTAAATGCCAGCAAGACAAAGGAGATTGTGATTGACTGCAGGAAGAAAAGTAGTACACATGTCCCAGTATACACTAATGGCGCCAAAGTAAAGATGAAAGAAAAGAGAAAATATTTAAATATTGTTATAGGAACCCCAAATAAAATTTACAAGCACTATATCAATGGGATTTTGGTATATTCTAACATATTCCTAACAGCATCAGATATTATTACATTTTACAATTATTTTGGTATCAACAATTCTCTAATGTATGGCTGCATTATTATATACATAAAAAATAGAATCTTGTTGCAACAGTTGCATTGAACAATAATGATGTAATTTAATTTACAATGTTACATTTCATGGCTAAGCACATCTATCTCAAGAATAAGTCAATGTCATGACGATTGTTAACCTACAAAATAAAGCGTCAATTTTCATGCTAATGCTATTAAAGCATTTCCAGACACGGTTTATTGCATTATTTTTGTTGTTCCCGGTCTTTTCAATGGCTGGATTCGAATGTAATCCAATGTGTGAATAATTCTATGCTATTCTCATGCTGGCTCTTCTTGTTCAAAAGTTAATTGACAGCCAAATAAAACTGGTCATTAATTATGGTCAATACATTCTGACAAGAAGGTTAAATTTTACATAAAAGAAGCATTCAGAACTTTAGAAATAAGTAGAAACAACTGAATTGAATTTCTTTTAAGGACTTGGTTATCTGCTTGAAAGACTAATTATACATGGTGAACAATTAAAATTTAAAACAAGAAATGTTCCTTAAATAATCAGAGTTTTACCAGAGTTTATATTCACAAGTGCACATGTTCAAATAATCAACGCATTATTGTAAATGGAAAGAACGTTTATATGGGATGCCACTTTCTCAGTAAGTTTCCTGTTCCATTTAAGTCACATTCACTCACAAATAAAAAATTGTAGACAAAAAAATGTTTACAGTGGAATACTGAACTCAGACCATTTTGTGTTGTCCAAGAAGAGCCCCTGTAGAAAGAATAAGTATATTCTTAGCCTTTGGAAGAGATCTCTGTCTCCAGCATTCATTTTTATTTCACTGGTACAGGGCAGGCTGGGACTGTTACTCAGTGTTTGGATGTGGGGCTCAGAACAGCATTCTGGCCAACATAGTGAGTCAAGGCCATTGCCGAGATGATCAGTGACTGCTGTGTACATTGATATTCTACTGAATTCCTCGTCACCTCTTGGATGTGATGCAAGCTGCCGTCATCTCTTGGTTTTTCTACACACGTCATCCCAGCTTGAAGATTCAACAGTAACAGGGTCAATGGTAGCTCCTGGCCAGCCTGCCTACTATCCATAAGGCAAATATTGAACATTGTCCCTGTTGTTCACATCAAGCCACATAGTGAAGAAATTACTTTAACCACATCATTGCTGGAGAAGTGTCTGCAGATGGCAGAGTCTTCTTCCATGCCCTCATTACCTTGGATGGAGTAGATGGGAAGAGGATGTTTCCACTAGTGGGAGAGTCCAGGACTAGAGGTCATAGCCTCAGAATTAAAGGACGTTCTTTTAGGAAGGAGATGAGGAGAAATGTCTTTAGTCAGAGGGAGGTGAATCTGTGGAATTCGTTGTCACAAAAGGCTGTGAAGGCCAAGTCAGTGAATATTTCTAAGGCAGAGATAGATATATTTTTGATTTGTACATGTGTCAGAGGTTATGGGGAGAAGGCAGGAGAATGGGGTTAGGAGAGAGCTATAGATCAGCCATGATTGAATGGCGGAGTAGACTTGATGAGCCGAATGGCCTAATTCTACTCCTATCACTTATGACCTTACAACCTTATTACAACTGTAAAGCAGGAATTGGTTCACTCAAGCTCCCAATACGGTCAGTAACGCATCTCTAGGTATAATGCTCTAATCACACCTTTTTAGGGCTGATTCCAATGGCACTGTTTTTCTAATGGAATTCAAGCTGAGAGCTGATATACTGCAAACACATATCGGAATAACAACTCTGACTATTCTTGAAAAGAATTTCAAAATTGAATGAAACACAATTTCAATCAAATCTAATGTTAGTGATAAAGATTAGTCTGCATGACAAGAGTATACATTTGATTTAATGTCCAATTTGATTTTTAACTCCTGAAAAATGAGGAGGTTGCAGTCAGGGATGAATTTGACACATTGAAAGTTAACATTCAATTGCAAACCAAACTATTGGATTTAACCATCTACTTTCAGCATATCCACCCATTCAAGAGGATGGTTTAACACTTCCAATATTGTAAATAGCTGCGGTCCTAGCACCGAACCCCACTAGTCACTGCCTGCCATTCTGAAAGGGATCCGTTTATCCATACTCTTTGTTTCCTCTCTGCCAACCACTTCTCTATCCATGTCAGCACTCTACCCCCAATACCATGTGCCCTAATTTTGCCCACTAATCTCATATGTGGGATCTTAAAAGTATTTTACATTTTGTAAATATATCCATCTCCACCACTTCCTTATTAAAACAGTATTTTGGCACCTATAAATCAAGGATTATGTATGTTTAGCTACATGGTTCAATCTACAATTCGTAACCTTCAGCCTAAAAGCTTCTTGCAAACATTTGCATTTGCAATGAAGCCGAATGGATATCTTAAAATTAGTTTAAAAGGTATTTAGAATATTTGTTTTAATGCTGGAATTTATCTTTAACTGCAAAGATTTCAGGTGGAAAGTAATCCACATAATTTAAAAGAATGTCTTTTCAAATCCATCTCAATCCGTTCGTAATTCAAAAAATAATTTAAGCCTCCATACTCTAGAATTCCATGACTTCCCACGCATGTTAGAATTTATTTCTGGTGAGAGAAGGAATTTCCAAAAATCTTATCGTGCAAAAAGCACGATAAGTCCTTTAAAGAGCACGGGAGGGAGGGAGAGGGGGGGATGAGAGAAGGGGGGGATGAGAGAAGGGGGGGGGAAGGAGAGAAGGGGGGGGGAGGAGAGAAGGGGGGGGGAGGAGAGAAGGGGGGGGGGGAGGAGAGAAGGGGGGGGAGGAGAGAAGGGGGGGGAGGAGAGAAGGGGGGGGAGGAGAGAAGGGGGGGAGGAGAGAAGGGGGGGAGATGGAGTGGGAGGAGAGAAGGGGGGGAGGAGAGAAGGGGGGGAGATGGAGGGGGAGGAGAGAAGGGGGGAGATGGAGGGGGAGGGGAGAATGGGGGGAGGGGAGAAGGGGGAGGGGAGAAGGGGGGGGGGAGAGAAGGGGGGGGAGGAGAGAAGGGGGGGGAGGAGAGAAGGGGGGGAGAGAAGGGGGGAGGAGAGACGGGGGGAGGAGAGAAGGGGGGAGGAGAGAAGGGGGGGGGGAAGGGGGGGAGGAGAAGGGGGGGAGGAGAGAAGGGGGGGGGGAGAGAAGGGGGGGGGGAGAGAAGGGGGGGAGGAGAGAAGGGGGGAGGAGAGAAGGGGGAGGAGAGCAGGGTGGGAGGAGAGCAGGGGGGGAGGAGAGCAGGGGGGGAGGAGAGGAGAGAGGAGGGAGAGAGGAGGGAGAGAGGGGGGGAGAGAGAGGGGGGGAGAGAGGGGGAGAGAGAGGGAGAGAGAGGGAGAGAGAGGGGGAGGAGAGGGGGGGTGAGAGGGGGAGCGAGAGGGGGAGAGAGATGGGGAGAGAGATGGGGAGAAGGAGTGGAGGCAGTTTTAAGAAGTTTAATAAAGTTAGCGGACATTTTACCTTCCGGCGGATCTTCTAGGTCCTGAAAACCAAAGATCCTATAGGATCTTTGCTGACGGTCAGCGAAGGAGATTGTCTTCGACTGCCTGTAAGTAAATAGCGACCCCACTCCACTGGCTTCGACCAAACAGCAACCTATTTTAAGTCGAGGCCAGCTTTAATTTTGTTGAAATAATCGCAGGAACATAGAAGAAGGCTCGACTACGTGGAAACCGCTTTCGACCATTAGGGAGAATGATCAAAACCTCCGGGAACCTCAAGGAAACCTTGGGTGGGGCGCAAGGTCACCAGAGGTTTCCGTTCAGGTTTCCGAAGTGGGACAGGGGCATTAGTCTTAGCTTTCCACTTCGTAAAACTCGATTTACTTTGGCAACAAGTAGGACAAATTGAGAATTTCTGACAGGATAGTCAACTGGGGAAAATCTCACATTGGTGGAAGTTGAGTTTTTCTTTATTGTTGGGATTAAGACATTTTGTTAAAATGGGGTGAAAGAAGCATTGCTCTGCGTTTTATCGTGCTGTAACAAGAAAGGTAGTACTTGATACTGATTGACAAGAAACATCAGTTTACAATCAATGATTTAGATGAGAACATACATGGCATGATTAGCGAGTTTGCAGATGACACAAAATAGTGATGATAGTGAAGATGGTTGTCAGAAATTGCAGCAGGATCTTGATCAGCTGGACAGGTGGGTTGAGGATTGATTGATGGAATTTAATACAGAGAAATATGAGGTGTTGCATTTTATTAAGTCCAACATGGGCAGGACCTACAGAGTGAATGGTAGGGCTCTGCAGAGTGTTGAAGAGCAGAGTGCAGGTACATAGTTCCTTGGTAGATAGGGTGGTCCAAAAGGCTTTCACCTCTTTGGCCCTCATCACAGAGTACTGAGTATAGAGGGGCCGTCAAAACATAGAAAATAGGTGCAGGAGTAGGCCATTTGGTCCTTCGAGCCAGCACTACCATTCCATATGATCAGGGCTGATCATCCAAAATCATCCCCTGTTCCTGCTTTTCCCCCATATCCCTTGATTCCGTTAGCTCCAGGAGCTAAATTTAACTCTCTCTTAAAAACATCCAGTGAATTGGCCTCCACTGCCTACTGTGGCAGAGAAATCCACAGATTTACAACTCTCTGGGTGAAAATGTTTTTCCTCATCTCAGTCCTAAATGGCCTACCCCTTATTCTTAACCTGTGACCCCTGGTTCTGGACTCCTCCAACATGGGGAACATTTTTCCTGCATCTAGACTGTCCAATCCCTTCGGAATTATATGTTTTATAAAATCACATCTCATCCTTCTAAATTCCAGTGAATACAAGCCCAGTCGACCCATTCTTTCATCATATGTCAGTCCCGCCATCTCGAAAATTAATCTGGTAAACCTACACTGCACGCCCTCAATAGCAAGAATGTCCTTCCTAAAATTAGAAGACCAAAACTGCACACAATACTCCAGATGTGGTCTCACCAGGGCCCTGTACAACTGCAGTCAGACCTCCTTGCTCCTAAACTCAAATCCTCTCGCAATGAAGGCCAATTAGCCTTTAGCTTTCATCACTGCCTGCTGTACCTGCATGCTTACTTTCAGTGACTAATGTACAAGGACACCCAGGTCTCGTTGCATCTCCCCTTTTCCTAATCTGACACCATTCAGATAATAATCTGCCTTCTTGTTCTTGCCACCAAAGTGGATATTTCTCCACATTATACTGCATCTGCCAACTCATCCAACCTATCCAAGTCACCCTCACACTGGTCCAGCTTTGTGTCATTCGCAAACTTGGAGATGTTACGTTTAATTCCCTCGTCTAAAAACATAGAAAATAGGTGCAGGAGTAGGCCATTCGGCCCTTCGAGCCTGCACCGCCATTCAATATGATCATGGCTGATAATCCAACTCAGTATCCTGTACCTGCCTTCTCTCCATACCCCCTGATCCCTTTAGCCACAAGGGCCACATCTAACTCCCTCTTAAATATAGCCAATTAACTGGCCTCAACTACCTTCTGTGGCAGAGAATTCCAGATTCACCACTCTCTGTGAAAAATGTTTTTCTCATCTCGATCCTAAAAGACTTCCCCCTTATCCTTAAACTGTGACCCCTTGTTCTGGGCATCCCCAACATCGGGAACAATCTTCCTGCATCTAGCCTGTCCAACCCCTTAAGAATTTTGTAAGTTTCTATAATATCCCCCCTTAATCTTCTAAATTCTAGTGAGTACAAGCCGAGTCTATCCAGTCTTTCTTTATATGAAAGTCTTGCCATCCCAGGAAACAATCTGGTGAACCTTCTCTGTACTCCCTCTATGGCAAGAATGTCTTTCCTCAGATTTGGAGACCAAAACTGTACGCAATACTCCAGGTATGATCTCACCAAGGCCCTGTACAACTGCAGTAGAACCCCCCTGCTCCTATACTCAAATCCTTTTGCTATGAAAGCTAACATACCATTCGCTTTCTTCACTGCCTGCTGCACCTGCATGCCTACTTTCAATGACTGGTGTACCATGACACCCAGGTCTTGTTGCATCTCCCCTTTTCCTAATTGGCCACCATTCAGATAATAGTCTACTTTCCTGTCTAAATCATTAATATTGTAAATAACAAGGTTCCCAGTACTGAACCTTGCGACGCCCCACCAGTCACTGCCTGCAATTCTGAAAAGGACCGGTTAATTCCTCTTTGCTTCCTGTCTGCCAAGCAGTTCTCTATCCATGTCATTACCCTACCCTTACCATGTGCTCTATTTTTGCACACTAATCTCTTGTGCGGGACCTTGTCAAAGGCTTTTTGAAAGTCCAGATACACCACATTCACTGCCTTTCCCTTAACCATTCTAGTTGTTACATCCTCAAACAATTCCAGAAGATTAGTCAAGCATTTTTCCCCTTCATAATTCCATGCTGGCTTTGACCGATCCTGCCACTGCTTTCCAAATGCGCTGCTATTACATCTTTAATAATCGACTCAAGCATCTTCCCCACTACTGATGTAAGGCTAACTGGTCTATAATTCCGTTTTCTCTCTCCCTCCTTTCTTAAAAAGTGGGGTTACATTAGTTACCCTCCAGTGCACAGAGTCTATAAAACATTGGTAAATAATCACCAATGCATTCACGATTTCTGGGTTATGTTGCATTTATATAAAATGTTGGTGAGACCACATTTTGAGTATTATGTTCAGCTTTGGGCATCAAGATATAGGAAAGATGTCAAATTGGAAAGGGTGCAGAGAAGCTTTCCGAGGATTTTGGTAAGAAACAAGGGTCTGAGCTACAAGGAGCAGTTGAGCAGGCTAGGACTCTATTCCTTGGAGCGCAGGGGGATGAAGGGTACAAAATCGTGAGAGGAATAGATCGAGTAAATACACAACGTCCCTTGCCCTGAGTAGGGCAATCGAGAACCAGAGGGCATAGGTTTAAGGTGAGGGGTGACTTTATTATTTTTTTTTTTTACACAAATATGGGTATATGGAATTAGCTGCTTGCTGGAGGAGGTTGTTGAGGGAGGTACTATCGCAATGTTTAAGAAACATTTAGACAGGTACATGGATAGGATAGATTTAGAGAGATATAGGCCAAACGCAGGCAGGTGGGACTAGTGTAGATAGGACATGTTGGTCGGTGGGGGCAAGTTCAGCGAATGGGCCTATTACCACACAGTATGACTATAACATTCTTTACCTTCACTCAAACTGAAGTTTGTTCTGACCGAGTGATCCAAAGGATTATTAAAATACTATGGAAACTTACTCTTTTACTGAGGCAGATTACTGGCCACATGCTGCAGCCCAACGTACAACAACAGCACAAGCAGCCACAGAGTAGCCATCGCACATTGACGGGGAGATTCTTCTTTAAACAGCCATTAATGCGATTAATGCTGGCTTTGAATTCCTCTGGTGCAACCTGTTGAAATAAAATAGTTAAATTATTGATCAATGTAAAAATGTCCCCAAAAAAGCATGAATTGCCTTACACAAAACAAAAATATTATGGATTGTGGAATTTACAATCAAGCAGCTTGTGAGAAGAGAGAAAACCCTCACATTCAAGATGGTGAATAGATAGACACAAAAAGCTGGAGTAACTTAGTGGGACAGGTAGCATCTCTGGAGAGAAGGAATGGGTGATGTATTGGGTCATGACCCTTCTTCAGATTGATGTCAGGGGAGTGGGCGGTGCAGAGATAAAACGTAGTCGGAGACCGTAAGACTGGTATGAGAACTGGGAAGGGGGAGGGGATGGAGAGAGAGAGGGAAAGCAAGCTGTACTTGAAGTTAGAGAAGTGAATGTTCATACCACTGGGGTGTAAGCTACCCAAGCAAAATATGAGGTGCTGTTCCTCCAATTTGGGCTGGGCCTCACTTTGACAATGGAAGAGGCCCAAGACAGAAAGATCAGTATGGGAATGGGAAGGGGAGTTAAAGTGTTGAACAACCAGGAGATCAGGTAGGTTTAGGCAGACTGAGTGGAGGTGTTCAGCGAAACGATCGCCAAGTGAACCTCTACCTCATCCGAAAAGACTGTCTGGGTCCTTGGACGGAGTCGAGGGGGGAGGGATAGGAACAGGTGTCGCATCTCCTGCGTTGCAGGGGAAAGTACCTGGGGAGGGGACTGGTTTGGGTGGGAAGGGACGAGTTGACCAGGGAGTTGCTGAAGGAACGGTCTCTGTGGAAAGCAGAAAGGGGTGGAGAAGGGAAGATGTGGCTAGTAGTGGGATCCGGTTGGAGGTGGGAAAAATGTTGGAGGATTATGTGCTGTATGCGACGGCTGATGGGATGGAAGGCAAGGACAAGGAGGACTCTGTCCTTGTTACGAATGGGGGGGGGAGGGGGAGCAAGAGCAGAGCTGCGGGATATCGAGAAAACCCAAGTGAGAGCCTGATCTGTAATGGAAGAGGGGAATCCCTGTTCCCTAAAGAATGAGGACATCTCCGATGACCTGGTATGGAACACCTCATCCTGGCCGCAGATGCAGCACAGACGGAGGAATTGGGAGTAGGGTATTGAATCTTTACAGGAAGCAGGGTGGGAAGAAGTGTGGTCTAGATAGCTCTGGAAGTCAGTGGGTTTGTAATAGATGTCAGTCGATAGTCTGTCTCCTGTGATGGAGACGGTGAGATCTAGAATCGGTAGGGAGATGTCGGAGATGGTCCAAGTGAATTTGAGTGCAGGGTGGAAATTAGTCGTCAAGTTGACGAAGTCAGTGAGTTCTGCATAGGTGCAGGAGGTAGCACCGATGCAGTCGTCAATGTAGCGGAGGTAGCTTTCCGGGATAGGGTCAGTGTAAGCCTGGAACAGTGATTGTTCGACATACCCTACAAAGTGGCAGGCAGAGCTTGGGTCCATGTGAGTGCCAATAGCTACGCCTTGGATTTGGAGGAAGTGGGAGGAGTTGAAAGATATATTGCTAAGGGTAAGGACCAGCTCTGCTAGGCGGAGGAGAGTGTTAGTAGACAGAAATTGGCTGGTTCTGCGGTTGAGGAAGAAACGGAGCGCTTTAAGACCTTCCTGGTGGGGGATGGAGGTGTGGAGTGACTGTTCAAGATGGTGAACTTCACTTCGCACTGCAGAAAGTAAGTGATCTGTGAAGGGGCACAAAACAGATAATTGTCTATGTCTATCACAGTAGTGGTAGTATAGTATAGAAAATCAGGGATGACTGTAGCAAGGGTACCACAGTATTAATGGACAAAATAGAAAAGATATTTTTGTTGTAGGAAGGAACTGCAGATGCTGGTTTAAACTGTAGACACAAATGCTGGAGTAACTCATTGGGGCAGGCAGCTTCCCGATAGAAGGAGTGGGTGACGTTTCGGGTCGAGAAGGGTCTCGACCCACTCACAATGCCAACTTTGCCCTCCTCAACACCAGGTCGCTCAACAACAAAGCCCTTGCCCATGAGCTAATCCTCGACAACACTCTGGACTTCCTTCTGCTCACTGAAACCTGGCAACAACCCAATGTCTTCTTCTCCCTCAATCAAGCATCCCCACCTGGATTTAATTACATCTCCAAACCCCGCCCCTCCCGCCATGGAGGTGGCCTCGCTGTTATTTTCAACCAGAACTTTCGGATCACTGAACTCACCCTCCCCCCAGTAGCATCATTTGAATTCCTCACCTTCAAAGCCCTTTCCTCCATGACAGTCATCCTCATTTACCGGCCACCTAAACCAAACCCCTCCTTCCTATCTGACTTCACTGAACTCCTCACACTTGCCTCATCCCTCTCCCCACGTCTGCTGCTACTTGGTGACTTAAATATTCACATGGACTCCCCCACCTGCAAGCTCGCATCTGAATTCGCCTTTTTACTTGACAACTTCTCTCTCACTCAGCACGTCACCTTTCCCACCCATGACAAAGGTCACATCCTTGACCTGGTCTGCTCCACAAATCAACCGATACTCGACCTCCATCCATGCCTCTTCCCCCTCTCTGATCATAAGCTTATACGGTTCACCATCCCTTCTCTGACACCTCGCCCCCGCTTCCTCCGAAAAATCACCTTCCATAATCTAAAATCCATTGATCCCCACCATCTCTCTGACCTGCTCTCCACCACTCTCCCCCTGGACTCAACCCATATCTCACCTGATGACCTCACAAACAATCTCAACTCCACCTTGTCTACCTCCCTTAACACTATGGCCCCCCTCAAAACAAGAACCGTAACTTTCAACACATCTTCACCCTGGTGCACACCTGCACTTCGTAAACTGAAACAGACTGGTCGCCGACTTGAACGACTCACAAAGAAATCATCTCTTACAGTCCACCTTGAAGCTTACAAACTCCACCTCACTGACTACAAAGATGCCCTCATTGCTGCAAAATCTGCCTACCTCTCCTCCATATTCACCGAACCCTGCCAAAACCACAGAACCCTCTTCTCCACAGTGGGCAACCTCCTCAAGCCTCGAGCCAACACTCTCCCTACCTCTACTCCGGATCTCTGCAACTCAATCCTCCACTTTTTCGCTGATAAAATCAGCACCATCTATCAATCTTTATCCCCTGTACCCGACTCCCCAGCATCTACTCCACCACCTACCAAGGCCCCTCCTTTCAACATCTCCACTGACCTCCTTACCCCTCCTCCACACTGCTTCCTCTCCCAGTTTGACCTGGTCACCCCTACTGAAATCTCCAAACTCATCAGCTCTTCCAAACCCACTACCTGCTCCCTCGACCCTCTCCCCACTCCTCTGCTGAAGTCCTGCCTCCCCGTTCTCTGCCCCTACCTCACTAATCTCTTCAACTTCTCATTGTCCCAAGGAATTGTCCCCTCCGCTTTCAAAACTGCTGCTGTCACACCAATCTTAAAGAAACCTGGTCTTGATCCCTCCTCTCTCATTAACTACCGCCCAATCTCAAACCTCCCCTTACATTCAAAAACCCTGGAGCGTATCGTTGCGTCGCAACTTCATTCCCACCTCCTTGCGTATAACCTACTTGAACCCCTCCAATCTGGCTTTCGCCCCCTCCATAGCACAGAAACTGCTCTCCTCAAAGTCCTCAACGACCTCCTCACCTCTGCTGACACTGGTTCCCTCAACATCCTCATCCTCCTCGACCTGAGCGCAGCCTTCGATACAGTGAACCATAACATCCTGCTCACCAGACTCAAAGACCTCGGCATTGAAGGCTCTGCACTCAGCTGGCTCCGTTCCTACCTTTCCAACAGATCCCACTTCATCTCTCTCCACAACCACACCTCTGCTACAGCCACAGTCACTCAAGGCGTTCCCCAAGGCTCCGTACTCGGCCCCCTCCTCTTCATCATCTACATCCTCCCCCTTGGTCAGATACTCCGCCACTTCAACCTGGACTTCCACTGTTACGCCGATGACACCCAGATCTGCCTCGGCACCAAATCCCCCCACAACCCCCCCCCCCCCCCCCCCCCTCTCCCATATCAACTCCTGTTTGTCAGCTATGAAAACCTGGATGCAATATAACTTCCTCAAACCCAACAGCGATAAGACAGAATTCCTCCTCATAGGCTCCAAAGCCACACTCAGCAAAATCAATAACCCCACTCAGACCATCGACGGCACCACTGTCTCCCCATCTCCCCAGGCCCGCAACCTTGGCGTGATCTTTGATCCCACCCTCTCCCTTGAGCCTCACATCCGCCATGTCATTAAAACCTCCTTCTTTCATCTCCGCAACATCGCCAAACTCAGACCCTCTCTCACACCTCCCGCTGCTGAAAGACTCATCCATGCCTTCATCTCCTCCCGACTGGACTATTGCAACTCACTTCTCCTTGGCATCAGTTCCACCTACATCAACCGACTCCAACTGGTCTAGAACGCAGCCGCCCGACTCATCACCCACACCAAATCCTGGCATCACATCACTCCAGTCCTCAAACAACTTCACTGGCTTCCCATCTCCCACCGGATCACCTACAAAATCCTGGTCCTCACCTACAAAGCCCTCCACCATCTGGCCCCCCCATATCTCACTGACCTCCTCTCCCCCTACCAACCCTCACGGTCCCTCAGATCCACATCAGCCGGTCTCCTCTCCATCCACAAATCCAACCTCCGCAGTTTTGGGGACAGAGCCTTCTCCAGGGCAGCTCCCAGGCTCTGGAACTCCCTCCCCCAACTGATCCGCTATTCCGTGTCCCTCACCATCTTCCAGTCCCGCCTCAAGACCCATCTCTTCACCTCTGCCTATCCTTAGCCCCACGTCCCCCTCCCTTTTCATCTGTGCATTAATTGCCTCATATTGTGTTTTGAATTGAATTCTGTCTTTATTTTGTGTACTAGTCATGTCTCTACTATTTATTTCATTCCCCTTACATGTTTTTCCTCTACCTGCTAAATTTTTGTACGGTGTCCTTGAGACTCTTGAAAGGCGCCCATAAATAAAATGTATTATTATTATTATTATCCAGAGATGCTGCCTGTCCCACTGAATTACTCCAGCATTTTGTGTCTATCTTTAGAAATAACGTTTTGTTCGATGAACGCCTAAATAGTGGTCAGATGTTCTTCAAACAAACACATAGAAGAGCCAACTAAGAACAAGCTCTCCTAGATTGGGTACTGTGCATTGATGGAGGGGGTTGAGCAATAATGTTGTTGTATGAAATCCTTAGGGCAAGAGTAGCCATAACATGATAGAATTCTTCATTAAAATAGAAAGTGTATAGGGGCTGGAGGCCCTTGGTAAAGATGAGGCAATGGGGTCCATGGACTTGTAAATTGTTAAATTGGTAGAGAGCATTCAAGGTGCCTGAATGTACAACTGCTGGGGGGTGAGGGGGTGGGGGTTGAGCAGGAAGGTAACAAGATAGAGTAATGGTGCGAGGAAATAAGTTAACACAAAAACTATTAATGGATCTGTTTTCAGGAGAGCAGTCAGTAACCAATTGGGTATCATGGGCACCAGTGCTTGAGCCTCAACTATTAATATCAATAATTTATATACGGAAATCACATTAATATTTTGAAGTTTGCTGACAACACTGTACTGAGCGAGGAGGACACAAAACAAGCTTCAAGGCTCTTTAAAATCAATTGAGTGAATGGGTGTGGTAGATGTTTGAAATTATCTACTTCGGGAGGAAAAGGCAAGAATATTATTTAAAAGGTGCTCGACTGAGAAATGTTATTGTCCAAAGAAACTTAGGGCCCACAGTGCCCTCCATGATGTTTGGGACAAAGACCCGTCATTTATTTATTTGCCTCTGTATTCCACAACTTAAGATTTGTAATAGGAAAGATCACATATGGTTAAAGTGCACATTGCCAGATTTTAATAAAGGCCATTTTTATACATTTTAGTTTCACCATGTAGAAATTACAGCAGTGTTTATACATTGTCCCCCCATTTCAGGGCACCATAATGTTTGGGACACAACAATGTCATGTAAATGAAAATAGTCATATTTAGTATTTTGTTGCATATCCTTTGCAAGCTATGAAAACAGAGAGGATGTAAGAGTTTCTTCCCACAGGCCATTAGGACTGTAAACTCTTATCTCAACAGGGACTAATTTACTGTACCAATTTACTGTTGTGTTGTGTCTTTTTTAAATTGCTGTTTTTTTAGGATTTTTTTCCGAATAATGTAAATACTGATTCTGTTCTATTCTGTTCTATAGTTTTTTGCACAATCCGCAGGCATTGCCACTTTCATTTCACTGCACATCTTGTATGTGTAAGTGACAAATAAACTTGACTTGACTTGATAATGACTGCTTGAAGTCTGCGAGTCATGGACATCACCAGTTGCTGAGTGTCTGGTGATGCTTTGCCAGGCCTGTATTGCAGCCACCTTTAGCTTATGCTTGATTTGGGGGCTAGTCCCCTTCAGTTTTCTCTTCAGCATATAAAAGGCATGCTCAATTGGGTTCAGATCGGGTGCCTACTTGGCCCCTCAAGAATTGACCATTTTTTAGCTTTGAAAAACTCCTTTGTTGCTTTAGCAGTATGTTTGGGATCATTGTCTTGCTGTAGAATGAACCACTGAGTTTTGAGGCATTTGTTTGAACTTGATAGGATTAGGTTGAACAGATAGGATGTGTCTATACACTTCAGAATTCATTATGCTACTGCCATCAGCAGTTGTATCATCAATGAAGATAAGTGAACCAATACGTTCAGCAGCCATACATGCCCAGGCCATAACACCCCCACCACCGTGTTTCACAGATGAGGTGGTATGCTTTAGATCTTGGGCAGTTCCTTCTCTCCTCCATACTTTGCTCTTGCCATCACTCTGATATGTTAATCTTTGTCTCATCTGTACACAAAACCTTTTTCCAGAACTGTGGTTGCTCTTTTAGGTACTTCTTGGCAAACTGTAACCCGGCCATCCTATTTTTGTGGCTATCCAGTGGTTTGCATCTTGCAGTGTAGCCTCTGTATTTCTGTTTATGAAGTCTTCTGCAGACAGTGGTCATTGACAAATCTACACCCGACTCCTGAAGAGTGTTTCTGATCTGTTGGACAGGTGTTTGTTTTTTTTTCTTTATTATAGAGAGAATTCTTCTGTCATCAGCTGTGGAGATCTTCTGTGGCCTGCCAGTCCCTTTGCGATTAGTAAGCTCACCAGTGCTCTCTTTCTTCTTAATGATGTTCCAAACTGTTGATTTTGGTAAGCCTAGGGTTTAGCTGATGTTTCTAACAGTCTTATTCGTGTTTCCCAGTCTCATCATGGCTTCTTTGACTTTCATTGGCACAACTTTGATCCTCGTGTTGATAAACAGCAATAAAAGGTTCCAAAGGTGATGGAAAAACTAGAGGAAAGACTAGGACTATAGCTGCATTAAGGTGGCAATTAAACACACCTGAGCAATTACAAACACCTGTGAAGCTATGTTATGTCGGCAAATATTATGTTGGCCTTCGATGAAAGATGTTTTCCAGTACAGAAGAAGTTATATAGGGCTTTGGTAAGACCATACCTGGAGCATCACATGTACAATAGTCATCCTTAAAGTAAGGATATATTTAATCAGAAAAAAGTGTACTGAAAGTTCAGCAAGTTGATTCTCATGATGCCAGCACTACCATAAGAGGATAAATTGATCAAACCATAATTTGATTGGTTGATCAAACCAAACTTCCAACTAAGAGTTTGGAAGAATGAAAACAAAACCTTATTGAAATGTGCAGAATTCTTACAGGGCTAAACAAAATCTGGATGCAGGCAGGATGGTTTAGCCTTGCTGGGATGCAGGGAGGGGGACGGGATGGCATGAATAAAGCATTTAGGGCTGACACGAGATGAAATTTCTTCACCAGGGTGATAAACCCGTGGAATTCTCTGCCATACAATATGCTGAATGCTATATCACTGAATGTGTTGAAGGTGGATAGGTTTCTGGATAAAAGGCTTCAAGATGTCTGGGAGAAAGCAAGAATGTGGTATAAAAATAGAAGATTACCCATAATCAGTTTGAATCGTCGAGCATGTTAAAGGATTAAATGGCCTTTTCCTGTTCTTGTATTGTTTAAGTTAGCTCTACAGTACACTATTTACTATTCCAGTAAAATTTAGTATAACCAGATTAGTCCGTTTATTCTAAAACCATATCAGGTTATTTAAACATTACTATATACAAATATCACAGGAATTTCACTTGAAGGAAATCAGAAAAAAAAGCTATTTTGTAAGGAATTTCTTAATGACCAAATACCAATTCAAGGACACAAAGTGCTGGAGTAACTCAGTGGGTTAGGCAGCATCTTTGGAGAACATGGATAGGTGACATTTCGGGTCGGAACCCTTCTTCAGATTATTAGCTGAGTTATTCCAGCGCTGTCTTATTTGTATATCAACATCAGCATCTGCAGTTCCTTGTGTTTCTACTAAGTCAAGGAGATGGCTTTTAAGGGGCACGTTATAAATAGAAGAAGATGGAGGAGAATGATCAAGTCTGAGGAAATTTCAGATCATGCATCATAGACAGTTGAATCAACACTGAAGAGAATGCAGAATATGGCAGAGTTGGGTGAATGCAAAATTCTCAGAGAAATTTAAAACTAGGAAAGGTTACAAATATGATCACGATCATAAGAAACAAAAATAATCTACCTGTGGAACCATAAACTCATAAAAATCAGTGAGCAGAGTGATGAGGACTGAGCGGAATTTGGTGGGTTGTTGGTGGAGGAAGGAATGTCAAAGGAACACAAATGTAGCAGTACAATAGTGATGATCATATCTAATAAGGTATGAGTGTTGAAGTACCCACATTTATAACACAAAATAGTAGGCAAGTCAAACTTAGTGATGTTAATGCACCCGATAAAAAGCACGTCATCCTACATATCACTCAGAAAATACTTTAAATGATGTAACAATGTTTTTAAACAACTGCAATAAAACAGTGCAGAATAAATACTTTCTAGATATTTGCATCAATAATTTAGTGATGATGCCACAATTTTTAAAAATAGTTGCACAACTTGTGGCAGAGTAAATTAGTTTTCAGATGTGCAAACCTTTGAGGAGCAAATAGAAAACAAGGTATCGAAATCTACCACAGTAATAATTAAGATCCATTGGTCCAATGCTGGTATATTTTACATCTGCAATTTACCCCAAATGGTGTAAAAACATGCAAAAAAGATTCTCAATAACTACTATTAATACTACAATATGTAGGCAGATATTTTTGACCTAGTGACTCAAGGAATGTAACTCTTAAATTAGTGTATGGTGGGTCTATTACTGAAAGATCACCACGTTAAACCCCACCATTAGAAGGCTTTGCTTCCAAAAATGTTAGCACTGGCCACGTTTTATGTACGTTTGTTAAGTAATAAATTCTTACGTTTTTTCACTTGTTCATTTACAGTTTTGACTCTCATCAACAGCAAAAAGAAAACTAATTCAAGGGGAGAAATAAAGGATTCACCTTTCCTGTTAATGGCGAAGGAAATTCAAATTCAAATTTGTTGCTCAGACCAAACCTGAAATTACAAAAAAAATTAGACAATGTCACATAATTCTGGCATTCCAATTAAAAGCTAAGTTTGGCTTCATAGTATGAATTAATAGGTTCAAAACATGCATAATAATAATAAATTAGATTAAATTGCTTGGAGTGTAGATGCCAACATTTCATTCTATCAGCATCAAGCACTTCTTTACATTACAGCACAGCTTCACTCAACTTAGTTATCGCAGGACTACTTTATTAATTGCTCCACGAGGAAGTGGATTACATAGAAACATAGAAAATAGGTGCAGGAGTAGGCTATTCGGCCCTTCCAGCCTGCACCACCATTCAATATGATCATGGCTGATCATCCAACTCAGTATCCCGTACCTGCCTTCTCTCCATACCCTCTGATCCCTCTAGCCACAAGGGCCACAATTAACTCTTAAATATAGCCGGATATAGTTGGATTAAGGCTTTCCAACTGAAATTAATTGCAAGACATTAGTGAAGATAAAAAATAAACCATTTGCCTGTCCTGCCATTGAATATGATCATACATTGATCCAACTTTCTTCAAGTCCACTTTCCCATCCTATCCCCATATCCTTAACATTAATTTAATTCATTGTTAGCTGGCTCAGACAACAAAGAACATTCAAATACATAATTCCAAATACTATCTGAAGTGGAACATTTCTTCAAAGTCTATCTCAAGGTTCTAATGGAACAAAGCATCCCACAGTACTTTACTGGATCATTATTAAACAACATTTGACACCAGGTCACAAAAGGAGATATACAAGAACAATAAGAAAAACATTAGGTTGTAAGGAATGGATTTAAGAAAGAACAGGAAATGAAATAGATCAGAATTGAAGCATAAATATCAAAATTGGAGGGTGGATGGCGAGACAACAAGAAGTATTTGAAAACGGATGAGAATCTTAAAATCAAAGTGTTGCTTAATTGAGGACTGATGCAAGTCGATAAGCATCAATTGATGTGATCAAAGTCTTGGTAGAAGATTAGAATGATTTACAGGCAGGAGGTAGATCAAAGAAGTGTGGTTGTCCACTGGGATAGACAAATACACAGGCAGCAAAGGCATGGATGAGGGTGTCATCAACTGAGATGCAGCAGACATGGAGCCACGTAGGGTTATGGAAGAGCTAAATGATGACAGAGGTGTGGTCTTAAGTTTATCTCAGGTCTGTCCACACAGTTTCTCTCTCCCCGATGCATATCAAACTGAAATAAAAGCAGAAAGCACTGGAAACACTCAGCAGGTCAGACAATGTCTATGGAGATAGAAATAGTCAATGTTCCCCATATTAACCTCAAGGTGTTAGGTAAATTGAATGCCAATACCAACCTTTGTCTTTTACCCCTTTAACATGCTGCAGCCTCACAATTTCATACCCTTCTTTCTCAGAACTATTTGTCTGAATCCCTCCAAGCTAGTTTCTGACTGCCACATTACCAAAATGACACCTATTAAACATATGTGTGGAAGGAGACTATTTATTTTCAGATGATCTTGCTAAGGAAATGAACATGAATAAAGAGGAAGAAAAATTGGGTCAAGAGGAAGCAAATCCACTGCAGGTAAATCTCAGCCTATGATTTCCTTTACTTTATAGATATAACGTGGAAACAGGCCCTGTGCCGACCAGCGATCATCCCGTACACTAGCACTATCCTACAAACTAGGGACAATTTACAATTTTACTGACGCCAATTAACCTACAAACATGTCCAGGAAACTGGAGCATCCAGAGAAAATCCATAAGGTCACAGGGAGAATGTACAAACACCATACAGACAGCACACGTAGTCAGGATCTCCTATTTTGTAAGGCAGCAACCCTACCACTGATTGATGCATAAAAATATAACAAGTCAAGTGCAAACACAGTAGTATGACAGCAGTATAGCATCAAATGTGGATGTTGTGGTGACCATGACAAAAACTCATTCCTAATAATTGAATTAAAAAAATTCTTGTTTTTGTACCATCGCACAGCACTTTTTTCTCTGAAGGTGTTTAAATTATTCAGAAGAAACATCTGAAGAGTCAATTCTACAAGAAGACAAAGCAAGTTACACCACATTCTCATGAAGTTTCCATCACTTGCTTCAGTGATTACATCTATGCCGACCCATCACACCCAATCCACCACAACATGGAGGGCATACCAATATCATTTTCAAATCACAAACCACCACAGAAGGGACTATAATAACAATCTCATCAATCACAAGGAAAAATTGAGGTATTAATAGAACAACAACCATGTCCTAAACAAAGGGCTCAACCTTACAGATCTGGTTGCTGTACTAAACTTTCAAAGCAATTAATAGACATCGATGAACACTGCAGAAAAACCTGGCCATCTATTATACTGAAGGAAATACAATTCAACTCCCAGTGGACCACATCAATATGAACCCGCAACGGCCTATATTCAAGCACTTGTCCAATGCTCACGTTGCCATCCCAGTCACTTTGTAAAAATAAAAGAATTTAGCTCATTTTTTAGTTCTGGGTGTCACTAGCAAAGCAGCACAAGTTCTCATCTTCAAATGCTATTGTGAAGATGATGGGGAGCCATGCTCTTAAACATGTGCAGTCCTTCTATATCAGGTAAATCCCACAGGCATCTGTGGGCAAGGAATTGAAGGATTCAGACAGTGAAAATGAAAGTTTAGTGATATATTTCCAAGTTTGCGAGTTGGAGGTTAATATCAGTAACAAGTTGTTATCATAATCATGTATCTCAATTGTACATTCAGCAAGCAATCATTCTTTCTTTCAGAACCAAGACATGAAATATTCGCTCCATCTTGCCCTCACAATCAAATTACTTCAAACTCAAGCCCAATCCTGTTCTAAACACACATTCATCAAACATTAGTCATTATAATGTGGTCACTGGTAGCATTTTGTTTCAGAAACCCTAGCTAATTTGTTTTCTTTGCAAACGATGACAATGCTCCATTAAGGCCTTTGTTTAATTAACTAATATTACAAATCTGGGAATTAACCAAGTTATTTTGCACGAAAAAGTTTGAATTTAGTTATTTCGATCCAGACAGTAACCTCGAACAAAGCTCACCTTCGTAATTAAATTATACATTTTTCATGTTTTTTTTCTTCAATATCTTTCTGCCTGCTCCTTTTGGCAATTTTACATAACATCTTGGGAGTTCCTTCATAAAAGCTGAAAAAGCAATGTATTCTTCACTTAAAATCCTTTTAAAGAAGTGTGTTGGTTCATTTGTCATGTCTGCAGAGTACCTACTTTCACTATAAACACACATTATACCAAATACTGAAATGATATTCATTTCTTCCAATACCACAGCAACGGATTTCATGATTTTTATTTCTTTGCTTTCCAATTATTAGGATTAGATACTAATCCCAATCCACAGTTAAATTGATGAATATTTCAGTCAAAATTGTTTGGATCTTCAAAGTGCAAATGATAACGGTGATGATTGCAAAATGATCGACGATATCATCATTGTGGGCCGGATATCAAATAATGATGAGATAGAACACAGGAAGGAGAATGAGAACCTCGTGACCTGGCGTCAAGACAACAACCTTTCTCTCAATGTCAGCGAGACAAATGAGATAGTGATTGACTTTAGGAAGCGAAGAGCTATACATACCACAGTATGCATTGATGGCACCGAAGTAGAGAAGAAAAGCTTCAAGTTCCCAGGAGTAAATATCACCAGCAACTTGTCCTGGACCACCAATATCAAACCAATAGCCAAGAAAGCACATCAACGTCTTTACTTCTTGGACGGCTGAGGAAGTTCCACATGTCCCCAACAACTCTCACCAACTTCTACGGCGCATCGCATCACAGCATGGTTTGGGAACAGCTTCATCCAAGGCCGCAAGAAATTGCAAAGAATTGTGGACGCAGCCCAGACCATCACACCAACCAACCTCCCTTCCACTAACTCTGTGTACACTTTATGCTGCTTCGGAAAGGCCACGAGCATAGTCAAGATCAAGTCCCACCCCGGTCACTCCCTCTTCCCCTCTCCCATCAGGCAAGAGGTACAGTAGCCTAAAAATGCACACGTCCACATTCAGGGATAGTTTTTTCCCCAGCTGTTATCACCCGAACCATCCTATCAATAACTAGAGAGCAGCCCTGAGCTACTATCTACTACATTGGCGACCCTCTGGCTATCTTTAATCGGACTTTACTGCACATTATCTTGCACTAGATGTTATTCCCTTTGTCATCTATCTGTACACTGTGGATGGCTCGATTGTAATCATGCAATAAACTAAACTAGGTTGTATAATCTACTCTTGAAAAATGTTCATTGTTTTGGTTACAATCTAAAGAATTTCCCAAATATTCTTACATTTGCGTCATTTTAACACTTTTCCTTTCACAGAAGGAATTAGTATATGTCATCCCATTTCTGCAAAAATATATTTGTGGTAGTTCTAAGTTTCATTCTCAATTCTCAGCTCTTGTCAATTTGCCCATTTTCCAAAACTGACTTACTCTTGGAAGACAGGGGTGGAAGGGTCTTATTCCGCTGGAGGTCTGTGACCAGTGGATTTCTGCAAGGATCTGTGCTGGGACCTCCGTTGCTTGTGATATATACGAGCTGGACATAAATGGGTAGGGTTTGTAGACCAAAATTGGCGGAGTTACAGACAATGAGTAATGTTGTCAAAGTATACGGCGAGATATAGATCAGCTATAGAAATGGGCAGAGAAATGGAGTTTAATCGGAGCAAGTATGAAATATTGCACTATGGGAGTTTGAATGCAAGGGGAAAGTATGCAGTTAATGGCAAGACCTTTAAAAGCATTGATGTTCAGAGAGGTTGTGCGTCAAAGTGCATAACTCCCTGAAAGTGGCATCACAAATTAGATAAGAGTGGTCACAGTGTAGAGTATAAGAGCGAGGAAGTCATGTTCCAACTTTATAGGACTTTGGTTAGGCATCATTTGCAGTATTATGTGCAGTTCTGGTGATCCCATTACTGGATGGATGTGGAAGGTTTTGAGGTAGGATGTAAACCTTTTTCCCCCAAAGAGTGGTAATATCAGGAGGCTTTTAGGTCAGATAACTTAACAGAGATGTGCAGAGTATTTTTTTTACACCAAAAGTAGTCTGGAATGTGCAGCCAGGGGTGTGGTGGAGACCGTTATAATGGCATTTACGGTATGTACATGGTTATGCAGTGAATGGAGGAGTATTGGCAGGCAGAAGAGATTAGTTTAACTTGACATCATGCTTGGCATGGACATTATGGACTGAAGGATCTTTTCCTGTGCTGTGCCGTTCTATGTTCCAGGCAATACTCAAATAACAGTACTTTCATTAAGTAACATTTGCTATATTAACCACTTCATACAACAGGGCCAGTAAAGATATTGCTTTTTACAAGGCTATCAGCAGGAATTTTATTCAATTCAAAAGATGAAATCGTATGCAAACTTTCACACAATTTTCTAATTTCTCACCAGCTATTTCTTTACAAGCCAAAGGACAACAATCTTACGACATAAAACTTTTTCAAAGCTTTTAAAATGGGCACTAATTTCTGAAGATGAATGAAGCTATGTGCCAGTGTGTGCATCCATTAGAAAAGATGATAAAATATGATGAGTGATTAAATACAAATTTTGGCTTCCTAGCTAACATAATTATTTTTAATCGTTTTAAATGACAAGTTACGTTCATGAAAATACTAAATATATCTCACAAGTTATAACTCATCTATCAACGGTCAACATGTAGGTACTGGGGAGACCAAGCTGATACAACCATTCTCTTCCCATTGTTATAAGTGGGTGTTTGACAGGGGCATGTTGGTGATATCATTTCCCTTTGTTAAGATAGTGACACCACTTTAAAAGTATTTATTTTGACATTAAGTATTCCAAGATTCAATACAGTGCTATAGAAAGACAAGATATTTCTATCTATGATGTAAAAAAAGCTTTTTTTTTGTAAAATAAGGAAGCATAGAGTACACAAGCAATGGCAATATCCTGAACCTTTCTGGTTGGGCTTTGGAATAAGGTTTATATTTACCATCCGCAACAAGCCACCTGTGCATGCCTATACACTAGGGACCAAGTGACACACCTACAATAATATTTACTGTTAAATTGAAGGTTAACTTAAAAAAAAAAAAACTGCTTCTCCTTGAAAATGTACAGTTGTGTACATGCACAGAGTCTCTCTTGCCAGGAGTAGGTGAATCGAGGACCAGAGGAAGTCAAGTCAAGTCAAGTGAGTTTATTGTCATGTGTCCCTGTATAGGACAATGAAATTCTTGCTTTGCTTAAGCACACAGAAAATAGTAGGCATTTACTACAAAACAAATAAATGTGTCCATATACCATGATATATAGTGTTCAAAAGGGAACTGCAGATGCTGGAATATCGAAGGTACACAAAATGTGTACCTACCATGATATATATATATACACACATGAATAAATAAACTGGTAAAGTGCAAATAACAGAAAGTGGTTATTAATAATGAGAGTTTTGTCCGAGCCAGGTTTAATAGCCTGATGGCTGTGGGGAAGTAGCTATTCCTGAACCTGGTTGTTGCAGTCTTCAGGCTCCTGTGCCTTCTACCTGAAGGTAGCAGGGAGATGAGTGTGTGGCCAGGATGGTGTGGGTCTTTGATGATACTGCCAGCCTTTTTGAGGCAGCGACTGCGATAAATCCCCTCGATGGAAGGAAGGTCAGAGCCGATGATGGACTGGGCAGTGTTTACTACTTTTTGTAGTCTTTTCCTCTCCAGGGTGCTCAAATTGCCAAACCAAGCCACGATGCTCTCGACTGTGCACCTGTAGAAGTTAGAGAGTCTTCCTTGACAATCCGACTCTCCGTAATCTTCTCAGGAAGTAGAGGCGCTGATGAGCTTTTTTGATAATTGCGTTAGTGTTCTCGGACCTGGAAAGATCTTCAGAGATGTGCACGCCCAGGAATTTGAAGTTCTTGACCCTTTCAACCATCGACCCGTTGATATAAATGGGGCTGTGGGTCCCCCTCCTACTGCTTCCAAAGTCCACAATCAGTTCCTTGGTTTTGCTGGTGTTGAGGGCCAGGTTATTGCGCTGGCACCATATGGAAATAGGTTTAAGGTGAAGGGGAAAAAGATTTAATAGGATTCTGAGGGGTAACCTTTTCATACAAAAATTGGTGGGTGTCTGGATCAAGCTGCCAGAGGAGGTAGTTGAGGCTGGGACTATCTCAATGTTTAAGCAGTTAAGACAGGTACATTTGATGGGACAGGTTTGGAGGGATATGGATCAAAGTCAGACAGGTGGGACTAGTGTAGCTGGGACATGATGGCCGGTGAGGGCAAGTTGGGCCGAAGGGCCTGTTTGCACACTCTATGAAAACTATTTTCTTCTCTCCCTTGATTGGGCAGCTTTTCAACTCTGCCTAAATGCATTTGTGATGTTGCCCTTTAGACATGGTAGGAGAAATTGCTGCTTATCAAATAATAAATAACTTTAAATGAAAACAATTGAAACAAGGCAGAAACAGCCAATACAATTTTGGTTGTTGACAATTCTAAACATTAGATGATTCTGCAACTTCATTTGCCAGGATGCCCCCACGTCAGGATACCTTGCGAAACTCTCAGTCATAAACTTAATCATAAGAATTATTTGGTGAAATTATTTTATATCCTACAGAGCACCACAATTACATCGTCTTTTAAACAATTGCAGTGAATTTTGGGGTGAACTAATTAAAAGTAAATAACTACACTTTCACATTTGTTTTTCTAATACATAGTTCCTCGAAATAAGGTGCAAAAACTTCAATCTATCAAGTTATTTTTCATATATATTTCGTTACACAACTGCTGCAGTCCCTTGAAACTGCAGGAACCCACCATATTACTCTTGAAACTTCTCAAAGGCTCAATAAAACATCTATTAACTTCATTAGTCGCTGATAATTTATACTACTAAAATTCCTGACTCCTTGCCAGGGTTTGCTAGATTTAACAAAAGACATATGGTTTTGAAACAAAATCCCAGATGCCATATACATAGCAGAATCAAACTACATATTCAGATGAAATACTAGGCTTGAACAAGACTTGAAATACCTGTATTACGTTTAATACAACTCCAGCTGGTTGGTTCATTTAAAAACTCACTATATATACTGGATCTGAAACAATAGCCATGTGGTAAAATTTGATTTTTGAGAAAATTATCACAGGAAATGTATGCCTCTCTTGTAAAATTTAAATGCTTTCCCAGCACAGGAACGGGCATTTCGACCCACCATATTTTTGCCGAATATGATGCCAAGTTAAAATGATCTCATCAGCCTGTAAATGATCCATATCTCTCTATTCCTTGCACTTCCATGTGCCTAACTGAAAGCCTCTTAAATGACATTATCGGATCTGCCTCCACCACCACCCCTGGCATTGCGTTCCAAGTAATAATAATAATAATAAATTTTATATTTAATGGGCGCCTTTCATACAAAATCTCAAGGACACCTTACATAGTAAAACATATAATCAGAATAAAATAAGTAATAAAGACATCACAGAGACACAAATTAAAAACAGAATTCATTCCAAAAACAGAAAATCAAAAACACAGTGTGAAGAGAGAGCAGCGGCAACCAATTCGTGCCAGCGTCCACTCTCCCTTCACGGCGGCCATCTTGGACACAGACTTACAGGATTACATTAGACAAAAAAATCATCCCCCCACAATGGATACCACTGTGGAGGAAGGCACAATGTCCAGTCCCCATCCCCAGTTCACCCCAAAGTCAGGCCTATTGAGGCCACCGCAATTGCCTCTACGGAGGCCCGATGTTCCTGGCCGTTCTCACCGGGTGGTCTTGCCCCGGCGTCGGGAGAGTCCTCTCAGCGGCTGGGCCACCTGGAACGGCCGCTTCCAAGCTGGAGACCGCGGCTTCCGGAGCCGACAAGGACGCACCGAGTTGGAGCTCCTAGGCTCCCGATGTTAAAGCCGGCGCCGCCCTCTCCGCTCCGCAGACCCGCAGCCCGGGGATGTTGCTCTCGCCGGTCCAGCTCGCCAGAGCTCCAGCGCGTCGCTCCAGCGCGGCGACCCAGGCAAGGCATCGCCCGCTCCACTCCGCTCCGCGATAGCGCTCCAACACTGTGCCGCCACCGAGGCCAAGCTGCTGGGCGGTGCCCGCCAGGAAACGGCGCTCCAAGCCCGCTGGTAGGCCACGAGGACGGGTCAGCAGGCAGCCCGGAGAAAAAGCTGCCACACCGACCAGGTAGGGACCTAGAAATAAAGTTGAGACCTACCCCCCACATTAAAAAGTCCATATCCCCTACAAACGAAAAACAAGACTCACTAAAAACTATAAAAAAAACGAATTAAAACGGACGGCTGCTGGCTAGCAGCCGTTCACCAAGATGGCTCCTCCTCCTGAATATGATGTATTCTGTACCCATTATTCTGTGTAAAATACTTGCCCCGCACATCGTCATTAGACTTTCTCCTTCTCACCTTATCTGTGCCCTCGAGCATTGGATATTTCCACCCTGGGAAAAAGGTTTTGACTGTCTACCCTTTCTACGCCTCCTAATTTTATCCGCCTCTATCAAGTCTCTCCTCAACCTCCGAGTTCCAGAGAAAAATAATTTCTCAATTGTTTTTGTTGAAATCTCTTTCATGTACAGTATCTATTAGTAAGGACAGCAGGTGGCTAGGAAAATTCTACTCCTCTAATTCACTTGTAGTTTCCCCATACACTTTTCTGATCAATTAAAGCCAAAGATGTTACCCATGCTTAGCAAGTTTTCTTTTTGAAGTCAGAAGTTCTTTTAATTAAAAATGTACTCACAAGTTAATGTCCTATGATGCAGAATCAGCATACCTTGTTATTTCCACCAGCTGTCCAACACCTGGCACTTTCCCCAGCAATCATAGGAGTTACAACACATATTCCTATATGCACTCTCTTACCACCATCCAGGGACCTAAACAGGCAAAAATTCACATGCACCTCCTCCAACCTCATCCTTTGCAGTCGCTGCTTGTGGTGTAGCCTCCTCTACATTGGCAAACCCAAGCAGATTAGGCGACTGGCTTGCAGAGCACCTACTCTTGCCCATACCAGCACCTCATATTATGCCTAAGAGTTGTTTAAGAAAGAACTGCAGATGCTGGAAAAATCGAAGGTTGACAAAAATGCTGGAGAAACTCAGCCGGTGAGGCAGCATCTATGGAGCAAAGGAATAGGTGACGTTTCGGGTTGAGACCTTCTTCAGTCTGCCTCACCCGTTGGAAGTTTCTCCAGCATTTTTGTCTACTTCATATTATGCCTGGGTAGTCTCCAATCCGATAGTATTAATACTGAATTCTCTAATTTCAGACAAACCTTACCAACTTCCTTTCTCCCTCCTTCTGATCATGGCCTTCCCATTTTTGTCCCTTTTTCCATATCCATCCTCATATTCATCTCCATGGTTCCATCCACCTAGTATACCCACTTAAAAATTTGTCAAATTGTGTCAGGAATGTTTCCTCAAACAATATGTAGAGGGCCCTGCAATGGGGACAGCGTAGCTTGAACTACTTATAGGGAATATGGTAGGGCAATTGACTGAAACATCAGTGAGTGAGCCTTCTGGGAGCAGCGACCAGTTCCATTAGCTTTAAAATAGTTATGGATAAGAATAGGCCTGGTCTACAAGTTAAAGTTCTAAATTGGGTCAAGACCAACTTTGATAATATTAGATAGGAGAATTTGACTGGAGGAGGTTGTCTGCCAGCAAAGAGGAACCCAGAAAGTGGGATACTTTTAAAAGTGTGACAGAGAGTTCAAGGTGTGCATGTTCCTGTTAAGAGTGGTTTTGCACATGGGAGATCAAAGATTGACAAGAGCAAGGTCATAGACGTAGTCTGTGTGGACTTCAGCAAGGCCTTTGGCATAATAGGCTGCTCTGGCTACACTTTTATGGTGAATACACTGATGTTTGATGACTAAAACAGTATGAATATGGTCAAACTTTATTACACTGAAGTTATGATTTGGAAGACAACTGCAAGAATGGTCCTCATCAATTTGACAGTCCTCATTATTCTCATACTATTTTGTCTGCAGTGGGCATAAACTCACAGCTGTTGCACTGTTTCCTAGTCAATAATGATCAGGTGAGTCAGTTCCAGAAACGTTATGCAGCTGAAGACTGGTTCTAAAGCTTTAAAATAAAACATCAGGATCAACCATAATTTGGATTACTTCATAATGCAAGTGGTTGAAACTAATTAGCTCTACAGCTGGAATAAAGTGAAATCAAAATATTTGCTTTTTTTATCAAAATGCTCTTATAAAGGGCAGCAATTTTCCACTTTCATATGGCTTATACTCCATTAATCTTTCAGTAATTTGACAAATGTCATTGTCAAATTGCACTTAATATGTACCAAGTTGGATGAAGTGCTCCACTGCTGAACAATCTGAAGCAGACAAAGAGTAAGCTAAACATTACATTAATTTAACAAAGGTACATAAGTGAATTCAATTATATAATTTCAGTTTAAAATTCAGGTGATGAAGAGTTACTCAATTATACCTCCTGTGGCTGATGCTTGCAACTGCGCTCTTCCTCTATTTACATATCAATACATTGACAATTGTTTATCTTTTTTCATTAACTATTTTTATCAATCCTTGAAAGTTTAACTATTCATGCAGCTTTATGCTTAATGACCATTCACATGAATTATTATTGCAGATCCGCAAAATTAGCGAAAAATACTTTTTTACAAGTTTGCAATTATAAGCTTTGAAATGTAAAACTTGAGATCAGATCATGAAATGTAAGATACTCTTGGTATGCAGTGAAACAAGAAACCAACATACACCAAGCGATATCAAAATTCTCCTGTCCTTGGAATTGTGTATGGAATATTTTAATGGAATAGTGTATGGAATATCTATGCCAATGACAGTGTAGTGCTTTAAAACATATCATTCAAAAGATAACACATATTGCAATCATTCAATTTATCCAAAGTATATTTTTGAAGT
The DNA here is from genome assembly GCF_010909765.2 of Amblyraja radiata. Taxonomy (NCBI): domain Eukaryota; kingdom Metazoa; phylum Chordata; class Chondrichthyes; order Rajiformes; family Rajidae; genus Amblyraja; species Amblyraja radiata. The sequence goes on from NC_045956.1 coordinate 109,475,780, forward strand.
AACTGCACATATCTGTGCCAAGCAAAATCTATCATGTTTAGATTGTTCTTGCCTCAATTGCTTTCTTGGTGGGGAGGGGGCAGTGGAAACAGTAGCACCCAGATGGAACCCACTTGGATACAGGCAGAATACACAAATCCATGCAGCCAGTATTCGAAGTCAGGTTTGAACCTGGATCTCTAGTGCCATGAGGCAGCAACACTACTTGCTGCGCCTTTCACAAGACCGTTCAGGACCATCTGTTTCCAAAAAATCCTTATTCACTCTTCTAAACTTGAGCATGTACATACCTACCCTGTCCAACCTTCCCCCTTAAAGTTTACTTAAATAACTTTCTCTGAAATGCATTCATACTCTTCCTTAAAATAAGGAGAACAATATTCAAAGTTAAAGCCATAGAGCATGGAAACAGATCTCTTTGTACATAATTCTCCAGATATGGTCTCAACAAAGCCATGTATAACTGGAGGACAATCTTCCAACTAGTGTATATAATTACCAAGCAATGAATAGAAACATTTTCTTAGAAGTTGCTAAAATCAGCAATGTGAAATGGTTTAAATTGATTTTAAAATCCTGCTGCTCACCTATAAATCACTACATGGTTTAGGGCCAAAGTATATCACTGACATGCTTCCACTATATAAGCCTTCAAGACTGCTAAGATCTTCTGAAACCAATCTGCTAGTGATTCCCAGAGTAAATACAAAACATGGGAAAGCAGGATTTAGTTACTATGCAACAAATAGCTGGAATAAACTTCCTGAAGATTTAAGACTTGCCTCAACTTTGACCACTTTTAAAACAAGACTGAAAACTTTTATGTTTACTTTAGCTTTCAGCTAAATCTTAACTACATTGCACTTTTAACTTTTGCACTTTTTATAATGCATTTTTAATTTTGTTTTTCTTTTCTTTTAGTTCTTCTATTTTATTTCATTTTATTATTTCATTTATTGTATGACATGTTTTTATGTGAAGCACTTTGAGTCTGCCTCGTGTATGAAATGTGCTATATAAATAAAGTTGCCTTGCCTTGCCTTGCCTTAAATCTTATAAAAGTGCCCGTGTAACTCATTATGAGTAAGAAGGGTCCCGATTCAAAACATCGCCTATCCATGTTCTCCAGAGGCGCTGCCAGACTCTGTTATTCCAGCACTTTGTCATTTTTCTACTAAATCATCCTTTGAAACCACTCATTTAAAGACCAAAGTAGGCAATAATGAGAATCCCATTGTGAATAAATTGTACAAGACAAGTGTCAATGGAAAATTCAATGACTAAATTGTAACATAATTAGACTATTCACGGCTCAAAATAATTACCAAATATGATGCATTATGAAAATCAGTAAGTGCATTAAAAGTTGCAAATTTGCAAAATAAACATTTTTTCAGTACTGAATGTAATCACAGTCATACAGTATAAAAATAGGCCCTTTTGCTCTATTTGCCCATGTCGACCAAGATCTATGTCAATGATTTGGATGAAAACATACTTGGCATGATTAGCAAGTTTGCAGATGGCACCAAAGTCGGTTGGTAGTGAAGACGGTTGTGAAAAATTGCAACAAGATCTTGATCGGTTGGTCAGATGGGCTGAGGAATGGTTGATGCAATTTAATACAGCGAAATGTGAAGTATTGCATTTTGGGAAGGCTAACATGGGGAGGACCTAAACAGTGAATGGTTGGGCTCTGGGGAGTGTTGCAGAGCAGAGGGATCAAGTAGTACAGGTACATAGTTCCTTGATCGCAGGTAGATAGGGTGGTCAAAAAGGCTTTCGGCACATTGGCCTTCATCAGTCAGAGCATTGAGTATAGAAGTTGGGAGAGGGGGTCATGTTGCAATTATACAAGACAGTGAGACCACATTTAGAATATTGTGTTCAGTTTTGGGCACCATGTTATAAGAAAAATGTCGTCAAGCTGGAAAGGGTGCAGACAAGATTTACACGGATGTTGCCAGGACTCGAGGCCGAGGTTGAGCAGGCTAGGATTCTATTCCTTGGAGCGCAGGTAGACGAGGGGTAATCTTATAGAATTGTACAAAATCGTGAGATGAATAGAACAAGTAAATGCAGTCTCTTTCCCAGAGTAGGAAAATTGAGAACCAGAGGACATAGGCTTAAGGTGAGGGGGGAGGGGGAATGAAAGATTTAATAGGAAGCTGAGGCGTAACTTTTTTTTACACAAAGAATGGTGAGTATATGGAACGAGCTGTTGGAGGAGGCAGTTGCGGGAGATACTATCGCAATGTTTAATAAATATTTAGATGGGTACATGGATAGGTTGGGTTTAAGGACCAAACGCAGGCAGGTGGGACAAGTGTAGATGGGACATGTGGTCAGTGTGGGCAAGTTTTGCCGATGGGTTTGCTTCCACATTGTATGACTCTATGCCCCATTTATGCACAATATGTTATGCACCTTGAGAAGATCACCCCTTAGCCTCTTGTGCACCAAGGAATAAAGTCTTAACCTGCCCAACCTATCTCTACAGCTCAGGCCCTCCAGTCCAGGTAACATTCTTGTAAATCTTCTATGCCACTCTTTCTAGCTTAACAACATCTTTTCTCTCGCAGAGTGGCCAAAACAGAATACAACACTCTAAATGCAGCCTCATCAAGATCTTGTACAATTGCAACATAATATCCCAACATTCCACACTCAATGCTCCAACTGATGATTGTCAACATACCAAAAACCTTCTTGACTACCCTATCTACATGTTATGCCACTTTCATGGAAATATGTACCAGCACTCCTTGAACCCTCTACTCTACAACCCTACCCTGGGCCCTACCATTCCAGGTGTAGGTTCTGCCTCGTTTCACTTCCCAGACACATTGTATTCATGAGTTTTTAATCCAAATATAAATTTGAGGTTGGGTTGAAGGGTTCATTTTGGTGCTGTACAACTTTGTAAACAGTGCAACTTAATTTTTTAATTCTTCCTGCTGCCCACTTATTTGATTGCCCCAATGTGGATGTGGAGAGGATGTTTCCACTAGAGGGAGAGTCTAGGACTATAGCCTCAGAATAAAAGGACGTGCCTTAAGGAAGGAGATGAGGAGGAATTTCTTTAGTCAGAGGGTGGTGAATCTGCAGAAATCATTGCCACGGAGGCCGTGGAGGCCAAGTTAAGGGATATTTTTAAAGCAAAAATTGATAGATTATTGATTAGTACGGGTGTCAGGGGTTATGGGGAGAAGGCAGGAGAATGGGGTTGAGAGGGAAAGATAGATAAGCCAGGATTGAATGGTGGTGTAGACTTGATGGGCCGAATGATGAGAGGGAATCTCATTGAAACATACAAGATTGTTAAGGGTTTGGACATGCTAGAGGCAGGAAACATGTTCCCGATGTTGAGGGAGACCAGACCCAGGGGCCACAGTTTAAGAATATGGATAGACTGGATAGACTCGGCTTATACTAGCTAGAATTTAGGCGATTGAGGGGGGATCTTATAGAAACTTACAAAATTCTTAAGGGGTTGGACAGGCTAGATGCAGGAAGATTTTTCCCGATGTTGGGGAAGTCCAGGACAAGGGGTCACAGCTTAAGGGTAAGGGGGAAATCCTTTAAGACCGAGATGAGAAAAACATTTTTCACACAGAGAGTGGTGAATCTCTGGAACTCTCTGCCACAGAGGGTAGTTGAGGCCAGTTCATTGGCTATATTTAAGAGGGAGTTAGATGTGGCCCTTGTGGCTAAAGGGATCATGGGGTATGGAGAGAAGGCAGGTACAGGATACTGAGTTGGATGATCAGCCATGATCATATTGAATGGCGGTGCAGGCTCGAAGGGCCGAATGGCCTACTCCTACACCTATTTTCTATGTATCTATGGAGTAAGCCATTTAGAACGGAGACAAGGAAACACTTTTTCTCACAGAGAGTGGTGAGTTTGTGGAATTCTCTGCCTCAGAGGGCCGTGGAGGCAGGTTCTCTGGATGCTTTCAAGAGAGAGCTAGATAGGGCTCTTAAAAATAGCGGAGTCAGGGGATATGGGGAGAAGGCAGGAACAGGGTACTGCTTGGGGATGATCAGCCATGATCACATAGAATGGCAGTGCTGACTCAAAGGGCCGGATGGCCTACTCCTGCACCTATTGTCTATTGAATGGTCTAATTCTGCTCCTATCACTTAGGAGCAGCAATTTCCACAAAACAACTAACTCAATAGACAATAGATAATAGGTGCAGGAGGAGGCCATTCTGCCCTTCGAGCCAGCTCCGCCATATTGAAACCCTGTATCAATCCTGAGAGTAGAGAGGTTGGTAAGGATAGTGGAGATCTGGCAGGGGTTGAGCTAGGGCGAAACATGGGGCATTTGGAAAGGGAGATTAAGTGGGGAAAGTACTGATGTGCTGGCAGTTCATCCAATATGCCATTCATTGCCACTCAACAAACAGCTGACAAGATATCTGACCATAGTTTGCATCACATTCATTTTAAATCATTTTGTCATTTGACTTGTGCAATGTAGATACCAACCAATCGACATTGTAAGTTAGTCCACAACACGCTGAGTATGTTCGTGTACGTTGACGCAATATTTACTAATTCATGTCATGGTGGTTTGGAGCGCTGTTACGTCCAAATGATCCACAGCAATGAGACACCGCTGAACAAAATCGCAACTCAGACGCGTTAATGGAACATCGCGATCCAATCAATATTTTTAATCTACGTCAAGCTGGGTGACATCCTACTGCTCTCATGGTCAGTTTCCAGGCTACTCCTCCAGGACTAACGATGCTGAACAACCCATCGCGTGGAGCTGCGAGAAGCCCCACTGCCCGGGAATTGACAAGCAGAATCACATCACTCCACATTACCTCACTGTTTAAAGCAGCGTCGCATTTCCCATCCACAACTTTTTGTTTAATTTCCTGCAAATAAATCCCTAAGGGAAGGGAGGACATGATCCTGATCATCTGGTGGCACGGAGTGGATTGTCACCATCACCACCCAGGATCTGTGTTACACGTTGGCTCCAAGCACTTGACTCACTGCCCAGGTGGATTGTAACCGCACCTGCGGCCTGGCCCGGCCCGGCTCCGGGTCACCAGCCGCGGCTCAGCTCAGCTCACTACCTCCATGCCCGCCCGCCCAACCACCGCTCCTCGCTCGGCCTTACACAGTGACGTGTCCCGAGCCCCGGACCACCACCGGGTCGGGAGCGTACTTCAGCAGCTGCTCCTCCAGCGCCCGCTCCTCGTCCTCTTCTTCTTCCTCCTCCTCTTCCTCGTAGATCGCATCGAAATCCGCCATCGTGCCGAAGGCCGCCGACTCCATCGAGACACCGCGCGCACGCGCACACATACGCGCTCGCTCGCTCGCGCTACGTAACCGGGAGGGGAGGGGGGAGGGAGACCAACATCGCGAGACCAACATCGCGAGAGCAGCGGCGCTGACATATGGTTGTCGCTGCTGGCAACCAACCAAAGATACTGGAGGAAACTCATGCAGTCACAGGTAGAACGAACAAACTTGTACAGACAGTACCAGTAGCAATATTACAACATTTTGAGATTTTAAATATCAAGTCTGCAATTTATCCCATCAGATAAAGCATAAAAAGAAGTTTAATTTGACACCTAGTTCACGTTCATATCTTCAGTATTAAAAAAGTTATGACCATTTTCATACTGGGAAATTGGCATCTTGTTCCCTATTGATTTTCCATTGACTGAACGCAAAAGCTGTGATCAAGGACAGTCAAAAGCCCAGAACTTTCTTAAAAATTAAGAGAACTGAATGACATTTTCAGTTATTATAGATTGAAGCATTCTGAAACAAATATGAAACAATCTTACTTGGATGACCTGAACTTAAAGCATATAATTAGTTAGTTACCTAATTGTAGCTAATTACAAAATTCAATTACTAGATCTAAACATCTATCCATTTCTTAAGAAAAGGTTAACATTTTAAAATAACCTGTGTCCAAATAACATTCACATAAGAATTCACAATATAACATGATTTTTAAATCTCAATGTCATGAATTTATAGGCCAAATGGTAGGAATTTAATGTTTAATTCCCGTAAATTAATGGGCATTTTAATCATCTTGCGAGTGGGTTTATGTGGAACGCGATCGATTGGAACGTTGCGGTTGCAGTGAATTTGAACCCCATATCGGCAGGAAAAACACTGCCGGTTCGTATGGGGCCAAAATCAAATTTTCGCCAATGAAATTTGGATTAAAGTCATCCTAAGAAGCAAGTTTATATGTAAAGTAAACGACTTACCTTATGTTTTGTCCCCTATGTGAGATCCGTCCCGTTGTCGGTGTTGACGGCGTTAGAAGTAGCAGGGATTAAATTGTCCCGCAATTTTTTTTTAAACTTCAGAGAACGGAAGTCGGAACGATTTTTCTGCAGCAGCTGAACAGCCTGAGAAAGTTCGACTCCGACAGGCAGGCGCCGCTGAAGGTAGGTATTGTAACATCGCTACACTTCATGCGTCTTTTCTTGCGAGTCATTGTTGACTTCATTGAAGCATACGAAAGGGTAGCCGTTACACCAAACGTGCAAAAACAAAGCCTTTTGCTAACATGTCCCCAATATATGATGTAGAAACGAGGATCTGCAGATGCTGGTAAATACACAAAAGGAGACGAAGGGCTGGAGTAATTCAGCACGTCAGGCAGCATCTCTGGAGAACATGGATAGATGACATTTTGGGAGTTACTCCAGCACTTTGTGTCCCAATATATTATGTCTCCTCCAATAAAAGTCTTATTATAGCCCAATAATAATCCTATGACCAGCCTCTAGACTGATAGAAAGCATTTTATCGGGATGCATCACAGCGTGGTTTGGAAACAGCTCCATTCAAGACCGCAAGAAATTGCAGAGAATTGTAGACACAGCCCAGACCATCACACAAACCAACCACTCTTCCATTGACTTCATCTACACTTCACACTGCCTCGGCAAGGCCACCAGCATAATAGTAAGATTAAATGAGAACTTACCAGTTTGAAGTTTGATCTTTATTTTATGAGGAGTTATGATGAGGGACTATGTGAAGAAGACCCCGTCCAGGCGCACACGCGTCAACCTTCAAAACAGCGGTGTGAAATCACAGATGATTAATTTACCGAAGCATAATAGTGAGCTACGCGAGACAAACATAACTTACAGTTGATCTTTATGAGGGTGGGAGCGGAGGGCACGTAGTCACTCATCGTAACTCCTCATAAAATAAAGATCAAACTTCAAACTGGTAAGCTCGTTTAATCTTACTATTTTACTTCGGAGTCACGTGAGTGACTACGTGAAGATTTCAAAGCTTCTGTGATTTCATGCCATAGATTCAAATCCAGGCGTCTCACTGCATTGATTGACTAAATGAGTGAAAACAATCAATAATATACAACCATAACATTAATGTAATCAGTTACTGGTTTTTATTTATCATAGCAAAACATTTCTGTCCCCTTTTTTTATCACAGGGGAACATTTAATACTGAATCCAAAACAGCACCACCAAATACACCAGGGTCTGCAATCTCTTTATGGTAATACTTGTGAAACATCCGTTCACTTGCCCATCCTGCGGCCGCGAGGATATGGTCTATTGGAACGTCCAAATCCTTGGCCGCCGATGTTGCTGCGCCCTGGTGGAATGAGATTTAAATTTGTCAGTATTAATCCCTGCATCTAACAGCACCTGCTTCAGCCACCTGGAGATAGTCTGTACTGACACTTTCTTATGTGTTTTTTAATGGCTAATAAACAATGCTGATTCTGCACCTCTTAAGTCCTTGGTGGCCTCAATGTAACATTTTAAATGTGCCACTACGCATAGTCTTGGGTCCGTAGGGTATGCTGCAAAGACCAATTTACACCCCGTGACTCCTGGTCTGCTCTGTTTGAGTAAATCATAGACATAGAATGTAATTGCCTCTGTTGTCATTCCCATTCTGGCTATATGTAATTAATGTAATGTCTGTACTCTTTGTTCTGAAACTAATGCCATTAGGATGACTAACTTCATGGTAATTTTGTCTAAAGACAAATTTGAAATGGGACTCCATTCCCGAAGTAACATGAGCACATCCCTCACATTCCAGATATCTGTATATCTGGGTCTAAGAGGTTTGGCATTGAAGATTCCCTTCATGTACCTACAGACCAATGGGTGTGATCCTAGAACCTGTTGTTCTGATGCTCTCCATAAATATGCAGAGAGGGCACTCCTTGCAGTATTGATCGCACTATAATTTAAATTTACATCAAAATGTAGTGTTGACAGAAATTCTAAAACATCTGAGATGTCTGCAGTGTGGTATGAAATATTCTGTCTTGAGCAAAACACCTCCCATTTCGTAATGTAAGAAATGTACTGCTTCTGGGTACTATCCCTCCAGGCTCCTGCAATTACATCCATAGTGCGATCTCAGATTCAGATTCAGATTCAACTTTAATTGCCATTGTCAGTGTACAGTACAGAGACAACGAAATGCAGTTAGCATCTCCCTGGAAGAGCGACATAGAATATGATTTCAATAAATAAATCTATTTACATGCATACAGTCATAGACTTCTTTGGGACACTCTGGGAGGAGTGTCCGGGGGGGGGGTGATTGGCAGTCACCGAGGTATATTGTTGAGTAGTGTGACAGCCGCAAGGAAGAAGCTGTTCCTGGACCTACTGGTCCGGCAACGGAGAGACCTGTAGCGCCTCCCGGATGGTAGGAGGGTAAACAGTCCATGGTTGGGGGTGAGAACAGTCCTTGGCGATGCTGAGCGCCCTCCGCAAACAACGCTTGCTTTGGACAGACTCAATGGAGGGGAGCGAGGAACCGGTGATGCGTTGGGCAATTTTCACCACCCTCTGCAGTGCTTTCCGGTCGCAGACAGAGCAGTTGCCATACCATACTGTGATACAGTTGGTAAGGATGCTCTCGATGGTGCAGCGGTAGAAGTTCACCAGGATCTGAGGAGACAGATGGACCTTCTTTAGTCTCCTCAGGAAGAAGAGACGCTGGTGAGCCTTCTTGACCAGAGTTGAGGTATTGTGGGTCCAAGAGAGGTCATCGGAGATGTTGACCCCCAGGAACCTGAAGCTGGAAACACGTTCCACCTCCGTCCCGTTGATGTGGATGGGGGGGTGCGTGCCGCCCCTAGACTTCCTGAAGTCTACAATGAGCTCGTTGGTCTTCTTGGAGTTAAGGGCCAGGTTGTTGTCAGCGCACCATGCTGCTTGGAGCTGGACCTCCTCCCTATAGGTCGACTCATCGTTGTTGCTGATGAAGCCAATCACCGTTGTATCATCTGCATACTTGATGATGGTGTTAGTACCATGTACAGGTGTGCAGTCGTAGGTGAAGAGGGAGTAGAGGAGAGGGCTCAGCACACAGCCCTGTGGAACACCGGTGTTCAGGGTGAGGGTTGAAGAGGTTTGCTTGTCTAACCTAACAGACTGGGGTCTGTTGGTTAGAAAGTCCAGTATCCAGTTGCAGAGGGAGGGGTCGATGCCCAGGTTACCGAGTTTGGTGATCAGTTTAGAGGGTACAATGGTGTTGAATGCTGAGCTGTAATCGATGAACAGTATTCTTACATAAGTGTCTTTGTTGTCGAGGTGGGAGAGGGCGGAGTGAAGTGCCGTTGAGATGGCATCCTCCGTACTCCTGTTCTTGCGGTAGGCAAACTGATAGGGATCCAATGTGGGGGGTAGGCAGCCTTTGAGGTGTGCCAGGACCAGCCTCTCGAAGCACTTGGTGATGGTGGGGGTAAGTGCAACTGGGCGGAAGTCGTTGAGGCTTGCCGCAGTGGAGTGTTTTGGCACCGGCACGATGGAGGTGGTTTTAAGGTACGTGGGGACAACTGCTTGGGCAAGTGGCAGGTTGAAGATGTCAGTCCAGACGTCTGTCAGCTGCGCAGCACAGGCCCCGAGGACGCGCCCGGGGATGCCGTCAGGGCCAGCAGCCTTACGTGCATTAGTCCTACTCAGTGCCACGTACACGTCGTAGGGGGTGAGTGTGAGGGGTTGGTGATCAGTAGGGAGCACAGCCTTGGTGGCTGTCTCTAGATTGTCCCTGTCGAAGCGGCCATAGAGGTGGTTAAGCTCCTCAAGGAAGGAGGCGTCGCTGGATGTGGGGGTGGTGTTGGTGGGTCTATAGTCTGTGATGGCCTGGATGCCTTGCCACATGCGTCGGGGGTCGGTGTTGTTGTTGAAGTGCTCCTCAATCCTGAGCTTATGGCAGTGCTTGGCCTTCTTGATGCCCTTCTTCAGGTTAGCCCTGGATGAACTGTAGGCTCGAGCATCGCCTCACCTGAAAGCGGTGTCCCGTGCTTTCAGCAGTAGCCTGACCTCGCTGTTCATCCATGGCTTCCGATTCGGGAATATGGTCACCCGTTTGAGGGAGGTGACACTATTGATGGTGGAGTTTATAAAGTCCAGAACAGAGGATGTGTAGGAATCAATGTCCGTGTGGGAGTCAAGGGTGGCCTGGGCTGCAAACGCCTTCCAGTCAGTGTTTCCAAAACACTGCTGAAGTGTGGAGTCCGCTTCCTCTGACCAGACTTTAACTGTCCTCACAGTGGGTTTAACCCATCTGATGAGTGCGGAATACTTAGGGAGCAGGAACAATGAGAGGTGATCAGACTGACCAAGGTGGGGGAGTGGGACGGCTTTGTAAGCTTCAGCCATGTTAGTGTAGACTTTGTCCAGTGTCTTGTCTACTCTAGTGGGGAAGGATATATGTTGGTGGAATTTGGGGAGTACAGTCTTCGGGTTGGAGTGATTGAAGTCACCCGCAACAATGAAGGCTGCCTCGGGGTTGTGCGTTTGTTGTTTGCTAATGGCAGTATGCAGCTCTCTCATTGCAAGCTTGGCATTAGCATCAGGAGGGATATATGCTGCAGTCACAACAGTGGAGTGAACTCTCTGGGCAGATAGAACGGTCTGCATCTAACCAAGAGGAACTCAAGGTTAGCTGAGCAGTGACTCTCGATGTTGGTGGAGTCCGTGCACCATGCTTTATTTACATAAATGCACAGACCCCCACCCCTGGTCTTACCGGAGTCTGTTGTCCTGTCCGCTCGGAGTAAATGACGCCCCGTTAGCTGGATGGCGCTATCAGGAACGTCGATGTTGAGCCAAGTTTCCGTGAAGATCAGGATGTTGCAGTCTTTGATCTGATAGTCCTCTTCCGAGATATGGACTTTTTAGATTCTGCAAATCAACAAATCAATACGATCATGTAAAGGATGAAAATCACCAGTTACAGGGTGCACAAGTAGGTTTTCTTGTCTTGGAATATGCATAAGAGGTTCTGTGACCATTTTTAGCACTAGTGGATACCATGGTTGTGTAGGCCAATCTGGGACCACCAACAATCCTGAAGCATCATCCTGCTTGATCTTTTGCAGAGACCTACTAATAAGACAAAAGGGAGGAAATGCATATAAAAATATTCCACCCCAATTTAGCGAGAATGCATCCACCGCTGTTGCACCTGGATCTGGTTCCCATGAAACATATTGAGGCAATTGGTGGTTCAGTCTAGATGCAAACAAGTCAATTTCTCGCCTTCCAAATTTTTCAACAATATTATAAAAAATGTCACGATTTAACATCCATTCTGTATTATCATTAAATTTTCGTGACCTGTTGTCTGCAATTATATTGAATTTACCTGGTAGGTAAATCGCCGAAAGCCAAATGTTTCGAATAATACACCAGTGCCAGATAACGTTTGCCAATCTGTCATAAGCTTCTGACTTGATTCCACCCATATGATTGACATATGCTACTGCCATTGTGTTGTCAATCTGAACCTGCACATGCAGATTTTGCACATTAGAGCAATAAGCTTTAAGCCCATGAAATGTACTTAATAATTCTAGACAGTTAATTCCATGTGCTTCGAGCAAAGGTTCCTCTTCCACATTCCATCTACCTCCATAGCTGGTAATGGTATCAGTAGCGCCCCAACTTAGCGCACTTGCATCAGTCTGTAGAATGATAGCAGGTGATTCAACCAGAATTTACATGGAAGAATAGGAGACACTCTTAATCCACCATTGTACATCAGCAATTGCTGTTGCTGATAATTGCATGGGCCTATCAAAATGCCCCGAATGTCTTTTTAATGCTTGTACCTTTGCTCGCTACAGTTGCTGATAATGCAGTGGACTGAACTGCACAGCTGGAAATGAAGCGATAAGTTTGCCAAGTAAGCTAATTGATGGTTGATGCTCTGTAATGAGTTTGCTACAACCCTCAATTAACTGCAGCTTTTTGTCCTTGGGTAAAGTCACTATCATGTGTTCTGAATTAATAGTGAACCCCAAGTAATCAATTGTTTTATTTGGAGACAATCTAGATTTATCTGGATGTATTAAATAACCCAGCCTTTGAAATGTGAGCTTGACTTCTGATACTAATGCTTCTGTTGTAGCTTCAGTATCACCCACAATTAAAATATCATCCAAATAAACCATTACCAAATGGCCCTGGGCTCTTAGCAATGCTAGGACTGGTTTTCACAATTTTGTAAATAGTCTAGGGGCTGAGGTTAACCATTAGGCAATGCTTTGAACTGCCATTCTTGATTCATCCAGTTAAATTTCAAATATCTTCGGTCATTACCATGCACAGCCACAGAGTAATATGCATCTTGCAGATCTATGCTGGCCATATAGCATTCTCTTGAAATTAGCTGCATAGCATTAGTAAATGTCTCCATTTTGAAATGTTTATACTGTACAAAAGGGTTAAGACTTGTTAGGTCAAGAATGATTCTACAACCACCATCCTTTTTTGCTCTAGAAAAAATACTAGATATAAATCGGTGGTTTTGATAAACTGTCTTTTCAATAACCCCTTTCCTACTTAATATGTCAAGTTCTGCTTGAATGTTTCTATTCTCTTCTTTAGAGAAAAAACATGCATTCGCTTTGGACCATGTTGAGTAGGAGGATTCAAATGTGGGTAGAATTCAATTCTGAACCCCATAATACTGCACAGTATAAATGCATCAGATGTTATTTTTCGCCATTCTTTTAGGAAGTATTGTAACCTTCCCCCAATTTGCGAATATGAAACATCTAATATGTTTCTTTCAGAACCAGACCCACCTACCTCAGGGTTTGCTGGTGTCACATGTTGTACCTTGCCCCTTGTGGGAATGCCATGTCCTCCACGCCCTGGAGCAGTGTGCCAATAACGCGTATACGGGTACGAACGACTTGTTCCTTCACCAGCTCCAGCCACCCTTGGGTATGGATATTGCCTTCGAACTGATCTGCCAAACATCGGTGGTTTAATCATACCCACGGTTTTTGCTTCTTCATTCAGGACTTTCACCCTTTTGGCTAGATCTTCTCCAAAGAGTAAGTTCGGCAATTGTATATTTGATGGTTTACAGAGCCCTGCAAACTTAGGATGTATGTTAGGTCTTATAGCACTTTTACGAATACTGTTAATTTCGAAGTGTGCATTACACATTAGTGCCAAAACATCCTGTTGTGACATTGTCGCATGTTCTTCTTCCAGGTCTCTGGCAAACGCTGTAATACTTGACCGCATTAATCTCAGCACCCGCTGTAACCTCATTTCTTGTGCGCGTACTGCGGTGCCCAAATAGCCCCATATTACATTGTTTACTGCTGGGACTGCTAGCAGTGCGCAATTCTGCGGGATTTCATATTTATTGATAGTCTCATCCATCGTTAGTTCTTCTAACTGATGGGAAAGCAGATAATTTATAGTTGCTGCTAATTCTTCTGCCAATGGTTGTCCCTTCAGTCTGGGACTTGAGAATTTTTGGGCCAGACCTGGTACTTTGAGCTCTATTATTGGGCTCTGGTCCTCATATGATTCATTATCAGAATCTTCTGGATATTCCTCCTCATAGTGGGGTTGACCTGGTATTTCTTCTTCAGGTGTTTCGTGCGCTGGCTCTCTTCTAGGCCAACGTTTCCCAGGACCTCTCCTGGGTGTTCCATACGCTGGTGGGGTGTGCCTTTGTAAATAATTTTCCCCATGAGGAATTCCAATTGTGCGACCCGATCTGACATGACCTCTTTCTGAGGTGGAACAATCTCCGGGTCTGACTCATCCGAGTCTACTGGCCTGTTTGTTTTCTTTTTGGCCTTACACCCTGTGGGTGTTACAACGGTACCTTTTTCTACCGTTTCTGTAGTCGCTGGTTTTTCTACAGCAGACTTTTTAACGGGGCGCCCGCTACTCTCAGACACTCTGTCCTCTTGAGTTTTAGCTGTGGTGCGCTTCCCATTACTTTTCCCACTTTTCTCCATAGTTTAGACTTGCCTGTTGCTCAGCACACAGTCTCCACGGAAGAAAAATGGCCTGAAAGTGAAAGTAAAAGTACATACCTTCAGGTTTTCTTTCACTCATCGCTTGGAGGGCTCTGCTCCTCCCAACATGGTCGCAGCCGCTAAGCGTCTGACGATATGACGCGTGTGCGCATGGACGGGGTCTTCTTCACGTAGTCACTCATGTGACTCCGAAGTAAAATCAAGGACGAGTCTCACCCACTTTTCTCCCCTCTCCCATCAAGCAAGAGGTACAGAAGCATGAAAACGCATAACTCCATAATCAGGAACAGCTTCTTCCTAGCTTCTTCTTCTTGCGTATGGCATGCACAGCCTAAAGTTGTAGGACAACTTGTTCTATCTGATTTTATTTGATTGTGCACACTGAGTTGATTGCATTCGTCGAAACAGGGCAGACCACGTGAAGATTGCAATCTTCTACCCCTCTTCCTAGCTATTATCAGGCAAGTGAATCATCCTATCAACAACTAGAGAGCAGTCCTGAGCTATATCTACTTCACTAAAGACCTGCTGATGACAGTATCTTTAATTGGACTTAACTGGACTTTATCTTGCAACTCCATTTTCTTCAGCTAGGCCACCAGCATAATTAAGGATGTCACACCCCAGCCACTCCCTCTTCTCCCATCTCCCATTGAGCAAGAGATATAGAAGTGTGGACAGTTCTTCCCAGTTACTATGGCAACTGAACCATCCTACCAACAACCAGAGAGCAATCCTGAGCTACTATGCATCTCGTTGGGGACCCTCGAACTATCTTTGATCAGATTTTGCTGGACTTCATCTTGCACTAAACGTTATTCACGTTATACCCTTTATCATGTATTTGTACACTGCAGGTGGCTCAATTGTAATCATCTATTGTTTTTTCATTGACTGTTTAGCATGCAACTAAAGCTTTTCACTGTAACTCAGTACATGTGACAATAAACTAAGTTCAACTAAATGTTACTCCTTTTGTCATGTAGACTGTCAATAAACTAAACTAAACTAAAAACTAAATATCTTCAAAGATGACTCTCAGCAAAGACAAGACTCGAGTGTTCAATTTCCATATGTTCCGACAAAAGAACAATCAATTTCTTACTTGCAGTTGCATAAAGGGCCTGTCCCACTTCGGCGACCTAATTGGCGAGTATAGAAGAGTTTAAAAAAATGACGTTGAAGACCTCCTTCGACCTCCTTCGACTATGTTGAAGACTTGCTACGACTAACTTTGGGGAAATTGGACACCGAATAATGGAGAGTGAAGACGACCTCCTTTGATCTCCTTCGACCTCCCTTCGACTATGATGAAGACTATCTACGACTACCTTCGACTACCTATGAGTAACATGGCGACCTACTACGACTTACTGCGACTAAGCCTACGGGTAAAAAAAGTATCGATTTTTTCCATGGCGACCTATTTTTACTCGTGGGCATTTTTTATCATATTGAAAAAAACGCCGCGACCTAGCTGAGGCCTCTAGTACGCGGAGACCACTCTCGAGCATGAAGGAGAGTTACGAAGACCTCCTACGACATTGTGACGACCATGCTGCGAGTATGAGTCGAGGGCAAACTCGCCCGAACTCGCCAATTAGGTTGCCCAAGTGGGACAGGCCCTTAACAGGCCTGTAAACACAATGCACATAGTTAATACATAATAAACAAAAGTTCAATTAATTCATTATCGTAATACTAGACAGTGATAATAGTGTAAAAAACAAAGTCTTCAGTACAACTAAAGACACAATTCATAGAAGTTCATAGTAGCTATTAGTGTTATGTTATGTTCAAGAGCCTGATGATTGCTGAGAAGAAGCTATTTTTGAACTTGGTCGACTTGGTTTTCAGGCTCCTATGCCTCTATGGAACAAGCAAAATGAGATCATGGCCAGGGTAGTGTTGGTGATATTGGCTGCATTTTTGAGGCACAGCCTCTTGTAGATCCTTTCAATGGAGGGGAGTGCCTGTGATGACAGCTCACTTTGGCCATTTGATGAAAAGAGCGTGCAAAGATCATGACTTCAACCTAGGCACTAAGCTCATGGTTGAACAGTTAGAAGTAATTACAGTTCTGTTTGTTTCAGAGGTGTGAACTATCTATATGGGCACCTCAGAGCACCAAAGATGTCCTAGCAACTCTAAAACCTTCTAAATCATCTGCAGACATTGTTTTAACCATGACCCTGTCATTGAGGATCTAACTACATTCAACTTGCTCTAATGGTTGATCCTTATTGGTCACATGCCCTGCAACAGCCTCCTGAAACAGATATTCTATTCTAAGAGAAATGAAAATTAATCTCAGTAAAATATTAACAGGAGGATAGCAGACACTGCTATAGAATATTCTCAAATCTTTTTTGAATGAATGCAACATGCTTACTATCTCACCAGAATCCCTGGCCCATGACCACTTAAAATAGAGAAGGAATGTCCAGGTTGGCACTGAGAATGTTGTCTTTTTGTTGGGTGTATGCAAAGCCCACATAAAAATGATTGAAGGACCACACTACCCACCCACCCATCTAAATCAACCACTGCCTTCCACACTTATGAAAGAGTTGTGGATTCCGTATTGTTTTCATTAGCCATCGCAGAATCCATATAATTGGAGTGGATGTAAGTCATCCAAAAGATTGCCCAAAAACTCAAACTAGACGTACAACCATCCACCACCAACTGGTGGAAAATGTTGTGATCTTCCTCTTCTGCCAAACTTTGGGACTATCCATGTTTTCCAAAGTTGCTGCCTGATCCACAGAGTTACACCAGCACTTTGTATCCTATTAGGTAGGTTTGCTAATGCTGCACGGGTGGGTTTAAACTAAACAGTCGGGGGGTGGAGTTAACAACGTGGAAGCGTATACGTGGTTAGCGGGAAAGAGAGTGTAGTAAAGGTCACGTTTAAACTAACAGGGCAGAGGGACATAAAAGGAGGACAGAAGCAAAAGGTAGAAGGGAGATAAGAAAAACAAACCTGAAAGCTTTGTGCCTTAATGCAAGGAGCATTCGTAATGAGGTGGATGAATAGAATGTGCAGTTCGTAGCTAAGGCATATGATATAGTTGGAATTACAGAGACAAGGCTCCAGGGTGACCAAGGCTGGGAGCTAAACATGCCGGGATATTCGATATTCAGGAAGGATAGACAGAAAGGAAGAGGAGGTGGGATGGCATTGCTGGTTAATGAGGAGATTCATGCAATAGCAAGGAGAGACATTAGCTTGGATGCTGTAGAATCGGTATGGGTAGAACTGCAAAATAGCCAAGGGCAGAAAATGCTTTTTGGTGTTGTCTACGGACCACCAAACAGCAATTGGGAGGTTAGGGATAGAATCAAGCAGGAAATTAGGGATGCGTGTAGCAAAGGTACAGCAGTTATCATGGGTGACTAATCTACATCTAGATTGGGCCAACCAAATTGGTAACAGCGCTGAGGAGGAGGATTTCCTGGATGTTTTTTTAAGCCAATATGTAGAAGAACCGACTAGAGGACATGCCATCCTAGACTGGATATTGTGTAATGAGGAAGGATTAGTTAGCGATCTTGTTGTGCAGAGCCCCTTGGGCAACAGTGACTATAATATGGTGGAATTTTGCATTAGGATGGAGAGTAACACAGTTAATTCAGAGACTCGGGTCCTGAACTTAAAGAAAGGAGACTTTGAAGGTATGAGACGGGAATTGGCTAGGACAGACTGGCAAATTATAATTAAAGGGCTTCAAAGAAATGTCTTCATACTATATTTCACTTTTCACCTTTTCATTTGTCCTTTAAATGCATTTTAAGATATTGTTTATTTCCTAATCAAAAAAAAGTAAATATTCACATCTAAGTTTCCATTTAACCTTGTGTGCCTTTATGTTAATGCCTTGCAAAACCCCACTTTATAGTTATTGCTGAACTACCTGCAAAATTCTAAAATTTATTTTCATTATGGAAGTCTAGCTTTCCAGTATATCATCTGATTTTTTAAATCTGGTCACAAGGTTGCTGGGTGATGAGATCGTGTCTGTTCACTCATCCTTTCATTATTTCACTAGATGCACACAATGCTACCAAGATCATAATTGATTAACCATGCCTGATTTGGCTTTCAACTGATTAGTTGACTAAATCTGTTTCATGAACTGAGATTTTTGACTGGACGCAAAAAAACTAGAGTAGATAAGAATTCAGTTTAGTTTTTTTAGTTTAGAGATACAGCGTGGAAACAGGCCCTTCAGTTCACCGAGGCCACGCTGACCAATGATCACCTGTACACTAGTTCTATCCTACACACTAGGGACAATTAACTTACAAATCTGCATGTTTAGCTTAGTTTAGTTTAGAGATACAGTGCGGAAACAGGCCCTTCGGCCCGCCAAGTCCACAACGACCAGCGATCCCCGCATATTAACACTATCCTACTACGGGACAATTCATACATACACCAAGCCAATTAACTATAAACCTGTACGTCTTTGGAGTGTGGGAAGCAACCGAAGATCTCGGAGAAAATCCACGCGGTCATGTGGAGAACGTACAAACTCCGTGCAGACAGCACCCACAGTCGGGACCAAACCCGGGTCCCTGATGTTGTAAGGGAGTAACTCTACCTCTGCGCCACCATGCCGTCCAAGAATGGAAGATTTCTATTTGATAAAGAATGTTCATGAATTAAAAAGCTGTTTAATGGTCACTATTACTAATTTTTTTTGGACAATTAATTGAACTCAAATTCCCCGTCTTGGTGGAATTTGAAATCATTTTTGTCAATCATTTGTCTGGGCTTCAGCATTACTCGTCTAGTAACAGTGCATGTGCCACCATACTTGTTTCTCTGCCATGTGGAGGCAGTACCCAGTCTAAAGTGGCTGCTCTCATTTTTGGTACACAAGGGACAATTTACAGAGGGTAATTAACGTACAAACTCGCTTGTCTTGGGATGTGAGGGAAGATTGGAGCATCAGGAGGAAATCCATGCAGCCACAGGAAGAATGTGCAAACTCCACACAAACAGCACTCGGTGTCAGGATCGAACCCGGGTCTCTGGCACTGCGAGGCAACAGTTGTAAAAAGTGAATGACCCAAAAATAGATGGCAAAGACAAACTCAGCACCATTAAAATATTTAAAGTCAGGTTAGAAGTGAAATATTTGTTAATACTTATTGAGCCCTTTACTGCTTTGCTTGCTTGCTGTGATTGATATGAAGGATAAAGAGCATACAGTAAAATGCATAGTACTAACGTATGTGCTTTCATAGGCAGTAGAGATGACTATCAAAAATTCCAGTGGGATCTTGATTAGTCGGACAAATGTGCTGAAAAATGGCTAATGGTGTTTAATGCAGGTAAGTGTAAGATGTTGCATTTTAGAAAGTCAAAACAGGACAGGACCTTCACAGCATTGGTGGGGCCCTGGGAAGTATTGTAGAGCAGAATGATGTATAAGCACAGATACACAGTTCCCTGTAGATGGTATCTAAGGTAGATAAGGTGGTGAAGAAGGCTTTTGGTACATTGTCCTTCATCAGTCAGGGTATTGTATATAGAAGTTGGAGAGTTATGTTACAATGTGTTGGAAGGGACTGCAGATGCTAGTTTAAACTGAAGATAGACACAAAAAGCTGGAGTAACTCAGCGGGACAGGCAGTATCTCTGGAGAGAAGGAACGGGTGACGTTTCAGGTCAAGATCTTTCTTCAGACCCTTCTCTGAAGAAGGGTCTTCTCTGAAGAAGAGTCTTGACCAAAAACATCACCCATTCCTTCTCTCCAGAGATGCTGCCTGTCCCGCTGAGTTACTCCAGCTTTTTGTGTCTATCTTCGAGTTATGTACAGTTGTACAAGACACTGGTAAGACCGCATTTTGACCATTGTGGTCAGTTTTGATCACCTGCTATGGGAAGGATGTCATTAAACTGAAAAGAGGGCAGAAAATATATCTGAGGATGTTGCCCACACTTGAGGGTCTGAGCTATTGGGATGGATTGGGTAGGCGAGGACTTTATTCCATCGAGCACGGGAAGCTAAGGGTGATCTTATAGACGTGCATTAAATCATGAGGGGAATAGATAAGGTGAATGCACTTTAACCCAGATTAGGGGATCAAGAACCACAGGGCATAGGTTTAAAAAGAAAGTGAAATGTTTAATAGGAGCCTGAACAGCAACTTTTTACACACAGACAATGGTGGGTGTAATGAATAATCTTCCAGAGGAGATAGCTGAGGCAGACACAATAACAACATTTAAAAGATACATGGACATGTACATGGATAGGAAAGGGTGAATCAAATTGGCAGGGGTGCTGAGGAAGAGGATTTCTTGGAATGTATGTGGGATGGTTTTCTAGACCAACATGTAGAGGAACCAACGAGAGAACAGGCTATTCTAGACTGGGTATTGAGTAATGAGGAAGGGTTAGTTAGCAGTCTTGTTGTGCGTGGTCCCTTGGGCAAGAGTGACCATAATATGGTTGAGTTCTTCTTTAGGATGGAGAGTGACATAATTAATTCAGAAACAAGGGTTCTGAACTTAAAGACAGCTAACTTTGAGGGTATGAGACGTGAATTGGCCAAGATAGACTGGCAATTAATTCTTAAAGGGTTAACGGTGGATATGCAATGGAAGGCATTTAAAGGCTGCATGGATGAACTTCAACAATTGTTCATCCCAGTTTGGCAAAAGAATAAATCAGGGAAGGTAATGCATCCGTGGATAACAAGGGAAATCAGGGATAGTATAAAAACAAATTACATACAAATTAGCCAGAAAAAGCAGCCTACCAGGGGACTGGGAGAAATTCAGAGTCCAGCAGAGGAGGACAAAGGGCTTAATTAGGAAAGGGAAAATAGATTATGAAAGAAAACTGGCAGGGAACATAAAAACTGACTGCAAATGTTTTTATGGAGATGTGAAGAGAAAAAGATCAGTTAAAACAAATGTAGGTCCCTTACAGTCAGAAACAGGTGAATTGATCATAGGGAACAAGGACATGGCAGACCAATTGAATAACTACTTTGTTTCTGTCTTCACTAAGGAAGACATAAATAATTTGCCGGAAATAGCAGGGGACCGAGGGTCAAATGAGATGGAGGAACTGAGTGAAATCCAGGTTAGCCGGGAAGTGGTGTTAGGTAAATTGAATGGATTAAAGGCCGATAAATCCCCAGGGCCCAGTAGGCTGCATCCCAGAGTACTTGGATTTGAGTATAAGAGCAGGGAGGTTCTACTGCAGTTGTACAGGGTCTTGGTGAGACCACACCTGGTGTATTGCGTACAGTTTTGGTCTCCTAATCTGAGGAAAGACATTCTTGCCATAGAGGGAGTACAGAGAAGGTGACCAGACTGATTCCTGGGATGGCAGGACTTTCATATGAAGAAAGACTGGATAGACTCGGCTTGTACATGCTAGAATTTGGAAGATTGAGGGGGGATCTTATAGAAACTTACAAAATTCTTAAGTGGTTGGACAGGCTAGATGCAGGAATATTATTCCCGATGTTGGGGAAGTCCAGAACTAGGGGTCACAGATTAAGGATAAGAGGGAAGTCTTTTAGGACCGAGATGAGAAAATCATTTTTTACACAGAGAGTGGTGAATCTGTGGAATTCTCTGCCACAGAAGGTAGTTGAGGCCAGTTCATTGGCTATATTTAAGAGGGAGTTAGATGTGGCCCTTGTGGCTAAAGGGATCAGGGGGTATGGAGAGAAGGCAGGGATGGGATACTGAGTTGGATGATCAGCCATGATCATATCGAATGGTGGTGCAGGCTCGAAGGGCCGAATGGCCTACTCCTGCACCTATTTTCTATGTTTCTATGTTCCTACTTAAGGAAGTAGCCCCAGAAATAGTGGATGCATTAGTGATAATTTTTCAAAACTCTTGAGATTCAGGAGTAGTTCCTGAGGATTGGAGGGTAGCTAATGTAACCCCACTTAGGGAGGGAGAGAGAAAACGGGGAATTACAGACCAGTTAGGCTAACATCGGTAGTGGGGAAACTGCTAGTCAGTTATTAAAGATAGGATAGCAGCACATTTGGAAAGTGGTGAAATCATTGAACAAAATCAGCATGGATTTATGAAAGGTAAATCATGTCTGACGAATCTTATAGAATTTTTCGAGGATGTAACTAGTAGAGTGGATAAGGGAGAACCAGTGGATGTGTTATATCTGGACTTTCAGGAGGCTTTCGACAAGGTCCCACATAAGAGATTAGTATATAAACTTAAAGCACACGGCCTTGGGGTTCAGTATTGATGTGGATAGAGAACTGGCTGGCAGACAGGAAGCAAAGAGTAGGAGTAAACGGGTCCTTTTCAGAATGGCAGGCAGTGACTAGTGGGGTACCGCAAGTCTCAGTGCTGGGACCCCAGCTATTTACAATATATATTTATGATTTGGATGAGGAAATTGAATGCAACATCTCCAAGTTTGCTGATGACACGAAGCTGGGGGGCAGTGTTAGCTGTGAGGAGGATGCTAGGAGGCTGCAAGGTGACTTGGATAGGCTGGGTGAGTGGGCAAATGCATGGCAGATGCTGTATAATGTGGATAAATGTGAGGTTATCCACTTTGGTGGCAAAAACAGGAAAGTAGACTATTCTCTGAATGGTGGCCGATTAGGAAAAGGGGAGATGCAACGAGACCTGGGTGTCATGGTACACCAGTCATTGAAAGTAGGCATGCAGGTGCAGTAGGCAGTGAAGAAAGCGAATGGTATGTTTGCATTCATAGCAAAAGGATTTGAGTATTGGAGCAGGGAGGTTCTACTGCAGTTGTACAGGGTCTTGGTGAGACCACACCTGGAGTATTGCGTACAGTTTTGGTCTCCAAATCTGAGGAAGGACATTCTTGCCATAGAGGGAGTACAGAGAAGGTTCACCAGACTGATTCCTGGGATGTCAGGACTTTCATATGAAGAAAGACTGGATAGACTCGGCTTGTACTCGCGGGAGGGGGGATCTTATAGAAACTTACAAAATTCTTAAGGGGTTGGACAGGCTAGATGCAGGAAGATTGTTCCCGATGTTGGGGAAGTCCAGAACAAGGGGTCACAGTTAAAGGATAAAGGGGAAATCTTTTAGGACTGAGATGAGAAAAACATTTTTTACACAGAGAATGGTGAATCTCTGGAATTCTCTTCCACAGATTCACCACTGAAGACAGGCTCGAAGGGCCGAATGACCTACTCCTGCACCTATTTTCTATGTTGATGTTTCTATGTTTGGAGGCATATAGGTCAAATGCGGGCAAATGGGACTAACTTAGATGGGACATCTCGGTTGGCATGGATGAGTTGGGCTGAATGATCTGTGTCCGTGCTATATGTCTTTATAACTATAATATCATGTCATTGTCACCACTTAAAAATATCTGCCACTTTTAGAACAGACATGCTCATACCATGAAATAACCCTTCCTCATTTCACATCCCACCCACCCTGCATACCACCTAAAAATAGCAAAGTTTAATTCACAATTTAGCCTATCTTTTACTCTTGTAATCACCATTCACTATCTAACTCTAACGCCAAAAACTTTACTCCTATTTAATGCCAAATCCAAACCTCATTCTTGTTATACATTCTCCATCACCAGTCACTTTTCCATTCAACATTCAGGACACAATAGCCATCTGGGCTTCTGAACCTGATCCACAGATCACAGCACATTTTCTTTCTAAGCTCCATTTTCTTGCACTTAATTCTATATCTCATAATTCCCTTAATCTCTGTTTTGAACAAAGTCCAACTGAACTCCACAATCCTCTGGGATAAAGAATTCAACATCCTATAAAGATTTCTCCTCATCTCAACATTAAATCACTTTCCCCTTATTCTAAGAGCATAACTCCTAGTTTCATACAATACAGCCAGGGGAAAGGTTTTCAGTGCAACCAACGTCCAACTAAACTTGCCGCTCCAAGAATAATTAGTCTCAACAAGATATTATAGAATTTCAGTCGCCATCTTAATTCTTGTGTACATTTAGCACCCTTTGGACTGAGAACATGAATAGAACATAGAACCGTGCAGCACAAGAATGTGCCCTTCAGCCGACAATGTCTTGTGTCGAACTTGATGCCACTTATCTACCTGCACATAACCCATATCCCACCCTTCCTTGTATATCTATATGCCTATTGAAAAGTTTTTTAAGTGTCATTCACATATTTGCTTCAAACACCAGCACCTTCCAGGCCTCTGTGTAAAGACTTGTTGTGTGTGTGTGTGTGTGTGTGTGTGTGTGTGTGTGTGTGTGTGTGTGTGTGTGTGTGTGTGTGTGTGTGTGTGTGTGTGTGTGTGTGTGTGTGTGTGTGTGTGTGTGTGTGTGTGTGTGTGTGTGTGTGTCTCTGTGTCTCTGTGTCTCTGTGTCTCTGTGTCTACTGGGAGAAACGGCGAGCTAACGGGAACATGTTTACATATTCCAGTAGACTTTTACTCCCTGGAGTAAAAAAATCGGTTTACCTGAAAAATTCTCGCTTTACTTCTTGAGTTATTAATTAAATTGTTGACAAATCCCATCCAACTTTCAATTCAAAACGCCTGTTAATTTTTGGGCTTTTTTCGCAGATGATGTGACAATGGATCTGCTCGCTCTGCGACTGACGTCACCTCCCACCCTACCTTCCTCCCCCTGTTGTTCACAAGTCACCCTGTTGACTGAAGACGTTCGCCCGCTCGTGCCTCGGCTTGGCCCTGTACCTGAGAGCTTTGGTCGGCGCAAGCTGTAGCCCCCCCCCCCCGTCAGCTGCCCCCCTCCCCACACCAGCTGCCGCACCCCCCCCCCCCCCCCCCCCCCTCGCGAGCTGCCACATCCCGTCCCGTCCCCCCCACGAGCTGCCGCCAGCCGAAGATCTTAGCTGAAGACTGCTTTGGCCCAACCAGTGCTCCTTTGGTTGGCACTCGCTCGAGCTTCGACTCGGGTCTCTCCCCGTCCCCTCTCTGCCTCTTCCCTCTCTCCCCCTTACCTCTCTCCCACTCTCCTCTCTCCCCCCTCCTCTCTCTCTCCCCCTCGGCTTGGCCCAGGCCTCCTCCACCCTCTCTCTCTCCCCCTCTGTTCGGGCCAGGGCCTCCCCCCATCTCTCTCCCCCCTCTCTCTCCCCCCCACCTCCAGTTCACTCTCCCTCTTCTTTCCCCCCTCTCACCCCCTCTCTCTCCCCCCCTCCCCCTCTCCCCCCTCATCCCCCCCACTCATCCCCCCCACTCCCCACGCCTCTCTCCTCTCACCTTCTCCCCCTCCTATCCCCCCTTTCCCCCTCCTCTCCCTCTCCTCCCCCCCCTCTCCCCCCCCCCTCCGTCTCCCCCTCCCTACCCCCTCTCTCCCCCTCTCCCTCTCCCCCTCCCCTCTCTCTGTCTCCGCCCACTCTCTCTCTCTGCCCTCACTTTCTACCCCCTCACTCTCTCTCTAGATGTGCCTGCGAGTTGGGTGCTATGCGCCAGTGGATAGGGCTGGGATGGTGTAAAAGGATCCAATGAATAATATTAATATAATATCAAGGGTGGTGGTTAGTGTGTGTGATGCCGCAGCCACCCCCCCCCCCCCCCCCCCCCCCGCAAACCGGATCTTTGCCCATTTGGTCTAGTCTCGTTTAAAGTTTGCCCCTCACACCTTAAAGGTACCCTTTAGCATTTGATTTTTCTATCCTGGGAAAATTATTTTGACTGTCTAACCTAATTATGCCTCATAATTTTATATACTTCGATCAGGTCTCCTCGCAATCTCTGGCATTCCAAAGAAAACAATCCAAGTTTGGCCAAACTCTCCCTGTTCCAAGCATCATTCTGGTAACATTAATCCTAGCAAATAATTCTCAATTTGTCTGTTAAAAAAGTACACTGCTTTTGTTCTTTTGCACACCAATGTGGATAATGTTTACTTTAACTCCTAATTTAAGAATAACTATTTGTCTAATCTTATTTATGTTTTTTTATAGATTGGAACATAAAATGTACTTCCAGGTAAATGATGCTTTTGCAGATGTCATCTTGGCCATTACAAGCAGTCTGGCTTGAGCCTCGTTGCTGTTGAAGCAAATCGTCCATCCACCACTATATAATTGCAATCTCCCCTCCACACCAAACATCTGGAGATTGTCTATTCTTTAAGATGTTTAGAATTAAACAGCAAGACACTGCTTGCAGCAATGTGAAAATTGCATGACACACTTCTATTTCACAATATCTGATGGACCCTCTGTGATTCAACTCCCACACAAATACACAGCATTTCAAATCATGACATACACCAATTCAACTCAGGTCAGTCACAGCAGTTTGAAACAGTAGGAGCAGAAACCTGCTGTGAAAAAAGAACAACCTTTTTAGTCATACTAAAAATATTGTCATTAAACAGATGTTAAACGGTGTTGCATGACACATTTAATAGATCTGGATTTTTAATGTCACAGTGTCATTTCTTAAGATATTTAGAAACATAGAAATTAGGTGCAGGAGTAGGCCATTCGGCCCTTCGAGCCTGCACCGCCATTCAATATGATCATGGCTGATCATCCAACTCAGTATCCCGTACCTGCCTTCTCTCGATACCCTCTGATCCCCTTAGCCACAAGGGCCACATCTAACTCCCTCTTAAATAGAGCCAATGAACTGGCCTCCACTATCCTCTGTGGCAGAGAGTTCCAGAGATTCACCATTCTCTGTGTGAAAAAAGTTCTTCTCATCTCGGTTTTAAAGGATTTCCTCCTTATCCTTAAGCTGTGACCCCTTGTCCTGGACTTCCCCAACATCGGGAACAATCTTCCTGCATCTAGCCTGTCCAACCCCTTAAGAATTTTGTAAGTTTATATAAGATCCCCTCTCAATCTCCTAAATTCTAGAGAGTATAAACCAAGTCTATCCAGTCTTTCTTCATAAGACAGTCCTGACAACCCAGGAATCAGTCTGGTGAACCTTCTCTGCACTCCCTCTATGGCAATAATGTCCTTCCTCAGATTTGGAGACCAAAACTGTACGCAATACTCCAGGTGTGGTCTCACCAAGACCCTGTACAACTGCAGTAGAACCTCCCTGCTCCTATACTCAAATCCTTTTGCTATGAAAGCTAACATACCATTCGCTTTCTTCACTGCCTGCTGCACCTGCATGCCTACTTTCAATGACTGGTGTACCATGACACCCAGGTCTCGCTGCATCTCCCCTTTTCCTAATCGGCCACCAATTAGATAATAGTCTGCTTTCCTGTTTTTGCCACCAAAATGGATAACCTCACATTTATCCACATTATACTGCATCTGCCAAACATTTGCCCACTCACCCAGCCTATCCAAGTCACCTTGCAGTCTCCTAGCATCCACCTCACAGCGAACACTGCCCCCCAGCTTAGTGTCATCCGCAAACTTTGAGATATTGCCTTCAATTCCCTCATCCAGATCATTAATATCTATTGTAAATAGCTGGGGTCCCAGCACTGAGCCTTGCGGTACCCCACTAGTCACTGCCCGTCATTGTGAAAAGGACCCGTTTACTCCTACTCTTTGCTTCCTGTTTGCCAGCCAGTTCTCTATCCACATCAATACTGAACCCCCAATGCCATGTGCTTTAAGTTTGTATACTAATCTCTTATGTGGGACCTTGTCGAAAGCCTTCTGGAAGTCCAGATACACCACATCCACTGGTTCTCCCCTATCCACGCTACTAGTTACATCCTCGAAAAATTCTATGAGATTCGTCAGACATGATTTACCTTTCGTAAATCCATGCTGACTTTGTCCAATAATTTCACCACTTTCCAAATGTGCTGCTATCCCATCTTAAATATCTGACTCTAGCAGTTTCTCCACTACCGATGTTAGACTAACTGGTCTGTAATTCCCCGTTTTCTCTCTCCCTCCCTTCTTAAAAAGTGGGGTTACATTTGCTACCCGCCAATCCTCAGGAACTACTCCAGAATCTAAAGAGTTTTGAAAGATTATTACTAATGCATCCACTATTTCTGGAGCTACTTCCTTAAGTACTCTGGGATGCAGCCTATCTGGCCCTGGGGATTTATCGGCCTTTAATCCATTCAATTTACCCAACACCACTTCCCGACTAACCTGGATTTCACTCAATTCCTCCAACTCCCCTGCTATTTCCGGCAGATTATTTATGTCTTCCTTAGTGAAGACGGAACCAAAGTAGTTATTCAATTGGTCCGCCATATCCTTGTTCCCCATGGTCAACTCACCTGTTTCTGACTGCAAGGGACCTACATTTGTTTTAACTAATCTCTTTCTTTTCACATATCTATAAAAACTTTTGCAGTCAGTTTTTATGTTCCCTGCCAGTTTTCTTTCATAGTCTATTTTTCCTTTCCTAATTAAGCCCTTTGTCCTCCTCTGCTGGTCTCTGAATTTCTCCCAGTCCTCTGGTATGCTGCTTTTTCTGGCTAATTTGTACGCATCATCCTTCGCTTTGATACTGTCCCTGATTTCCCTTGTTATCCTCGGATGCACTACCTTCCCTGATTTATTCTTTTGCCAAACTGGGATGAACAATTTTTGTAGTTCATCCATGCAGTCTTTAAATGTCTTCCATTGCATATCCACCGTCAACCCTTTTAGATTTAATTGCCAGTCAATCTTGGCCAATTCACGTCTCATACCCTCAAAGTTACCTTTCTTTAAGTTCAGGACCATTGTTTCTGAATTAACAATGTCACTCTCCATCCTAATGAAGAACTCAACCATATTATGGTCACTCTTGCCCAAGGGGGCACGTACAACAAGACTGCTAACTAACCCTTCCTCATTACTCAATACCCAGTCTAAAATAGCCTGCTCTCTCGTTGGTTCCTCTACATGTTGATTTAGATAACTATCCCGCATACATTCCAAGAAATCCTCTTCCTCAGCACCCCTGCCAATTTGATTCACCCAATCTATATGTAGATTGAAGTCACCCATTATAACTGTTTTGCCTTTGTCGCACGCATTTCTAATTTCCTGTTTGATACCATCTCCAACTTCACTACTTCTGTTAGGTGGCCTGTACACAACACCCACCAGCGTTTTCTGCCCCTTAGTGTTTTGCAGCTCTACCCATACCGATTCCACATCCTCCAAACTAATGTCCTTCCTTTCCATTGCATTAATCTCCTCTCTAACCAGCAACGCTACCCCACCTCCTTTTCCTTTCTCTCTATCCCTCCTGATTATTGAATATCCCTGGATGTTCAGCTCCCAGCCTTGGTCACCCTGGAGCCATGTCTCCGTGATCCCAACTATATCATAATCATTAATGTCTATCTGCACGTTCAACTCATCCACCTTATTACGAATACTCCTTGCATTGAGACACAAAGCCTTCAGGCTTGTTTTTACAACTCTCTTACCCCTTATACAATTATGTTGAAAAGTGGGACTTTAAAGACATATAACATGTTAAAATAGATTCCAAAGTCTTAAAATGTCTCTTAATTAACTCACCACCCACCAGCACCCCCTCCCCCCCTCACCTCCCCCACCCCCACCTCCCCCCCATAGCTGCATATTTCAAGATGTGTGTTTACACCCACATCAGTAACAAATTAGGTTTTCTTAGCATTCTCTGTATTTTAGTTTAGAGATACAGCATGCAAACGGGCCTTTTGGCTCACCGAGTCCATGCTGACAATCAACCACCCATTCACACTAGTTCTATGTTACGTTATCCCACTTTCTTATCCATTCCCTACACAGGGCAGTTTACCAATCCTGACGACGGGGGAAAATGGAGGAGGACTGGCCAAATTTTGTGCCTTCCACCGCAGTGATGAATGCTGTGGTCAATGTGGTGGATGTTTATGTTGAATTTTTATTGTGTTTTTGTGTGGTTTTTTTCATTGTACCGCTGCTGACAAATTCATTTCACTTGCACTTTATGTGCAAGTGATGAATAAAACTGATTGTATTGATTGTATTGTATTGTAATTCACAGATTGTCAATTTTCCTACAACCCCTCACCTCTTTGGGATGTAGAAGGAAATTGAAGTACTGGGCATAAACTCACACAGTCACAGAGAGAATGTGCAGACTCCACAGACAGCACCTGTGGTCAGGGTTCAACCCGAGTCTCTGGCGTTGTGATGCAGCTTCTCTACCAGCTGTGCCACTGTGCTGTCCCAGTATCATATCACATTACAAGATATGATGAAGTTGCTTCCATTCACATGGCTTTGTGTGTGTTAACAGCATTTATAGATTGAAGCTCAGAAAGAGAATGCTAGTAACAATATTTTAAACAACAAGTTGAAATAGTGGAATAAAATATTTTTGTTCAATAGTTCTCATGTAAGGTAAATAGCACTTTGGCTAGTTAAACCTTGGACACAGAAAAATCAGTTTTAAAATTGTAAGGACGGGTTTTGATTTTCTGCCTTACACTTTTTGGTGCATTTTTGTTTGCTATGAGGATTTAAAAATCTTTTTTCTTCCAGTTTTTCTCCTCTCTATTTTCTATCATTATGATGTTATCCAGGATCACCTCTCAATTAAAACAGAAAATCCTAGAAAAACTGATCATATCAGGCAACATTCATGGTGAGAAAAATAAATTAATGTGTTTGATGGATAACCTCTCATCAAAGCAGAGTTACACCCTCTGTTCACTTCAGTTCATATACTCACACAGTGAGTCTGTAACAACAATGTATTTGCTTAATTCCTTGCAAATGTTTATTTGTTTACTGACTGTTAAGATATCAGACCAGAGCTAATAAACATGGAGAAGCATTTGAACAATTGAAATGTGTGGATTGTCACAAAAAAGGTAGATTGATATATTCTTATCTCGACCCGAAACGTCACCCATTCCTTCACTCCAAGGATGCTGCCTGTCCCGCTGAGTTACTCCAGCATTTTGTGTCTATCTTCTTTAATTTACTATGTCTCTACTCCCAACAGGAGGTAATTTAAAATATATCTGCCACTACTTCGATGCCTTAACAAATCACAAAGTACTGGAGGAACTCAGCGAATCAGGTAGCATCTGGAGAAGAAATGGAGAACAGGTTACATTCTGCAACGGGATGTTTCTTCAGACTGGAGAAGAATCCTAACCCAAGCCGATGTCTATCAATTCACTCCATAGATACTCCAGTACTTTGTGTTTTGCTCAAGATACCAGCATCTGCAGTTTCTTGTTTCTCCTGGTAGATAAGAGACGGCCCAGTGGCACAGCGGTAGAGTAGCTGCCTTACAGGTCCAAAGACCTGGGTTCATTCCTGACTACAGCTGTCTATACGGGATTTGTACATCCACCCTGTGACCGTGCCGCTTTTCTCCGGGTGCTCCAGTTTCCTCACACAATCCAAAGACATGCAGATTTGTAGGTTATTTGGCTTCCCTAAATTATACCGAGTGTATAGGATAGTATGGGTGATCACTGGTTGACTTGGACATGATGGGCCGAAGGGCTTGTTTATTTATAAATACAAATGAACCAACCAGCTTTGAATTTAGATGCAAGACTCCATTCTAACCATAAACAAACTTCCCAATAATAAGACTGACAGAGATTATGAGATTACATACAGTGCCTTCCATAATGTTTGGGACAAAGAACCATCACTTATTTATTTGCCTCTGTACTCCACAATTTGAGATTTGAAACAAAATCACATGTCAGATTTTAATAAAGGCCATTTTTATACATTTTGGTTTCACCATGTAGAAATTACAGTGGTGTTTATACATAGTTCCCCCATGTGGAAGTTATGGGAAGAAGGCAGGAGAATGGGGTTAGGAGGGAGAAATAGATCAGCCATGATTGAATGGCGGAGTAGACTTGATGGGCCGAATGGCTTGATTCTGCTCCTATCACCTATGAACTTATGAACTGTAAAGCCAGAGGGCAGTATATACTTGGCAGGGATGGCGAGGGGGGGGGGGGGGGGTGGGGGTGGAGGGGCAGTTAGAGAAAAGGGTGTGCATGGGATGGGAGAGACACAAGAAACAGAAGGGGAAAAGGGGGGTGAGATAGATACTTCGAGTCAGCACCGCCATTCAATGTGATCATGGCTGATCATCTACAATCAGCACCCCATTCCTGCCTTCTCCCCATATCCCTTGATTCCGTTGTTACCTAAAATTGGAGAATTGAATATTCAAACCTTTGGGTTATAAGGTAACCATGTGGAATATTGTGTTCTATGTAAGATTCTCGAATCTGCACTTCCTTGTATCTCCATTATAGCCAGATAACATGGGAATATGCATGAATATTAACTGATATGCAGCATCAAATAACATGCTGGAAATCTAGATATCTCTGGGCCGTCATTTACATTAAAGCAAATGTGAATATCATCTTGGAGGTAAAAATCCGCAGATAGTGTTTTTGAATAGTTGGGGAAGATGTTGCCAACTGAAGATCTCATCGTGGCTTTCCGCAATAGCTCATGAAATCACAAAACTGCAGATATGGGAAAAAGGAAATAGAATAGAAATGCTGGAAACATAGAAACATGGGAAAAATAGGTGCAGGAGTAGGCCATTCGTCCCTTCGAGCCAGCACCGCCATTCAATATGATCATGGCTGATCATCCAAAATCAGTACCCTGTTCCTGCTTTTTCCTCATATCCCTTGATGCCTTTAGCCCTAAGAACTAAATCTAACTCTCTCTTGAAAACATCCAGTGAATTGGCCTCCGCTGCCTTATGTGGCAGAGAATTCCACAGATTCACAATTCTCTGGGTGAAAAGGTTTTCCTCATCTCAGTCCTAAATGGCCTACCTCTTATTCTTAAACTGTGACCCCCTGGTTCTAGACTCCCCCAACATCGGGAACATTTTTCCTGCATCTCGCCTGTCCAATCCTTTAAGAGGTTTCTATAAGATTCCCTCTCATCCTTCTAAATTCCAGTGAATACAAGCCAAGTCGACCCATTCTTTCATCATATGTCAGTCCCGCCATCTCGGGAATTAACCTGGTGAACCTACACTGCGCTCCCTCAATAGCAATAATATCCTTCCTCGTATTAGGAGACCAAAATTGCAGGTGCGGTTTCACCAGGGCCTTGTACAACTGCAGTCAGTTCTCCTTGCTCCTAAACTCAAATCCTCTTCCAATGTAAGCCAACATGCCATTAGCTTTCTTCACTGCCTGCTGTACCTGCCTGCTTACTTTCAGTGACTGATCTACAGGCATACCCAGGTCTCGTTGCACCTCCCCTTTTCCTAATCTGACACCATTCAGGTAATAATCTGTCTTCCTGTTCTTGCCACCAAAGTGGATAACCACACATTTATTCACATTATACTACATCTGCCCACTCACCCAACCTGTCCAAGTCACCCTGCAGCCTCATAGCATCCTCCTCGCAGCTCACACTGCCACCCAGCTTTGTGTCATCCGCAAACTTTGGGATGTCACATTTAATAGTATGATTAAACGAGAACTTACCAGTTTGAAGTTTGATCTTTATTTTATGAGGAGTTACGATGAGGGACTACGTGAAGAAGACCCCGTCCAGCCGCACACGCGTCAATCTTCAAAGCAGCGGTGTGAAATCACAGATAATAGTGACTGAAGTATAATAGTAAGATAAGTGAGGACTAGAAATTCCAGATGACCTTTATGAGGGGTGGGAGCGGAGGGCACGTAGTCCCTCATCGTAACTCCTCATAAAATAAAGATCAAACTTCAAACTGGTAAGTTCTCGTTTAATCTTACTATTTTACTTCGGAGTCATGTGAGTGACTACGTGAAGATTTCAAAGCTCTGTGATTTCATGCCGTAGATTCAAATCCAGGCGTCTCACTGCATTGATTGACTCTGAATGAATAAAGTAATCAACAATGCATAACCATAACATTGATGTAATCAGTTAATGGTTTATTTATCACAACAATAGTAACCCCTCTATCCCAGGGGGAAACTTAACACTGAATCCAAAACAGCACCACCAAATACCCCAGGTTCTGCAATCTCCTTATGGTAATACTTGTGAAACATCCGTTCACTTGCCCATCCTGCGGCCGCGAGGATATGGTCTATTGGGACGTCCAAATCCTTGGCCGCCAATGTTGATGCCGCCCTGGTGGAATGAGATTTAAATTTGTCCGTATCAATACCTGCATCAACCAGCGCCTGCTTCAGCCACCTTGAGATAGTCTGCACTGACACTTTCTTATGCGTTTTTTTATGGCTGATAAAGAATGCTGATTCTGCACCTCTTAAGTTCCTGGTGGCTTCAATGTAACATCGTAAATGTGACACTACACATAGATGTGGATCCGTAGGATATGCTGAAAAATCCAACTTACACCCCGTGACTCCAGGTCTGCTCTGTTTGAGCAAATCATAGACATAGAATGTAATGGCATCTGCTGCTATTTCCATCCTGTCTATTCGTAGTTTCTGCAATGTCTGTACTCTCTGTGCTGAAACCAGTGCCATGAGCATGACTACCTTCATGGTAACTTTGGCCAAGGACAGAGCTGAAATAGGAGTCCATTGACGAAGGAGCATCAGCACTCCGGGGGCGCTGTTCTGGCAGCAGCCATGTCAGCAGCGTGTCAGTTTTTTCAACTTTTTTTTATTTTTTATTTTGTTTTAAAGTATGTATTTAATGTTCCTTCATGTGTTTTGTGTGGGGGGTGGTGTGGGGGGGGGTAAGGGGGAAACCGCTTCGGTCGCCTCCTCCATGGAGAGGCGACTTTTTCAAGGTCGCCTCCCCCGTGGCCTAACATCAAGGATCGGCGCGGCCTTTCCCGGAGACGCGCCCGGGGCTTCAGCAGCGGGCGCAGCGTGGACTCTCGGCGTGGAGCGGGTGAACCCTCGCTGGGGCTCGCTGGAGGGGAGCGCTCCGTTTCGCTGGCCCGGGGCAGCCGGCAGCCTGAAGTCACAGCCTGAAGCCGCGGTCTGCAGAGCTCCAGCTGGTGCGGCGTCTACAGCCCGGGATCCCTTGTGGGGGACCCGGGGGAAGAAGAAGCCATCACTGCCGGCCCGCGGCCAACTTCTACCGCGGGGCCGGCATGGACTTACCATCACCCCTGGAGGGGAGCTTCGACCGCTGGCCCTGCAGTCTACGGTGTTTCTGGCTGCGGCGGGGACATTAAATCTTGACCGCCGGCCTGCGGCCTACAACAACTTAAAGCCGCGGTCTCCGGGGAGGAAGAGCCGATCCTGGACTGACTCTGGACTCTGGTCCTGTCCACGGGGGGGAAATGGAGGTGGACTGGCCAAATTTTTGTGCCTTCCACCACAGTGATGAATGCTGTGGTGGATGTTTGTGTTACATTTTGTGTGTTCTTTATTATTGTATCGCTGCTGACAACCCAATCCTTGCCGGGTCACTGCTCGTGCGGTCGACCGGTTGGTGCAGAGAGTAGCTTTGAATGTTTGTCTCTTCGTTGATTGTGTCCCTTTCTTTTTT
The DNA here is from genome assembly GCF_010909765.2 of Amblyraja radiata. Classification (NCBI taxonomy): domain Eukaryota; kingdom Metazoa; phylum Chordata; class Chondrichthyes; order Rajiformes; family Rajidae; genus Amblyraja; species Amblyraja radiata. The sequence continues at coordinate 109,511,439 of NC_045956.1, forward strand.
TAAAAGCTACTGTAATGCGCCCTTTAAATTGCCCCTCGGGGATGAATAAAGTGCTTGATTGATTGATTGATTGACATCTCTTACATTCCAGATTACTGTATACCTGGGTCTAGGAGGCTTGGAATTGAAAATTCCCTTCATAAATCTACAGACCAAAGGGTGTGACCCTACAAAATATTGTTCTGATTCCCTCCATAAATATGCAGAGAGGGCACTCCTTGCAGTATTGATCGCACTATAGCTTAACTTAAAATTAAAATAGAGAGTTGACAGAAACTCTAACACGTCTGGGATGTCTGCAGTGTGGTATGAAATATTCTGCCTTAAGCAAAACACCTCCCATTTCCTTATGTAAGAAATGTACTGCTTCTGGGTACTATCCCTCCAGGCTGCTGCAATAACATCCACAGTACGATCTGATAGTCCTCTTCCGAGATATGGCGTCCTTAGTATCTGCAAATCAACAAACCAATACGATCATGTAAAGGATGTGAATCACCAGTTACAGGGTGCACAAGTAGGTTTTCCTGTTTAGGAATAATCATAAGGGGCTTTGTGATCATTTTTAACACCAAAGGTTGTGTAGGCCAGTCTGGTACCACCAATACTCCTGAAGCGGAGTCCTGTTTGATCTTCTGTAGACACCGACTAATGAGGCAAAGTGGAGGAGATGCATATAAAAACATTCCACCCCAATGCAGCGAGAACGCATCCACCGCTACAGCCCCAGGATCTGGTTCCCATGAAACATATTTAGGTAATTGGTGGTTAAGTCTGGATGCAAACAAGTCAATTTCTGGCATCCCGAACCGTGCAACAACCTTATTAAATTTGTCATGATTCAACATCCATTCTGTATTGTCAATGAATTTACGTGACCTTATGTCTGCAATTATGTTGAATCTACCTGGTAGGTAGATTGCCGAAAGCCAAATGTTTCTGGTAAAACACCAGCTCCAGATCACGTTTGCCAATCTATCACAAGATTCTGACTTGATTCCACCCATATGATTAACATACGCTACTGCCGTAGTGTTGTCCATCTGTACCTGAACATGCAAGTTTTGCATATTAGAGCAATAAGCTTTAAGCCCATAAAATGTTCCTAAAAGCTCTAGGTAATTGATCCCTTGTGCTTGGAGCACAAGTACTTCCTCCACATTCCATCTACCTCCACAGCTGGAAATAGTATTAGTAGCACCCCAACCTAGAGCACTTACATCAGTCTGTAGAATAATGGAAGGTGTTTCAACCAGAATTTCCCTGGAAGCATTTGAGACACTCCTGATCCACCATTGTATTTCAGTAATAGCTGCAACTGGCAATTGCATGGCCCTGTCAAAATGCCCTGAATGTCTCCTCAATGCCTGTACCTTTGCTCGCTGTAATTGCTGATAATGCAGTGGTCCAAACTGCACAGCCGGAAATGAAGCGATTAGTTTGCCAAGCAAGCTTGCCACCTGCCTAATTGAGGGTTGATGCTGTGTAATACAACCTTCAATTAACTGCAGCCTTTTATCCTTGGGCAGAGTCACTACCATGTGCTCTGAATTAATAGTGAAACCCAAGTAATGAATTACTGTGCTTGGTGATAATTTGGACATCTGGATGGGTAATAAACCCCAGCCTCTCGAAGGTGAGCTTGACTGTTGACACCGATGCTTCCGCTGTAGCCCGAGTGTCCACCACAATCAAAATATCATCCAAATAGGCCATTACCAAATGGCCCTGAGCTCTTAGTAGTGCTAAGACTGGTTTTAACAATTTGGTAAATAGTCTAGGAGCTGAGGTTAAACCATTAGGCAATGCTTTAAATTGCCATAATTGACTCATCCAACTAAATTTTATAATAACCGATCATTACCATGCACAGCCACAGAATAATATGCATCTTGAAGATCTATGCTAGCCATATAGCATTTTCTTGAAATTAGCTGTATAGCATTGGCAAATGTCTCCATTTTTAAATGTTTATACTGTATAAAGGGGTTAAGACTCATCAGATCGAGAATAATTCTACACCCACCATCCTTTTTTGCTCTAGGAAAAATACTTGACACAAATCGGTGGTGTTGGCGAACTGACTGCTCAATTACCCCTTTTTTACACAATATTTCAAGTTCTGCCTGAATCTCCATATTCTCTTTTGAGAAAATACGTGTCCGGCTTGAAACATGTTGAGTAGGAGGATCCAAATATGGGTAGAATTCAATTCTAAACCCCATAATACTGCACAGTATAAATACATCAGATGTTATTTCTTGCCATTCTTTTAGGAAGAATTGTAATCTTCCCCCAATTTGTAAGTGTGAAACACTTAATATGTCTCTTTCAGGACCAGACCCACCTACCTCGGGGTTTGCCGGTGACAATTGTTGTCCCCTGCTCTTAGTGGGAACACTGTAACCTCCACGTGCACCAGGAGCAGTGCACCAATAACGCATATATGGGAAGGACCGACTTGTTCCTTCACCGGCCCCAGTCACCGCACGTCGGTGGGGAAACTGCCTTCGAACTGATCTGCCAAGCACCGGTGGTTTCATCATCCCCACGGTTGTTGCTTCTTCATTCAGGTCTTTTACCCTTTTGGCTAGATTCTCTCCAAAAAGCAGATTAGGTAATTGAATATTAGTTGGTTTACAGAGCCCAGCAAACTTAGGGTGTATGTTAGGCCTTATAGCACTTTTACGAATACAGTTTATTTCAAAGTGCGCACTACACATGAGTGCTAAGGCATCCTGCTGTGATGCAGACACATGCTCCTCATCCAAGCTTCTGGCGAAAGCCGTAATGCCTGACTCCAGCAACTTCAACACCCGCTGTAATTTCATTTCTTGTGCGCGTACTGCAATGCCCAAATAGCCCCATATTACATTATTCACTGCTGGGACTGCTAGCAGTGCGCAATTCTGCTGGGTTTCATATTTTTTGACAGTCTCATCCATAGTCAGTTCCTGGAGCTGATGGGAGAGCAAGTAGTTTATTGTCATTGCTAATTCATCTCCCAATGGTTCCCTTTTCAGTCTGGGGACGGCAAATGTTTGGGCCAGACCTGGTATTTTAGGCTCTGTTATTGGGCTTTGGTCCTCATATGATTCGTCATCCGAATTGCTGCCCCGTAAAATAATCCTCCTCATGATGGGGGCGATCTGGTATCCCTGCTTCAGGTGCTTCCAGCTCTGGCTCTCCCGTAGACCCCCGCATAGCAAACCCTTTTACAGGTGCTCCCCGCGCGGGCTCCCCCGTAGGCCCATGCCCTCTTTCAGGTGCTGCTGGCGCTGGCTCTTCTATAGGCCAACGCATAAACTGTCTTTCCTCAGACCTTGTTGGCGCTGGCTCTCCTGTAGGCCAACGCATAAATTGCTCTTGTTTAGACATAGCGGGCGCTGGCTCTCCTGTAGGCCAACGCTGAGCCGGACCTTTTCCAGGCACTGCCTGCGCTGGCTCTCCCTTCGACCAACGCTGTACTCCTCCTGGAGTGGTTCCAGATAAATCATTTTCCCCATGAGGAATTCTAGATTTGCGACCCGAGTAGACATAATGTCTGTCTGAGGAGGGAAAACCTCTGGGACTGACTCCTCAGAGTCTATTGGCCAAACAGATTTTTTCTTGGCCTTGTGCCCTAATGGCGCTGCAACGGTACTTTGTATAACCGCGCTTCTGTAGTCGATGGCTTCGCTGCCACTGACTCCTCAAGCGGGCGTCCGCTACTCGCAGACCTGCGGTCTTCTCGAGTTTTACCTGCGGTACGCCTCCCCTTTCCTTTACACACTTTCTCCATTCTAACTTGTATTGCACACAGCGCAAGTCTATCCGAAGAAAGCGACCTGAAAGCGAAAGTGAAACCACTTCAGGCTTTTTAAAACTTACCGCTTGGAGGAGCTCTGTCCCTCTACAACCGGTCGCTGCGCTATGCGTCTGACGATATGACGCGTGTGCGGCTGGATGGGGACTTCTTCACTTAGTCACTTACGTGACTCCGAAGTAAAATTCCCACGTCTAAATCGTTAATATATAGTGTGTATAACTGGGGTCCGAGCACCGAGCCTTGCAGCACCCCACTAGTCACTGCCTGCCATTCTGCAAAGGATGCATTAATTCCTACTTTTTGCTTCCTGTCTGCCAACCAGTTCTCTATCCATGTCAATACCCTACCCCCAATACCATGTGCTCTAATTTTGGAGTTCATCCATGCGGTCTTTAAATCTTTGCCATTGCACCTCCACCGTCAACCCTTTATCCTAGCCAATTCCCGTCTCATACCTTCAAAGTCTCCTTTCTTCAAGTTCAGGACACTAGACTGAATTAACCGTGTCACTCTCCATCCTAATGCAGAATTCCATCATATTATGGTCACTATTGCCCAAGGGGCCCTGCACAGCAAGATCACTAACTAATCCTTCCTCATTACACAATACCCAGTCTATGATGGCCTGCCCTCTAGTAGGTTCTTCTCAAAGATCTAATGTTATACATATTGGTTTAAAAAACCATCCCGTGTACGTTCCAGGAAATCATCCTCCTCAGCGCTACTACCAATTTGGTTGGCCCAATCTATATGTAGATTAAAGTCACCCATGATAACTGCGGCACCTTTGCTACACGCATCCGTAATTTCCTGCTTGTTGCTATCCCCAATCTCCCTACTGCTGTTTGCTAGTCTGTTTACAACCACCAAACAGCATGTTTTACTCACCACCAAACTTACTGCATGTCAGGAGGTATCTATGAAAAGAGAAGTAGACTTGTTTCAGGTAAGGACCATTTTAATTTCAAGTGTTTCTTATAGGGGCCATCACTGCAACAAAAATCGCTCAGTGTGTGTGTGTGTGTGTACACACTGAACCTTTTCTTCTCATTTATTATATTGTTTACAGAGTACTATGTTAACATATTTTGTTGTGCTGCTGCAATTAAGAATTTCATTGTTCTATCTGGGACATATGACATTAAAACAATCTTGACTTGACACTTAACTCCAGGGAGGGAAAGGAGATGATTTTCAATATAAATTGATATCACATTCATATGAACGTAATAAAAACTTTTTTTTTAATTCAGAGCCATTGACATCATAATTTATAAAAAAAAATGTAGTTTGAATCCCATGGGAAGTTTTCAGTTTAAAAAAATCCAAAAGTAAAATTCTGCCATGACTTATATCGCCTGATTGGCAGATAGTAGGACAAGGACCAGAAATTTAAAAAACAAACGTGTGCGATAAAATAGAAGAGGTGTGAATGGTGAATGTGAATTGGGAAGCCAGAGAAAGGAATATAGCTGGAAAGGGAGGAGGAAGGGGAGAACTACATGCAAGTCCAGGTAGGTACATTGGGAAGAGGGGAGGGGGAGAGAGGAGGAAGACAGGCAAAACAATTAAGAGGTTTCCAGTCTGAAGAAGGGTTTCGGCCCGAAACGTCACCTATTTCCTTCGCTCCATAGATGCTGCTGCACCCGCTGAGTTTCTCCAGTATTTTTGTGTACCTTCGATCTTCCAGCATCTGCAGTTCCTTCTTAAACAATTAAGAGGGTTTGTTTGTAGGTTAGTAATGTAAAATTTGAGAATTCAATGTTCATACCATTGGGTTGTAAGCTACCCAAGCGGAATATGAGGTGCTGTCCATCTAGTTAGCATGTGGCCTCACACTTGCAATGGATGAGGCTCAGGGCAGAAAGGTCCGTGTGGAAATATGAAGGGTAGTTCAAATGGTTAGCAACTGGGAGATCAACCAGGCCTTGGAGAACTGAGTGCAAGTATTTGGGAAAAAGTCACACAGTTCTATCCTCGCCGAGTCTGACCAAGCTCCCGAATCGAAACGTCACCTATCCATGTACTCCAGAAATACTGCCTAACCCTTAAATTACTCCAGCCCTTTGTGTTATTTAATAAAAATATAGATTTTTTTTGCAGATATTCTTTGTGACAAGATTCTGCAGTGCAATATCCAATTTGTACCCAATGCAGCAAGTTGAAAATGTAGTCCATATTTCATTCTCCATGGGCAATATTATCACTTTAAAATCAAATTTGACATTTTTGCTCTACTTCAATAACTGCTGAATAATTGGATCATCTAACTATGTATATTCAAGAGAGTTTTATTGTCATGTGTCCCCCATAGGACAATGAAATTCTTGCTTTGCTTTAGCACACCAGAACAGAATTCTGGTATTGTCATCAATTTATAACAACATATAATAAGTGGAGCAAGGTATTATGTGCTCAATTTTCTTCTTTGCATCATCTTCAAATGATGTATTGATGCTTTTCCACTAAAATGCACAGTTCAAATAGCACCTTATTAGCAATCAATCTGTGAAGTTGTTCCCAGCTGAACAATTTGCTTTTAAATACTGCAAATATAAAATGTGTCTATTCTAGTTGCTTTCTGAAAAACTGTAATGCTGAATTTATATTACAACTAGACTAAGTGGGACCCGTTGGGTCCCATGTTCACACGGGAGGGCTGGTCCCCCGACGCAATATTCCAACTCTCCACCAATTCCAATATTGGTGGCCAGTGGGGGGGCTTTCTGGAGTGCTGGTATGGGTTCTTGGGGTGGCAGCTCAGTCCCTCAAGCCTGATCTGCTGGCAACTAACTTACGGCTGGTGGGCTGGCAGTTGACTCATGACTATTCCTTGAAATTCCATTTCAAGCAGGGTGCACGGCCACCAAATTCAAATCCATGTTCCTACCATTTCAAGCAGGGTGCAAGGCCACCAAATTCAAGTGCAGTTTCTTACCACTATGAGCAGGGTGCAAGGCCACCGAATTCAAGTGCAGTTTCCAACCACTTCAAGCAGGGTGCAAGGCCACCGAATTCATGTGCAGTTTCATACCACTTCAAGCTGGATCCATGGCCACAAAATTCAAGTGCAGTTTCATACCACTTTCAGCAGGGTGCAAGGCCACTAAATTCAGTGCAGTTTCATACCACTTCAAGCAGGATGCAAGGCCGCCACATTCAAGTGCAGTTTCATTCCACTTCAAGCAGGGTCGAAGGCCACCAAATTCAAATGCAGCTTCATACCATTTCATGCAGGGTGAAACCACCATAAAACCACACAAAACACAAAACTCACAGTTCAGTAGACATTCAGTGTGTTCAGTTGATTCACAGCTCAGACAGAGTCATGACCTCTCCCTCCCCCATCATGCAGAGACTGAGCCACACCCACACTTCCGGGTTTTATAACCCTCCCCCTACCACCGGAAAAGGTGTGGCTTTCAGGGCGTGATTGACAGGAGAGAGATTCTCAACATTTTTTAAACACTAATAACACTTTTATTTTTCATTGATGGGAAGAATTCTCTGCACCTGCTCAGCGGAGGGAGGACTGAGTAAGATGGCCAAACATCACAGCCGTATGTGGTAGCATTTTATCTTAAATCAATATACAGTGCAAACAGGAAGTAAGTGCATTTGCAGTAGTGTCTTTTAACTTCAAGCCAAAGCACCCAAGCCACCATTTGCAGTAAGTAGTGCCTTTCAACCTCAAGCCAAAGCACCCAAGCCACCATTTGCAGTAAGTAGTGTCTTTCAACTTCAAGCCAAAACACCCAAGCCACCATTTGCAGTAAGTAGTGCATTTCAACTTCAAGCCAATACACCTAAGCCATCATTTGCAGTAAGTTGTGCCTTTCAACTTCAAGCCAAAGCACCCAACCCACCATTTGCAGTAGAAGTGCTTTTCAACTTCAAGCCAAAGCACCCAAGCCACCATTTGCAGTAATTAGTGCCTTTCAACTTCAAGCCAAATCACCCACCACCATTTGCAGTAAGTAGTGCCTTTCAACTTCAAGCCAAAGCTCCCAAGCCACCATTTGCAGTCAGTAGTGCCTTTCAACTTCAAGCCAAAACACCCAAGCCACCATTTGCAGTAAGTAGTGCCTTTCAACTTCAAGCCAAAGCTCCCAAGCCACCATTTGCAGTAAGTAGTGCCTTTCAACTTTAAACCAAAGCTCACAAGCCACCATTTGCAGTAAGTAGTGCCTTTCAACTTCAAGCCAAAGCACCCAAACAACTATTTGCAGGCAGTGCCTTTTTACTTCAAACAAACCATATTTTCATTTTCAAACCACATTAAGGGTACTCACAGTTGTTTAGACATTCGTTCAGTTATTCAGAGCTCAGAGAGACGTGACCCTTGGCTTCATCCATCTTGCAGAGACTAAGTGAGGCACACCACTTCCTGGTGTTATAGTCCCTCCCTGATACATTAATATCTCTCTGATTTTTCATCGATGGGAAAAATCCTCCGCACCCGTAAGGCGGAGAGGGGCTCTGAGCGAGGTGGCCAAAATTGATGGCCGTAGGTGGCGGCGTTCTGTCGGAAATCGCAGCACAGTGGGCCAAAAGCGGTCAAGATCAGAGATTTAGTAATATAGATATGGGCTGGTATGAAACGATAATATGTACCCGTCCTATTTTTGTCTCATCGGAAATTCAATCATGCATCATGAAGTGCACAAAGCGCAAATAACCCATTCGGTTTCAAAATTAAAAATGTGAAAATGAAGAAGATGAAACTAATCCTCAATGTGAAGAATGAAATGTATTTGCCTCGGGTGCTCCAAAATAATCTGTGTGTTCGCTCTTGGTTTACACATATACTCCCACCACCAGGTGCCCAAGAAAGAAGTGACCTCATCCCTATTGTATTTTTACGTGAAACGGATTTTAAAGGCAGACTTCATGGTCAGTTTACCATCGATTGCACTAGAGCTGTGAACCTATCATCAGTCTGCAGCTGATTTGCTCATGTAAAAGAGGCAGGGTGAATTTAGAGTAACATTTCTCGCCTCCGAGGCCAAATAGAAAGAAGTGTGAAAAAGAGGGCATATATGAATCCAGTCAGCTGTTTTGTTTTGTCACAAAGGAAATAAAGAGCAGAAAATTTGGGGAGGGGGTTTCTATGAACGCGGATAATAAAACGAAAATTTCACAGAAACCACATAAAAACTGCAAGGTTCAATTTAGTTACTTCGCAAACTGATTGTGAGTCAGCAATGTTATTGGACATCCGTGTTTATTTTCTACTGAACACACCAATAGTTAATTCAGATTGTAAAATCTAAATTATTACCAGTGTTGCACATAGAACTGAAAAAAGTCTGGATGTCAATTGTATTGGGAAGAATGATCAGAACGAAACTGTATTCTGTTCAAAATAAACAGGTGGACTAAAGCAACTTTTCCTCCCAATTTCGTGGGTAACCGTTAGAAATGTATTGGTTAGAGTTTGGCGTGTTTATATACTGGACTCCGATGAGTTCAGTACAAAAGGGTGGTTTTACTTCAAACTCCAGTCTCAAGCGGGATGTTTAATGTTTAAGATCAGGATTCAATCAAATGTTCAACTATCATATGTGCCTGGGAAGAGAAACGTATTGTGGATTCATATCTTTAGTCACCCCTTTTATTTCAAACAATGAAATAATGGTTATTCGAACGATGGTTGGGGGGGGGGGGGCTGTTAGTGGTGGAGAGAAAAGGGTCTCAATTCTTTCCAAAAATGAGCTGTCTGAAATTAACACATTTACAACCATTCCCTGTGTCACGCGCTTTCCACTTTGTTTGTTTCGTGACTCCTTTGAAATGTTTCAATGGATGAACCGCCCAACGTTGACACTTTGGGACAGATCCCATAACGCCTGACTTCATATTTTCGATCTTAATTATACATCAAACAAGCCTAAACGCCCATTTTCTGCCCGTGCTGGTTGTTTTTGTGCAAATCTGAAATTTTATTACCCAAACACAAATTTTTCATGCAAATCGCTAGAAGGGAACATAATAAATAAAACAAAATAAGAATATCAGAGCTCCTGTTTTGAATGGATAACTGAAGAATAATTGCTTGTGAAAAGTCACCCCAGTGGCATTTTGTTGTCTCTTCGATCATTGTCCTTTTCCACTATTATTGAAGACTTTTTGAAGTTTAGGGGACAGCAGACCCAGCGATTCTTTTCAATTTTTGTTATTCAAGAACTGTTGCCTAGTAACAAATACTCAACAAGCCACAAGTGTAATTTGCGGTAAACAGCAATATCCCAATACAACGTTGAGATTTAAAAAAATAGTTTGATAGAAATTAATGTCATCGATTGAACAGTTCAGCTGTAGTGGTGCCTATCACAGTTTAGTTCAAATAATGAGAACGTTTAATTAAATTGTATATTCAGGCAAATAGATGCCATAGCCTGAAAACAAGGAAATATTATAATACCTTGATGTGCATACTGCTTTTCCGGCTGAATGTGCACCTTAACCGAAGCGTTGTTTCACTTTCTTTTAAACGGTAACTTTGAGTGGCGATTGTAAATGCAACAGATTAGGTTTGGTATAAGGCACAATGACCTTAACAAAGTGTCCCAATCTGTATATTTATGCCGGTGATGGATTCAGGGTCGCAACTTGTAGAATGGAATGGCAACATTTATTTCCCGAGAATGCAATTTTAGTTTTATGTTTTGGCGAGAATCCATGAATTTTTAAAATGAAACGTTTCATCATCAACTGTATACACCAGCATTAGGTTGAGAAAGGGGAAATCAATCATAATTCTAGCATATCCATTTATGTTTCTTCCAAAATAAGTAAATGTAACGAGAGCAAAGACAAGTCCACGTCCACGACTTTCTATGGAGAAGAAATATATATATTTTGGAAAGATTATTAAATACAATGTATTTGATCGCAAATGGGAATCGCGTACGCGGTGTTTCAATAACGTTGAAAAAAGAAAACTTTTCTTCACACTTTTCCCAAAATGGTTCACATTGATTTCCTGTTGTGTGACCGCTTATTTAGAATTAATAACAAAATCAATTGGAAATATCCCCAAAATAGGCAGCAACCCCTGCCAACGCAGCGAGCTATTGTTCTCTGGTGCTCTTTAGAAACTGGAATCACAAAAGAGCAATTTTGTTACATTCGCATTTTTTACACAGACTTAACCAACACAGACAAAGCTACTTTGTCACCCGAGTAGAATAAACGGATTCGAAAGATTTCCCTTAAATAGACTAATTTTATACTTGAATTATGAAAGTAATGTTCAGGTAACAGTCGGCGCTCTGTACCCAGCCGCTTAATACCTCTTAATTCCTTACACGTGTCTCGGCTAGTCGAAACAATTTGACCTCATTATAGGCTCATAACCACTCTCATTCCCAGGATTACTTCATGAACAATGACATTTTATTGGTTATAATTATAGAAAATAATACTGTAACGATGCCCATGCGATGCGGGCGCGCGCCTTGCATCATTCCGCCTGGCTTAGACTTTCTTTCATTTTATTTCACTGTAATCATCGGCTTTTGTTCTAGCTCCCTGCTTCTGTAATATCGTTCACTCGCTTTATTAGTACAATTACAAAGCTGTCTGGTGATGTGATTGCGGCTGCCTGACCTCTGTTCAGCTAACTCACTGCGAAACTATCTTGGTTCGAGTTTTATAACACACATAATTGTACAAACATCCCCTCATTGACCATTCCCCGTGTGGAAATCTTGCCATATGAGCAGAACCCAAATTTTATAAAAAAGTTATTTAAAATGCTTATCGCGTTGCAATGGTAAAGTACTTGTGCGTTCACATACATGAAATGTGAAATTGAATATAAAGTTCTAGTTTAAGGAGACGATGTCTGGGCCACTCTAACCTATGTCGCTTTCATTTTTTATTGTTTCTTATGGTTTTTGTTTTGTTGTTGACAACAGTGGATGGAACAAATCAGCCCTGATGTTATCTTTATCTGCTGAAGTGCTGAGCAATCCTGTACTTTGTGGTGTCCAAACTGACCAGAAAGCATATGCATCCTGTCTCAAGAAGGTGAGGCTTGAAATAAACATTGGATGACAAGAATGATATGGAATAATAATAATAGTAAGTGGCGGCTGTATTAAATGATCATGTGAATAATTTAATAAGCCGCCATTTGTTATTACTGTTCAATGTCATTCTTATGATCCGATTTTTCTTTCATGCCTATAAATGAACACATGAATCGTTTAACTTAATAACACAGGTCAAAGTAGCATTGTTGTCCAGGAGGGAAATGGTTTCCTTGAACGTGTTCCAGTCAATGTTAACTTCATGGATAGTACACAAAAATGCTGGAGAAACTCAGCGGGTGCAGCAGCATCTATGGAGCGAAGGAAATAGACAACGTTTCGGGCCGAAACCCTTCTTCAGACCTTGAACGTTAACCTCATGGATATCCGTTCTTCTCTTTCATTTGTATTTTACTCTCATTACGCAACTCTGTGGTTGCACTTCGGGGCACGAGTAGAAAGATTACGACACCCATTCCAATGAAGGGAATCTAAAGTTCATTTTATGGAACAGCGAACTGGAAATCTGTCAAAGGGCTGAAATTGTTACTGATTTATCCGAAAACGTTGCGAAGGTTTTGATTTTCCGATCATTTGCTTGTCTTGTTTTTTGCAACTTGCAGAAATTCGTGTTGGAGGTATTTTCTTTTAAGCCCTGTAAAGCCCTAACTTGACCCACCAGGACCCTGGCGGAGAAAAAAATCACTAATCATTGTCACAAGATCTAGGATTAACGCATTGCTGAGGTTGTTAGCTGTCTGTTAATATGCACTAATCCAGTGCCCAATAAATACTTATTAATTGAATAATAATCGCAAACAAATAGCACAATCATCAGTCATTTTGCTAAATTCATGAAATAGTGAATTGTCGGCCACAAATGATAGTGTTCACAGCACCTGGTCTTGCAGTTCGAAACTTAGAATCAATAATATATTTATAATATTTGTAAATGTTAACGTTAATTGTAATGAGACGATTGAAGATGAATGTTAGATTGACGGGCATGTTCTATCTTCCCGTTGAATGTGTGCTCTCAATCTAAAAGATTGAAATGTTGCTGTTTAATTACATTTATTTCGAGTACTTGCCTGCCTACGGAACCGTATTGCGTCTTTTAACAAAGATTATCGCCAGGCAGAGACAAGAGGGTAACTGTTAAATTCTAAGAATAGTTCTCGGGTTTGTTGCTATTTATTAATAATTATAATCGCGATAGTCTAGCTAATAGGCGGCACTGGCATCTTGCTGATGAGATATTTCAGCGTGGATTCCATCGTCACTTAAAAAGACAGTTCAGTTTGTCACTCTCCAGTTGTGCAGTTTAATGGTTTCACAACTGGTATGTTTCCTTAAAATAACAATTTTCTCAGAAGTCAAATAATTTCTCAGCATTGCATATTCTATTTGTCCAATGGTAATAAGTACTGCGTCAATTCATTTAATAAGTAATTTAATAAGTATTACCAATGGTAATAAGTACTGCGTTTCATTCGCGACGCACATGTTCACATTAAGTGATACCCTTTAAATATGTTTTTATATCCGAATAAGAAAATCGTGTACGTTTTTGAACTATGCCACGTCGAGAATCAGTTTTCTGCATGTGCTAAAACCAATTCTTAGAAAGTGCGATTCTGTCATTGCTTATGATGGAGACATAACGCCTGTGGTAATCCTATCATAAATTAATGAACCATTCCTTTGTTCGGCTGCATTTAAAATAAATGCCCTTGATTTAATTTTTATGTTTCTAATTCTTTTTGTTTTCAAAGCTGACCCAATCTCTGAATAGATCAAACAAATAAGATGAGCTGCGTCCATCGATTACAAATAACACAGACGTGTAATTAAAACAATATAAACGCAGCACAGTGCGTAAAACTCGTGGATCCACTGATTGGACCCTTCACCTTTTGTCACGAGATTTAAAATCACTTCAAACTGACCCAATGGTCTATTTCTCAATCCAGTCACACATTATAGATCTTTGATGCTGCGCTTTGTCTTTCAACAAAAGTAGACCAGACAGGTTGGTTATACGTTGCAAATATTGAAATGTATGTTGCACCATTGAAGCGCTACATTCATAGCCAAATACTTTTTAAAGCTTCATTAAAGTAAGAATTGCTCAGTTTTTAATCCAGATTGGCCAATTGATAGAATCATAATATTTCATAAATGGAACCCATGTTTGAAAATTAAATAAATGTATGTACTAATATATTAGGTTTGCAGACTGACATAACATTTTAAAATTGTTGACAAAGTCCAGAACATTGAAGTAAATGTATAATGGAGTGTTTTTTTAATGTTACACTTTAGACATCTGCAAATGCAACAACACACTTACAAAGGCCCAGAAAGTGTCACTAGTTAAACCATTCCATTACTCGGCGAATCAATTGAAAGTGATTTTAAATCTCATGACAATGACGCTGTTAACGGCAGCTGGTTAACTTGCGGTGTATCCGCCTTAAGTCAGCTGTGGAGCTTTCCTTTTCCGCGCTGAAGAAAATTACAAAACACTCACTTAAAAAGTTTTTTGTTTCTTGTTTTGTCAGACTTTGATAGCGTGTCTCAAGGGGTTGCCTGACAAATGGGGAAATGTTGATCTCCGCCTCGCTTCATAATCACGTGTTAATAGTTCACTGGCAGCATTAAAAAAAGGAGCTTTGGAAAAGGCGCACACGTGGGTGACGTTCAGACCAACCATCGCCTGAGACCCTTTTGTGTAGCCTCCAAACATAAGCACCTTCTCGACTCTCTCCCGGCGCAGTGTTTACTGAACCCAGATTCAGGCAAAGTCAGAAAGAACCAAGGAGAATACGCAATGTCTCGATCGTTTTATGTTGATTCCCTGATCATCAAAGACTCTTCAGTGAGACCTGCTCCTGTCTTGAATGACCACGGCCAAGACTTTCTAATTCCCATTAGCGTTCATTCACCAACAATGATGTCCGTTTCTGGTCCCGTCTGTCCGTCTAGAAAGACCGGTACTTTCTGCGTCTGTCCCCTCTGTGTCACAACCCATATTCACTCATCTCGGAGTGGGATCCCACTCCTGAAAAGCCAGTTCCCAAATGGAGATCCTCAATACTGTCAACGAATTAACCAACAGTCAAACCCCGGGCTCGGGCATCCACCTGTTTGCACACCTACCTACAGCGTAGCAGACCCAAGAAGATATCACTGTCTTTCCGTAGGTAAGTTTGAAAAAGGAACTTTACTGTATTAGATACCTGAAGACAGGTTGCACCGTTTAGCCAGATAATTGATTGGGAGAGTAGCGATGACTTATGCGCAAATGTAACTCTCAGAGTTGTACATGAACAGCCAATACTTGGAAGTGGGATATTGTTTTTGAAGGGGTATTTCTGCTTTGGCACGAAGATAACACAGCATAGTCTAATCATGCTTACTAATCGACACCCGCTTCAAAATGTAAATCATTCATATGTGAAAATGTGAAACTAATCTTAAAATGATAAACGATGTTATGTTTAAAAGATGGGGTTAATATAAATGGAGACACAACGTCCTGCAGACGTTAGTTTACAAAGAAACAAAAAAGGGTCCCGACGCGAGGCATCGCCCATCCATGTCCTCCAGAGATGCTGCCTGACGCGCCGAGTTACTCCGGCACCTTGTGGGTTAATATGTGTAATTCCAGGTGCAGCTGATATTTAAGAGTGAGACGTTTAAAACTGCCTGTAATTTGTAGACATTTCCTGGATAGGGAGAGAGATTTTCAGATATCTACTTTGGCGGGATATTATAGTTGTCTAATCGGTGGCGAGATTGCACCAGTTTGTTTTAATTTTCCACCGCGTTTTGTAATGTAGTCTCGTTACGTGTCCACAGGCCCTGAAAATAACAGTCACCTACAAAACGGCAAGCGGATGAGAACAGCCTTCACAAGTACCCAACTCTTGGAGCTCGAGAGGGAGTTCGCCTCTAACATGTACCTGTCGAGGCTTCGCAGGATTGAAATCGCAACCTACCTGAACCTGTCTGAGAAGCAGGTGAAGATATGGTTCCAGAATCGGCGCGTCAAGCACAAGAAAGAAGGAAAGGGGACCCCACGGAATGCGCACAGCGTCTGCAAATGCAACAGCCAAGGTCACTGTTTGCGCTCCGAGGACGAAGAATCCCTCTCGCCAATATCATCTGGCAAAGAAGACAAAGATATGTCACCCGCATAGTCGCCACGGGCAGAACGGCAACGTCTTAAAGTTTACATCCTTATACAGTTTTCATTTTTTTTCACGCACTTACCATCTCTCCCCTTTAGCATTTAAAACCAATTTCCCTCGTGTAGAGTTGTATTTGCCAGCTCGCCCTGGCTGCCGGCATGAATAGACCCATTGTAAAGTTGTACTGGGATGCTCCGCGGTACTGTCCCATATTCACTGTTTTCAATCAGTTCAAGTACTTCAGTACTACCGTTTGTGGTTAACATGATCTTGTCTGAATCGTTCAGGGTTTCTTTTCTCTATCGTGTTAAGTAATATTCACCACTGCCTTTATAAATAAAATTCCCAAGTGTTTTTTGTGAATAATGTATTTTCAAACTCATCTGACCTTTTGTAAAATGATAAAAGCAGACATCTATGTACATGCGCCAGACTGGAAGACAAATGTAGGTTGTTTGGAGAAAATAGCTCTAAATGGCGAGCTATTCTGTTGGAACACTGCGGCAAAATGGCACGGTTAAAGTCCATTCATTGTGAATAGTTTTATATGACATTTATATTTATATTTATTTAAAATAAAATGTTGGGATCTTTGAAAAAATGTCGTTTATTTTTTAGCTAATGATGTGACTTGATGGGCATAAACATGTGGAGTATAAATAAAACTGGAAATACATGAGTCATGTATTATCTGCTTCGCCCAGTTCAATAATCACGGAAGCCGTAATTTCCTAAATGCAACTTAATGTACGCAGCAGCGGGCTCTGGAAAATCCTCCAGTTAACAAAGCTGTGCTGCAAACAAGAAGCAAATCCTAACAGTTCAAGTAATTGATTGTGAAATAATTCGTGCCAAGTGCCACACATTTTCCAGACAAAGCAAGTGTGTGCGTGTGTCGCTTCGGATCTGGGGAAAGAGGGGGTGGAGTTGGAAGAGAGGGGAGGGCTCACCTGAGGCTTCCAATAGAAAATCCAATTTTAAAAGTTTAAGGGGACGCGTATAAAATCCAACTGATGATAAGTAATTACTATTTATTTGCAATTCTTTGAACTACGACGTGGGTCATAACTTTATGAATCGCCTTGCTTTATTACATAACTCCTTCTCTGGATAGAATATAGATCTATCCGTGTGCCAATCTGGACATGCACTGCACATCCATCAGCTCGTACATGCTGCACACAACCTTAAGCAGAGCGAATGCATGTCGTTATATTCAACAATCGACGCACAAAACAACCTATTTTTTACCCACGACCCACGATTTCCTTCTCAACCACGACAAAAATAGTCTAGTTTATCACTGGCCTTAATAAATACTTATTGGAAATCTTCAGTTGGTTTGGATGTCACGAGACCTGCTGACTTAAATCATCTTTTGTAATTTCACATCAGTGAAGGCCAACATTTTCAAACATTTTTAGTTCTTCTGCATGTTTTTGGTGGATGGCACGCTCACCATAAACTTGTCACAAGTTGCTGGAAGGGCGAAGTGGAGTATGGTTCAGTTGAGAACGAGCTAGGGTATTATGGGAGAGATAATGATCCAAAAATGTTTATTTTCATACATGGGATGACGATATCTAATGGGGATCGGAGGCAATGCCCAATGCATATATTTTGTTGCTCCTGCTATAAATGACTGGTCCATTAGGAAGGATATTAAGCATTTAAGAGAAATCAAAGTGTTCAGGAAACAAGAACAAATACGTAATTATTCAAGAAAGGTGCTTCATTTTAAACCTTAATTGCAGCGAATAAAAATATGTACAAACACCCCAAAAGTACACTGGATCTCTATTTTGTATCAATCTCAATAATGTCATTCAAGCACTTTAAAATAGATCCGACTCCACAGCGCCCGTTCAACATACAACTTGTAAAGGAGGGTTGGGCATGTGTGTACGTATAATCTGACAGTCCATGATACCCAACTTTAAACAGCTGCCATAAAATTTAGTAGCGTTTTTAGGGCTGTGTCACAATTTCTATTGCAACGTTCAACTGAGAATAGGCTATTAGTTTCTTGAATTCTGCCAGCGCCCAAACAACAGGCAGTCCTTTGGGCACTCCGTAGAATTGTCAGGGAAATAAGAGAAGATAAATTGGAACATTATTCATTGGGCAGTAGAGAGAAAATAGCCACAGATTAATGAACTATTGACAATTTCCATCTGTTGAAAGGCCGAAGTTGGCAATGCCCGGGACAGAGTGTGGAGAGCCCGGCTGGGCTAGCTGTGGCGAAGGGCGCTTTGTGTATCTTTTCAATGGAAGCGACAATGATGGATAGAAAGGCATTGAGGAACCCGGAGAAGTGATTCAGCAACTCGTAAACCAGTGTCACTGTTAGACATGGCCCGAGGTGCTTTTATGATGCCTTATTAGCCCTATCTATACAATATCGGTCAAAGATATATGACTTTGACTTCCTTTTAATTGACTTTAAACCAAGTGCAGTTGGATGTACAATTAGCATGTGCCTTTTCTGTGAAGTGGGTGAGGTTCATTGGCAAAAAAGTCAAAGTATTCATTTCGACTCATGCTATCCATAAATGTACTCATTCATACAAAATGGGAACTATTTAGAAACGTTCTACGTCCAAACTTGGATTCTCTGATCGTCAAAGTAAATGTCGGCCTGATGCTTTTTTTTTTAACTTTGTTCGTTTCTTAATATCAAAATAGCAGCACAGATTTGAGAGCAAAATGCTATAGTGAGACGTCTATCAACAAAAGGCGACGTATTTGAATGTAATACTATTAGCTAACACCTCGGGCATTTTTAAAAAGTGCGATTTTTGGATATTAAAGTCACCATGCTCACAGATTTGATCTTTCAGCATTATTAAGTTTATATTTTTACAATAGTTCAAAACTGATCCGAGTCTTAATCGCGCACTCGTCAGACGTTTGGTCTAAAGAACATGAGTAACGTTGACAACTTTATCCAAACGGCGCCGTTGATTTTCAGTTTCAATGCACTAAAAGGTTTATATATTTCTCTCTCGCTTGGAACCTCTGCAAAAGCAGGGGGGAAGACTACGTTCGCCAAAGGAACGCTTTGACAGGTATTCTGCTGCCAAAGACTTGCATTGCATTGAGAAGGACCCCCGACAGTTGCAAACCCCGAGCCTTTGAACGCGAAGCTGAAGGACTCCAATGTCGGCTTAGTGAACGATTTAGTCACTGTTTCATTAAGCAGTATTTGAACCTTACAACATGTGGTAATTTCTAGGGGTAAGTTAACCGCCGTGTAAAAGAAGGATTATGTGGTAGGGACACAAGAAAATTAGCGAACGGTTAATTTAACTCGTTTCTGGCAGAATTTTCGATACATTCCTAATTGCCTGTGGAGGCAGGTGAAGTTGAAGACCAAGCGCATTCAATCTCGCATTTAGGGTGGGAATAAATGGGTCCCATTTAACTCGCTGTTGACAATTTATCTTTAGCAGAAAGACACAGAATAACAATTAGTTTAATTTTTCATTAATTAAATTAGATCCTGTCTTGCAGGTGGACAGATCAAAGCCAACCCACCACCAAGTAAGTATAACTAATAATAAAAAGCGGACCCTATTTGCTGGGTTGTGGGCCTGGGTTTTAAAATTTCAGACCAGCTGCTGAGACTATACTGCTCTTTGTAGGCAGCAAATGTAAATCCCAGAGAATGAGGAAAACTGTCAAAACAAGGCATAGAGGAGAAATTCAATGCTGATTAACGTCAATCAACCAGCGCTCTGTAGCCAAGGCGGCAAATTAATAGCAATTATTTCTACCGTTTGTCCCTTTCCGTGGCTTGCAATATTGATTGTGCTAAGTTTTCTAAAAGTTTTTATGATACACCTGACAAATGTGTTCGCGTTTAGTGGCTGCACTGCCCATTATTAGTCCCACTTTTCGCTTTAGACGCTTCGCCAGGAAGACTCAAAATTGATACAAACCACGCAAAGGAGGCCATTGACTCCGTTGAATTTAACTTCTCCAAGCAAATGAGAGGTGGGAATGACAATAAATAAATTACTTAAGAGTAGCTTGAGCAAACGGCGTCGTTTACAATCTGGCCAACACACCGTTTAGTTCTCAGCACAAAAACGCAAAACGCGCCGCTTCTATCTAATTCGCCGCCTGCTTGGAGTTTTTTTTAAAATTGTTAAACAATGTTCAGATTTTAAAAGTTTCTCAAACTTGCTGTGTAGGATTGAAAAGGCAGCTTGTAATAAATCAGATCCTTTAGTTAAGAAGCCTTCGGGCCACATAATAGAACCACAACTTAGTACCTGGGTCTGGTAGACGAGGTGATATATGCAAATGACAATATTCGCAAGGAAAAATACTCGAATCCTCCAAATGCCTCTTTTGTGAGTTTCTTTAGAAATCAAGGGATTCTGCATGACAAAGAACAATTAATAAGCCGTCTTTTCACGAGCTAGCAGCTGGTACCCCGTGGGGAAAGTAGGGGAAAATCAGAGATGAATGCGCGCAAAAGTTTTATTTTGCGCACCAACATCTACTGTTTGTAACTGCGGCCACCTGAACAATGTTGATCAAAAAAGAACACTTGTGAAGGATCAGGAGCTTTTAATAAGCACAAAACATCTCGAATCACAAGCAGGAGCTTTAGAAAGCCCTTTGGTCGGAGGTGGCTATCTTGGAGAAGGTTGGACACGTGGCGGATCAGTTTGGAGACAGAATTACGCGGCTGCGCCGCACCAGCACGGTGCGTTACAGTCCTCTCGTTCTTTCTTTGAAACTAACTTTGTTTCATGAAATATATTTTAAAAATAACGTGAATCACGTTGGAGACATCAATCTATGTTTAATTAAAGCGTGCATTATATTAATAATATTGCATTTAAAATCAAAAACGCGTTACTTTAAGTGCCTGCGTATTTGTACGCGGCAGAAGCCGGACCTGCTGTCTTAAGGGAATCCAACCAATTGAACTGTTTAATGTGATTTATTTTTCTTTGTAAGAATGGAAGGTCAGTCTCTACCCCCCGCCCCCCGCCCCCTCCTACCACGCCCCCCCCCCCCCCCCCCCCCATTCCCCCTCCTACCACCTCAACCACAGCAAGCTATGCGTTACTTTTCCCAAGTACATGCGCCGTGCAATGCAAGTGTATCTCGGCAATGTTCAACAAGTGGCTGGTAAAGACCTTCATATAATGCGTTTATATCCTTCTGATTTTGAGAACTCCGCTTTACTTTTGAGGGCTAAGGGGAAATTAGAGCTTGAATATGCATTTTCTACTAGTGTGAGCAGTCTTTAAATATTTCAATGCAAGTAATATATTTTGACGAGAAGATTGCAATAGGAATATGAAAGCGGCGCAACAAAAGGTTATAACATCAATGAATTAGACCAAAATATTTTTCAGCAGGCTACAGATGTGGTATTGGTGAATCTTATGATCGTTGTACACAGGAAATTAACACTAATTGATTATTACAATATTTTATTGTCGGCACAATTATATCGTATGTAAGAACGTTTAAACACTACAGTCAGGGTTGCAGCAACTTCGATTCAGTTTGCGCGACTATATAGTAACAATTACGATGACGCGGAATTTTGTTAATTTGAATATATACAAAATAAAAGCTTTTCACTGTACTTCGCTACACATGACAATAAACTGAAGTGATACCAGCGCAAGTGATTCCGTGGGGGAAAATAGTATTGACCGAACGGCGTAAATATGGTCACAGTGGCTTTGCGGTATGAAAATAGGCGCAGAAGTGTGTACACCCTAGTTTGACCCGTTTTATTCATTTATCTTTATCCAAGACATCCGTCTTTAAACTTCACTTTAAACTTTAAATTATATCCCGGAAAGAAGACTGGATGGGCTTGTTTTTCATAATTCGGCCACAACATCTCCTAACTTTAAACGGCCTTCACTGCGTTTACATGCATCATCCGCCGCAGCCGCTCCGAAAGTTGTGCGCTTTGGTCCGTGCGCTCTGTGTACCGCCTCTGCTGCAAACTATGTCCAAGAACAGGTCATGGTGATCTCGGTCTAAAATAAACAGTGGTGTTGTTTTCGTATGCTGAATTCTACAAATGGAAGTCATTTATTACCGTGAGTCCAACTGTAGCCATAGGGTTTTTGCTACGTTATGCATCATTCTTAGACCGAGCTCAGATCAGTGCTGGGATCTGGCGGGCTGAGGCTCCACATCATCTTTCACTTTTTGTACAGTTGGGTTGTATTTGTGCAGAGATCCTTTTGGAAGTATATTAATGTCTCTTGTGGTATCAGAATATGTGTTTAAACAAAAGGAATTGCGAAAAAGTGCCGGAAGTGCGTCGACGCCTGAGCTAAAACCAAACGTGGTGAAGCTCCGTGTGTTGTAGGTAATCAAACTGGTTAATATTCAACATATGTTCCTTTGTGTGGATATTATTTGGTATGTCTGAGTTAGATTCGTCACGATTTGGATACAAAATGCAGAGTATTATGAATTGTCTCTACATTATACTATGGAATAGAATATAGTGATAGGAATATTGCACGCTCTCAAACGTTAACATATCACTTTAATGTCCGTATGATAAATTGTTGTAAGAGCAAGGGTGGGAATGAATCACTTAAATATCAAGGGGACACGAACAGCATGTCAATGGATCTTTTCCAAATTAACCTAGCCAAGGAACCAGATATCTACAGAATCCAGACAAAGGTTTCAGGAAACTAAAACGAGGAGGTAAACGATTAGATATTCAGCACTTAAGACATTTGCCTGAACAAATGTGCCTGAATACAGAGCGGAATTGAATGTGCATGGCAACATCAATGGTGAAACAAGGGTCAGTCTTGCGATCTCGCAGAGACAGTTTGCCCAAAAATGCAAAAGTCAAAACATACTTTCAAATCACTTCAATTACTTTTACAGTCGAGCGGGAAGTCATATTTCAACCTCACCTTTTACTTTTTTTTTAAATGAGATAGAATGCTGTCATATTACAAGTATAATCGTTTATTCAGGATTTCTCTGTCTATGCTTTTTCTCCGCTGAATCTCACCACAGGAGCTGGTTTATAGTCCTGTACACGGATCGGTATGCAGGAGTCTCAGTCGATGAATATTCCACACATATAGCCCTAGTCTCGGGTTGGTAGCTGCATTATGAAATAGTTGATAGCCTAGATTCGACAACGTGCATTCTCCTGAAATGTATAGCGATTGAAATGATGGCTGTCACGGTTGCGAGAATATGCAAAAAAACAAGTGGCGGAACTAGTAAAGCTGTTATCTCACGGCTCCAACGACCCTGGTTCCATCCTGATCTCCGCTGCTGCCTGTGTGGAGATTGTAAGTTTTCCTCGCGCGCTCCGGGTCCTACCTACAGACCAAATACGCGTGATTGATTGGGAAGGGCGTCAAAGGCTACGAGTAGAAGGCAGGAGAATGGGGTTGAGAGGAACAAATAGATCAGCGGCGATTGATGTAGATTCCATGGGCTGCGCATATGTCTTACGGGGTCTTGTGGGTTGATAAATTGATTGGTCACTGTAAGTTCCTTCTACTGTGTAGGTGGATAGAGGTTATGGGCAGCACAGTGACGCACCCGGTACAGCTGCAGCCCCTCGGCGACAGAGACCCAGGGTCGATCCTGACCTCGGGTCTGTCTGCGTGGAGTTTGCAGGTGCTCCCTGGGACTGCGTGGATTTCCTCCAGGGGCTCCGTTTTACTCCAATATCCCAAAGACGCGGCGGGTTGGAAGGTATTTATGGGAATGTCGAAAGATAAAAGAGTTCGTGGGCCGGATAGAGTTTGTGGGCCTAAAAGCCCGTGCCTGAGCTAAATGACTGGAAATGTACGTGTTCTTGCAATTTGTTTGAAAAGCAATGCGCTCGTTTAAACCATTTATTCCCGCATTCCTCTGTGCTCATTTAAAATAGCAAAGGAATATAAAAATGAGATACACATTTACATATTAACCTGGTCAGTGGTAAACTCTGAGCAACAGCTCAAATTCCTTCCCCGTGGTTTTCATCAATCCGGGGTGAAGTGTAGTGAGAAGTATCCCATGGCTTACAAATAAACCGATGCCATTTAACAACCGACCTTTTCTGGCAGCCACCTCTTGCTCTTTTGATATCATTCACGAATGAGAGTTTCTGCTTTGGTTCCCCCCCGGAACACATCAGGGACGTGAGAACATATCAGATCACTCGCCCAGTAATGCATGCAAGCGTGTGCTCGGCCTGCGCAATTTAGGTGTCTCTATAGAGGATTCAGAGAGAGGGAAAGAGCGAATACAGCGCCGAAATAGGCTGTTCGGCCACGAACAACAACTCATGCATACCAAACATAAGCTCATCCTACTTTTTATTCTCCCTACATTCTCATCGAATCCTCCCAGATTCTACCAATCATCTCCACATACTGGCACTGCGTACACTGGCAAACTAACTGGTCAACCTGCATGTCTTTGAGATGTGGGAGGAAATCGGAGCACCCGGAGTAAAACCAGACGGTTACTGAGAGTGCCCGCAAACTCCAGCACCCAAGGTCGGGGGGGGGGGGGGGGGGGGGGGGGTGTTGCGCTTGCGAGGCATCGTCAACACTAATGCCCCTGTCCCACTTAGGAAACCTGAACGGAATCCTCTGGAGACTTTGCGCCCCACCCAAGGTTTCCGTGCGGTTCCCGGAGGTTTTTGTCAATCTCCCTACCTGCTTCCACTACCGGCAACCTCCGGCAACCATCTGCAACCTCCGGGAACCGCACGGAAACCTTGGGTGGGGCGCAAAGTCTCCAGAGGTTTCCGTTCAGGTTTCCTAAGTGGGACAGGGGCATTTTACTTTGCCTCTTGAGTTCTTGACCGCCAATCTTAATGCTTCTTCACAGATGTATGCCTCCAATGCATTTTATTGGACTAATATGAATTGGATTTTGTTGCCAATCTTTGGTATTCGAGAATTTATATATCATTGGCCAAATGGTTGCAAAGCAAAGTATAATCGTTCTGCTATAAAGGCAGTTTCACTCAAACTTTGTGCACCGGTGTTTGTTGTTATTCTTGAGATAATTTTCTAGCTGAGTTTGCTGGGAAAAAGTACGCTGGTGGAACGATTTCTACTGAAAGTAAGTTTTAGTCATGCCAAATACGTATTATTCATTCATAAGAAAATTAAATTGTAGTACGAAAGACTGCCAAAATAAGTGAGACAAAATAAATAAGAAAATAAATACAAGGGAAAGTTTTAGTTGGCCCAGCCTTTCTGTGGTCAAGGAAAAAAAGGTGGTATGAAAATGATTGGGATTTGAACCAACCATATTTTAACTCAAACGGGAGTGCTATCATGAGCCAAGCCTGTGACAAGCATTCAATAGACCTGATGGATTTTTATTTAAGTGTAGCAATTACAACCCGGTAAGATATGACAGCTAGGCAAACAGGAGACTGATATCTGAGACTGCAAAACAGTTTAACAGCAGGCAGTTTTAGAGCATAATCTATTTATTCCTCTCAAGTATAGCCATAAGTAGTTATTTCATCTCTTTAGAGGGAATTTAAACTGTTAGCAGTTTGAAATCCATTGGGACAGTGAAAATAAATAATAACTAAATTAGCAATGCCTTAAATATATTTGAATTCCAACACTTTTAGCCAAGTGCAACAGCTCATGAGATGTTAAAGAGCAAATGATTTATTTGAACACTTGTGCAATTTTACCATCAATAACAGACACAGTAAATGTTTTGTTGATGTTTCCAGCATTGATGGCGACTATTTGGCCCACTGCACTGCCCTTGGCCTGTGCTAGAACTGTAAAAAAACATATCCCCTATTTTTTTGCTCTTGCCATTAAGCAGTAGATGCACATATGCTCTTTCTGAAAAATTCCAGGGGAAATTTCTTGAATTCCTTTTTTACAGGTTCCTGAGCTTCTCCCTAAACAAAATATACATTTTCCACAATATCATCATACTTAATTCTGTACCCACACTCCTATATAATTTATGTGCTTGTTAATCTTTATAGACTTCTCATCTCTAATTCCTGCATAAGGTTGATCAGCAAGCTGGGTACGGTGGTGGTGTGCCTGTAATCCAGAGGTCTCAATTAATAATCTCAGGAACCAACATTTCAATAGCTGCTGTGGAATTTAGATTCAGTTAGTAACTTTTTTAAAGAAAAATTGTAATTGATAAAGATGACTAAACAACAATGGGTGCAAAATCTTCACCATTTATAGAATGTATTACCAGAACGGATGGTGGAAGGACTAGTCATTTGCTTTTATCTGCTCTGTCCAAAGTCCATATCAATTGCAGCAAACTTATCAGTCCCTGGAAATTCGTCAAGTAGTAAAGCAGTATGCACTTCCAAAGAAGAACATTTCCCCCTCTAAATCCTTTGGATGTCCAAATGGTGAGTGATAGTAGACAAATTATTGAGCATGAAACTGCATGATATTGAGGAATTAACTATAGTTCTTTTGCAAACTATTTAGGACACTTGAGCTGCTTGTGCAAGAAGATCATGTTACACTGTGTGATGATCAATAAAACTATTGTAGTGTTTTAGGGTTACAGGTTTGGCATGCGGTCTGTAGCATAACAGTGAGTAGGAAGGAACTGCAGATGCTGGTTTAAACCAAAGATAGACACCAAACACAGGATAGGCAGCATCTCTGGAGAGAAGGAATGGGTGACGTTTTGTGTCGAGACCCTTCTTTAGACTACAAGTCACGGGAAAGGAAAACAAGAGATATAGACGATGATGTAGAGAGATAGAACAAATGAATGAAATATAGGCAAAAAAGTAACAATGATAAAGGAAACAAGGCATAGTTAGCTGTTTGCTGGTGTGACTTGGGTGGGGGAAGGTTGGAGAGAGAGGGAATGCAAGGTCCTCCAATTAGCATTTAGCCTCACTCTGACAATGGAGAAGGCCTAGGACAGAAAGGTCAGTGTGGGAATGGGAAGGGGAATTAAAGTGTTTTGCAACTGGGAGATCAGGTATGTCCAGGTGTACTGAGCGAAGGTGTTCAGCAAACGATTGCCCAGTCTACATTTGGTCTCGCCTTTGGTCCATATCTTGAACAACGGATACAGTAGATGAGGTTGGAGGAGGTGCAAGTGAACCTCTGCCTAACCTGAAAGGACTGTCAGTGTCCCTGGACTGAGTAGAGGGAGGAGGTATAGGGACCTGTCCCAGTGCCTCCTCCCTTGTCCCTGACTCTTGTATACTGTTTCAGTGTACTATTCCTATACTCTTGTACTTAACTAAGGTATGTATAGTAATACTTCTACTGAACTATATGCAAGAAAGGAATTTCACTGTACCTTGGTACATGTGACAATAAACTACCATTAAACTATTGATGCAGCCTATGGAACATATGGAACAGACCAGTTGACTCCCCTTAAATTCTACCACACATCTACGAATTGTGGTTCTTTACAGTGGTTAATGACCTACCAACCTGCAAGTGTTTGGGATGTGGAAGGAAACAGGAGCATTTAGAGGTACCCCAAAGGTCACAGAGCATCCAAACTCTACATGGACAACACCATTAGTCCAACAACCTCTCACAGTTAAAGGCCATGCTACTGTGCTGCTCCTCACAGCATGAACAGGACAGGTTTGGAGGGATATGGGCCAAGCATAGGCAAGCGGGCTTAGTGTAGCTGGGACATTGTTGGCCGATGTCGGCGAGTTGGGTCGAGCGGCCTGTTTCTACACTGCATCACTCTTTGACTCTATGATAATCTTAATTAGTTGGGAAAATGTCTTGTGTAAGAGAAAAATGAAGTCTCGAATATGTCCTGAATATGTCATTGGAGTTAAATAAAGACGGAATCCCCAATGTTACTTTTTCATTGCACACCATTTGAACATTTTTTTTCATGCATGGATGTTCCCAGCTTTTGTGACCTCCCTGCCCGGCTTTATTCATAACTATGAAGAGAGTAATTGTACTTAGTGCCTGCAAAGACACCCCGACACGTTAATGAAACTGGCTTGGTTAGAGATGGTATTAATTATGGTAGCTGGTGATGCCCCACACAACTTTACCAGCTATCAAAGTTCCATTGAGACTGAATATTTGTAAACTATTAAAAAATAATAAATGTTCACTAAAAAACAGCATTACATCAAAACATTCTCAGAGCTCTAAAATCTGAGGAGGTTTATGTTGTTCTCTTGGACCCCATGAGGATTCAATTGATGCAGCACAGTTCCGGTAGCTGGCAATTCAGCTTACTCTCATGCCTCTTCTTCATTAAGCATGGGCGGAAATCCTGGGGTTGGGGTGGGGCGGGTACATGTCCCTCCCATGTTTTGAGAGGTGGGGACAAACCCCCCCCCCCCCCACATGTTTTGTAATCCGGATATTGAAATAGGGTGAAAAAAATCTATTAAAATCTCCGCTTTCCGCGAGACAGTGGGGGTGTCACTGTTAAGCGCTTGTTAAATGTCTCTATTAACATCGTATTAACACGATGTGTCACCAATTGTGTTTTGACCTTCAAGTATTACTTAAGGTATTCACGGAGAATTTCTTAAAGCTGCCTGATGCCGGCACGTACCATTTGAACTGATTGGATATATTGGTGGATGGGAAAGATTTAAACGGGTATCTGGTTTAAACGGGGCAGATCATTAAGGGCTCATGTCGAACGGGTTTCCTGGCTGGCTTGTAGGTAAGTCCCTCATTCACGGTCACTCATGTATGCAGTAGGAGGAGGGGTGGAGGGGTTTGGGGGGGGGGGTGGATGAGAGAGAGGAGAGAGAGCAGAGAGAGGAGAGACGAGAGAGAGAAGAGAGAGAGCGGGGAGAGCGAGAGAGACGGCGAGAGAGAGAGAGCGAGAGAGAGCGAGAGAGGAGAGAGAGAGGAGAGAGCGAAGAGAGCGAGCGAGACGAGAGGACGAGAGACGCGAGAGAGCGATAGGCGACTATCTGCGAGGAGAGCGCGAGATAGATCTCTCTCCCTCTCTCCCCCTCTCTCCCTCTCTCCCTCTCTCCCTCTCTCCCTCTCCCTCCCCCTCCCCCACCCCCTCTCCCTCCCTCTCCCTCCCCATGTTTTGATAGCGATTTCCGCCCCCCAAAAATGCTTAAATACCAGCAGATCCAATATTCTCCAATATGCTTTCATGATATTTCCTAAGAGCTGGATTCAAAGTAAAATTAAATTTAATGTGGACAAGCAACAAAAGTGAGTGGATCTCATTATCACACGCAACTCTGCCCTCTGATCATTTTTAGCAATTTCCTCTTTTTCAACACGTCCTTTAAGATGAAACCTCAAAGCCACATCTCTTTATCATTCGAAACACACAAATCTTTTTTTCCCCGTTGCATAAAAGTTGTCGCCTCTTAATAGCCTACAACTTGCACTGTCACTAATTATTGCACCTTTGCACCTTCACTTTATTTTGTTTTCCCCTTACTTTCATTACCATCCATAATACATTCGGTTCTTCAATAATTTTCATCTCTTTCTGCAGGTCAAGAATTAAGGAATAACAGAAAGAAGATAGGTACAGGAGCTGTCAGGGTCACACATACACACAATCTCTGAGGTAGTTTGAACCATTTTGCTGTTGAGTCGATGCATGTTTGTGCAACATTAGCAATGCTGGCACTTTGAAAGAGATAATTCTATGCCCACTTCCCTGGTTTTTCTTTATAATCCTGTGATATTTCTAATAACAAATATTGCAAGTTATTAATCAAACTGCTTCCACTACTCTCTAAGCTGTGCATTCCAGATCATAAAACTTGGTGTGTAAAAATAAAAACCAATATTCTACTAGTTTTTAAGTTTATTTTTGATTCAATTATCCCCAACAAATCAATATTAGAAATGGTCTCAGAAAGCAGAACACTCAGCATTGGCGGAGGAGAAGGTGTAGTTGAGATTTCAATTTGAGACACACCCTGCATTAAGACTGAGGGGGAATGCCGTTAAATAGATTTTGGAGAGACAGCATGGAAACAGGCCTTTTGGCCCACCAACTCCATGCCACCCATTGATCACCTATTTACACTATTTATATGTTATTCCATTTTCTCACTACATACTAGGGGCAATTTACATGGACCAATTAACCTACAAACCCGCACATCTTTGGGGTGTGGGAGGAAAAAGGAGAATCCGGACGAAACCCACATGGTCGCTGCAAAAATGTGCAAACAACCAGCACCCGAGGACAAGATCAAGCCTGGGTCTCTCGCTCTGTGTGGCAAAATAGTGGTACAACGAGGCTGGGGGCAGGCTTTAGGTCATATGTGGAACCAGGAGCTGAGTGAAAGCAAAGGAAGAGATTGCTGGGGATTTGACTGATTTTTAAATCCTCACTGGCCACAAGCAAAGTACCAGATGAAGATAACAAATGTGGTCCCCCTTTTTAAGATAGGCAGCAGGGAAAAGCCTGGCAATTAAATTTCTGTGAGCTATCAGTAGTAGGGAAATGACTGGTAAATAATTCTGAGGGACTGGATTAATATTCACTTGTAAACATGGCCAGCATGGCTTTGGTAAGAACAGACCCTGTCTGGCCAATTTGATTGAATTTTATAACAAGGTAATACAGTGCATTGAAGAGTACATTGCATTAGATGTGATTTATATAGAGTTCAATAAGGTCTTTGACAAAGTCCAACAATGGAGATTGGTCCAAAAGGTTAGAACCCAGGGGATCTAGGGCAAGTTTGTGAATTGGATCCAAAAATGGCTTGGCAATAGGAGACAGTTGACAGTTGCAACTATTGGAGTGATTTCCCTTTGATGCCTATCGAACAGTTAGGCACTGTGATGCCACATCTAGTCATACGATGCCTTAGTATCAAGGGTAGTCACTTTCTTTTCTCTAGAATTAACTCTTTAGTCAATGTTTCATCCAAGGCTATGATGAGGACTGGAGGCGAATGGCCCTGATGAAACCCAACCTGAGCTGTGGTGAGCAATTCATTCAAAGCAAAGTCAACAATAACTTCCATAACATTGATGTTGATTGGGAGTAGATTTGGTACAATAAATGTGATTGCATTTGTCTTTTTTTTTAAATACATCTCTGGCCGATTCCGCACTGTATCTCTAAATCAAAGATAGACACAAAATGCTGGAGTAACTCAGTAGGACAGGCAGAATCTCTGGTTAAACAATAGGTGATGTTCCGGGGCGAGACTCTTCATCAGACTGACTGGTTGAATCGTAGCCTGGCATGGCAATTCCAATGCACAGGAACACAAGAGGCTGCACCGAGTGGTGGACTCAACCTATCCATCATGGGCACAGCCCTCCTCCCCATCAAAAGCATTCATACGAGCTGGTCGCCTAAAAAAGGCGGCACCAATCATCAAATGGTGCACTGGTAGATACACTGCCTTTTCTACAGCGCCAAAGTTCCGGGTTTGATCCTGAGTGCAGGTGCTGTCTGTATGGACTTAGTACATGTGACCATATGGGTTTCCCCAGGGTGCTCCGGCTTCCTCTATCACTGCAATGACCCACAGGCTTGTAGCTTAATTGGCTTCTGTAAATGTGTGTAGGATAGTGTTAATGTATGGGGTGATACCTGCTTCCACGCTGTATCTCTAAGATCTAAAATGAAGCCTAAAGTAAAGTGTTCTTCT
Organism: Amblyraja radiata; assembly: GCF_010909765.2. Taxonomy (NCBI): domain Eukaryota; kingdom Metazoa; phylum Chordata; class Chondrichthyes; order Rajiformes; family Rajidae; genus Amblyraja; species Amblyraja radiata. Next base: position 109,543,077 of record NC_045956.1, read on the forward strand.
CAATTCTCACGGCTACCATTGGGCAGGAGGTACAGAAGTCTGAAGTTTTCTTCATCTCCAGCATTTTATTTGTCCGCCCACCTGCCTCGCCGGATTTAACCTTTCACTTCAGCCCGACGAAAGGTCCCGATTCAAAAGGTTACCTATCTATTTCCTTCCACAGATGCTGCCTGACCCACAGAGTTACTCCAGCAGTCTGTGAGTTGCTCGTATCAACACGTACTGGACACGTTATAATTGTTCAATGACTCTCAGTCATTGAGTCTCAGTCTGAAGGGTCTCGATCCGAAACATCACCCATTCCTTCCCTCCAGAGATGCCGCTGAGTTACTCCAGCATTCTGTGTCTGTCTTGTGTACATCAGCATCTGCAGTTTCTTCTCACACATACCTTCCCGACGGGCCGCGGCTGTGGACTGGGAACTCGCGACGCTGCGGTCTCGATGCCTCCCGGATGGCCGCGTACAAGCCTGGTTCGGGCGAAGCGGCCGTTTGAGCCCGCGGTTGGGGCCCGGCTCGGCACCCAGGAGGCGTGAAATGGGGCGGCGGCAGCAGCGAGGCTTCGCGACGATGGGGCCTCGGCGGTGGTGATTTTTATCAGCGCCGTAGGTGTCTGCTATTTGTATACATTGGGTATGATGCAGCAAATAATCTCACTGTGCCGAGTCACATGTGACAATAAAGTATTCCGATTCCTAACAGAATTGTTGGCTTTCTCCTCGTCTAATTCCATTCCTGTATTTTTTGTACACTGATTCAATTTTGAGATTGAAATGCATTAAAAGCTGCAAATGCTCGAAATATGAAATAAAAATGTAAAAAATGCTGGAAACACCCAATCGGACAGGCAATATTATAATAAGAGCACCGTTTAGCGTTTCAGACGCGTTATAGGGAGGTTTCACGGCAGTCGGGTCACGACCCATGACCCGTACTGTTGCTACGCTACTCCAAATGGATTACACGCGATGAACTGCAGGTAGGCACTTACCATTGTTTCCAGCGTAGCGGGCCCGTTAAAACCCGCTGAAATTGTCAATTTTTGCGCTGTAAATAACTATGGAAATCGGGATAAGCGTGAGAGACATTTAGCCTACTTCAGAATTCCAAAAGTGAGGAGAAATGACGGTAGATAGAAACAAGATCTGAAGGGACAACAACAGCCAGAGTGCTTGGCGAACATTGGCCGTTTGCTCACTGCATTTCATCAACAGTAAGGCATTATTTGGGTATTTTCTTGATTCCTTTGGCATCTAAAAAGTTTCAGAAGTGATAAATCTGGCTGTGATTTTTTTAAATCGCCCATGATTCTCGTGGGTTTTTACATACAAAATGAAAACGCATCTGAAGAAAAATTTACAGCCAGATTTATCACTTCTGAGAATTTTTAGATACCAAAGGAATCAAGAAAAACACAAATAATGCCTTACTTGATGAAATGCAGTGAACAAACCCGATAATTCCCAATATTTTCAATGTTTACCAAGCACTTTAGCTGCTGTTGTCCCTTCAGTTCTCGCTTCTCTATACCTTCATTTCGCTTCACTTTTGGAATTCTAAAGTTGGGTACATGTCTCTCACACTTACCCCGACTCCCACAATTTTTTTCAGCGCAAAATTTCAACATTTTGGCGGTTTTTAACAGGTAGGAAAGTACGCGTTTCTAGCATTAATAACATATACCGGAAGTGACGGATGTCTTCCAGTTGGATTTAGCGGCTCCGTGCGTCGAGCCCTATGACCCAGTGAGCTTTCGTGCAACCCCCCGATTTATGCCCTCGGGGTCAAGGCAATAATAAAATGGCATCATTTGAATTTTCATACCTTGCTTATGAACGAAGTTTGTTGTTGTTTGTCGTCATAAGAAATGCAAATTTTATAACTAATCCTATTTTGAAATTTCCTATGAGCACCACTCCATGAACCGTAATTGAATTTTTCGTTAAATTGTAACGGAGTTATATTGTTGACTACCATTTGACCTCGATCTCAACGATAGTTACCAGTTGACCTAGATCTCAACGCTAGTCACCCATCCACCAAGTACCAGTTGACCAAGATCTTAACGATAGTTGCCCGTGTCCAAGTACCAGTTGACCTAGATCTCAACGCTAGTCACCCATCCACCAAGTACCAGTTGACCAAGATCTCAACGCTAGTTACACGTGTCCAATTTTCTACTAATAGCTGGCTGAATAAAAAGAAGTGTACAGGGGGAATAAAAAAACAAATTGTGCGCACTTTATCAGTTTCTAAAACATATTTCTATGGTTTTAATACTGATGTTGAAAAGGTGAATTGCTTGAAATCGTCGATTGCTGCCGTCGAAAGGACCATGCGTAAAACTGCTGCTGGCAAACGAAATTCAGTCCAATAACTGTGTCTTTAATAATTTAAACACTTTTGGCCAACATAAACCGACAGAGAACTGGCGTTGAGTAACATGCAAAGTGTTGGAGTAACTCAGCGGGTTAGGCAGCATCTCTGGAGGACATGTATAGGTGACTTTTCAGCTCTGGACCCTTCTTGAGACTGATTGTTGTAAATTGGCTGATTGAAAATTAACGTTTGTAAACTCGGTGGGTAGATCTGAGATAGACTTGTCTTGCTGCGGTTAGCAAATGGAAGCACAGTTTGAGTGTACAGTTGCGGTAAGGCATGAAGTGTCATAAGAAGGGTATCGACCCGAAATGTCACCTGTGCATATTCTCCAGGGATGCTGCCTGACCCGCTGATTTGCCCGAGCACTTATGTCCTTTTGTGTAAATCCCGCGTCTGCGTCCTTATTTCTGTATGGATCTCAGAATACAGGGAGGGGGGAAATAATCAGGATGCGCCACTCACCGCCGATATTAAACTTGACATGGAACTTAATAAAAGGCGCAGTTGCTAACTATTCCTGTTGTGTTAGATAAAACCTGTGACGGATGCTGCGTGTCAGAGTGATGTGAACCTTTGTTGGGTAATTAAAACAGAATTTTTAATGCATGCGATGTTTTAAATGTGAAATACTTTAAGGGCAGTAGGTATTCGTTGCACCGTGCTGCAATTGTTGAATGCGGTTTGCCGTTCAATTCTGGGATCAAGCGATTATGGGTATAAACGCTGGCGAATCGACGAAAACCACAAACGCGAAGGGTGATCGAATGCACCGAGAATGCAAACACAGGCGACTTGGATGTTTTCACAATAGTCGTTGCACATATATGTGGGTGGGGTTGGCGTTCATGGATCTGAACCAATATAATTAATTTTCAATTGGACATCATGTTTTTTTTTAAAGCAATGGAAGTAGGAAGAAAGAATACTATTTATCCTCTTTTACCCAAGTAGTAGACCAGGTGAACGATTTTTATCGAAACTCTCACCCCCGATGCTGTGTGGTCTTCTGCACGCGCAGAAAATATGATGATGATGACTGTGACTGTTGCCGTGAAGAACCGAATATGATCATCAATGACGGTGGATGTCCCATAGTACATCTGAGAGATTTTGTGTCTTCCTTAGTGGACAGAACCAAAGTACCTGTTCAACTCGTCTGCCATTTCCTTGATCCGCCTAATAAATTCACCTGTTTCTGCCTTCAAGGCACCCACATTTGTCTTAACTACTCTTTTCCTTTTTACATACCTAAAGAAGCTTTTACTATACTCCTTTATATTCTTGGCTAGCTTACCTTCGTACTTCATTTTTTTTCTCCCCGTAATGCCTCTTTAGTTACCTTATGTTGTATTTTGAAAGTTTCCCAATCCTCTGGCTTCCTGCTCATCTCTTCTATGTTATACATCTTCTCTTTTAGTTTTATACCATCCTTGACTTCCCTTGTCAGCCACAGTTGCCTCTTACTCCCCTTAGAATCTTTCCTCCTCTTTGGAATGAAATGATCCTGCATCTTCTGGATTATTCCCAGAAATTCCTGCCATTGTTGTTCCACTATCATCCCTGCTAGGGTTCCTTTCCAGTCAACTTTGGTCAGCTCCTCCCTCATGCCTCCATAGTCCCCTTTGTTCAACTGCAATTCTGACACTTCTGATTTTACCTTCTCCCTCTCAAATTGCAGTTTAAAAGTTATCATATTATGGTCACCACCTCCTAATGATTCCTTTACTTTGAGTTCCCTTATCAAATCCGGTTCATTACACAACACTAAATCCAGAATTGCCTTCTCCCTGTCAGACTCCAGTACAAGCTGCTCTAAGAATCCATCTTGGAGGCACTCTACAAACTCCTTTTCTTGGGGTCCAGTACCAACCTGATTTTCCCAGTCTACCTGCATATTGAAATCTCCCATAACCACCATGGCATTACTTTTGTTACATGCTAATTTTAACTCCTGATGCAACCCTATATCCAGGCTACTGTTTGGGGGGCTGTAGATAACTCCCATTAGGATCTTTTTGCCCTTACAATTACTCAGTTCTATCCACAATGACTCTACATCTTCTAACTCTACATGTCACCCCTCGTAAAGGACTGAATTTCATTCCTTACCAACAGAGCTACCCCACCCCCTCTGCCCACGTGTCTGTCTTTTCGATAGGACATAACCCTGAATATTCAGTTCCCAGCTGATCCTCGCAGCCATGTCTCTGTAATTCCCACAACCTCATACCTGCCAATCTCTAACTGAGCCCCAAGCTCATCCACTTTATTTCTAATACTTCGCGCATTCATATCAATCAATATCAATCAATATCAATCAATATTTATCAATATTTATTACATGTCATTTGAACCTCAGTGAGGCTCGAACGAAACTCCGTTTCCACAGCCATACAAGCAAAGACAATTTCCTACAGACAAACACACAATTCAATTTACAAAAAACAAAAACATCCATCACAGTGAACCCACTGTGATGGAAAGCAAAGTCTTTTCTCTCCCTTGTTCTCATTTCTCTCCTGATGTCGAAGCCCTAGGCGGGCGATGATAAGTCCCACTGCCATTTTTAGGCCGCGCGGAGCGAAGTACGGCCCCGCTCCCGGTCTAAATGTCACAAAGTTGGAGCCCCCGGCGGGCGCTGGAATGTCCCACGGCCATGAAGCCGCGCCGGGCGATGAACGGCCCCGCTCCGGGTCGTTCCAACACCGCGACACGGGCTAGAGAAGTTTCATTGCGGGAGCTTCGGAAAGCGGTCTCTCCACCCGGACCCGCAAGCTCCCGATATCCCGACAGTCCACCGGACCTGCGGCTGCAGCTGGAGCCTCCGAGCTACGTGGTCGGGCCGCAGCATCGAGTCACCACCGCACCGATGCCGGCCAGCCCCACGATGGTAAGTCCGTAGCTCCCCAGGCTCCGTGACTGGAGCCTCCAGGTCGCTCAGGCTGGAGGCCGCTCCCCGGTGCTAGGCCCCAACGACAACGGAGTTCCCACAGGAAAAAGGTCGGGTCTCACGTACAGGGAAGAGATTTTTACAAAGTTTCCCCCTCCCCCCCCCACCCCGCCCCCCACATATACACAGTCAAAAACACTAATAAAAAATACATTTAACTACATTTAACTAGACGAAAAATAAAAAAAAGACAGACAAACTGTGGTGGCCGCTGCAACAGTGAGTCGCGCCACCACCATATATAACACTTTTAATTGGGTTTTCAACTCCCCTCTCACACCGGTTCATATTTCAACTGAATTTACATTCTGATCCCTTCTTGAACTTTTCGTCCCATTAATTTGAGTGTCTTTCGTAACTTTTCCTGTACTCTCTTTCCCTTTATCTCCATCCGTATACTTCTCAATTTCCGAAGAGTAGATCAAGGTTTACTCTCTCCCTTGTAGGGCCCTCTACATATTGCTTGAGGAAACTTTCCTGAACACCTATTGTAGATTAACTCTTATTAATCCATGCCATTTATAATCTCCACTACACATACATGGTATTACAGTACTACACAGCTTTACACTAACAAGGTCAGCTGGCTCTCACAAGCCACACCGAGCTGGATATGAAAGGCTGGCAGTTTAAATGTTCCAGATTACTTATGGAATAAAGCTTGTTCTTTCACTATGTGTGTTGTCGTGGATCATTCACAAACATGGTGTCAGAAGTGGGATCATTGTTTTTAGACGGTGAGTTAGATATGTAGAAATGTATGTTTTGGCTGTCTTCTTGCAGGTGCTGCAGTCGTGGTTCTGCTGGAGCTGCTGTTTCAGTATGTGCCTCGTGGGAAAGTGTGGGCTCGAGCGCATAGAGAGATTGTTGTGGCTGGGCCCTGTTGCCAAGAGTGCGGCAGCACTGGACAAAGTGTTTTTTCTTTTTACAGTAATGGCAAGTCTTTCCATATGCGAGGCATTGCTCACGAAATTTTGGGTGTGAGCCGCTGCAATTACCACAGTTATGGACCAGAGGGTCTTTTACCCTCCCTGGGGCTGTAGGTGGTTGTCGAGGGGCTGTTAATGTTTGTCGCGAGGACCTATAGAAGGCATGGACATCGTAGGCAGTGGGGCCCCGGTCCCAGGGATTTGGTATGGGTGTTAGTGTACTCTGCAACCCGGCAGGCACGTTCAACCTTATCTAGTATAAGCTCCTTATCCCGGAGTAGTTCATTTCTTACTTGGTCATTCAGGACGACACATATGAGTCTGCTGTGGATGAGTACGTCGCAGTCTTGGAAGTGGCATCTTGCAGCGATGCTCTTCAGGGCGCCAATGCAGGATTCGACTATCTCACCCTCTTGTTGGCTACGGGAAAAGAACTTGTGGTGCTCCATGATAACGTTAGTGCGAAGTTGCACAGGTCTCGGAACTTTCGGAGAAGGCAGGTGGGGTCTCTGATGGACTCTGCCGAGGTCACAACCTGTGTTACCACATCGGTATGATCTGGGGTGTAGTAGAAATCCTGTGCCCGCAGGGCAGCCTCTGTGCCTGCTACGTTGAGAAGAATTGATGCAACGGTGTGGTGGGCAGCATCTATGAAAATTCCGAATTCCACCTCGAAGATGCGCCAACATTCGGCACGTTCACTGTCAAATACCAAAGAATCGGGTTTACGAAACGATCCTGCCATGATAACAGAGCGATGGTTCATTGTCAAAAAAATAAAATAATATAAATTCAGGTAAAAGAGTTGCAGACGTGGCTCAAGATGTTCTACCGGTGCCAGCACCATCCCTGCCTTTTCCGGTGCCCCCATCTCCACCGGTGTCTTCTCCTCTGCGTTCACCCGATAAGGGACTTGCTCCCTCAGAGAAGCATGAGGCACACAAGGGGCACCACCGTACACGTGCAGGTCGTGTCTGCAAGCCAAACCCGCTGATTGGAAAATTCACCGGCTATACTTGAACTCTGCATGACCCGTTTGGTTTTATGTGCTCACACATGCACAGGCATGTACACGTAAAATATGAAATGCCTACACCCTATACTGGTGTTTTACAGTATCCTCCACTAACCAGACTATATATGCTTTGCTTCTTTAAGAGGAAGGATGTAGATTAACCCATATTAATCCCTGCCATTTATAATCTCCACTACACATATATTCATTCCACCCATTACATGGTATTACGATACTACACATCTTTACACTAACAAGGTCAGCCGGCTCTCACAAGCTACGCCGAGCTGGATATGAAAGGCTGGCAGTTTAAATGTTCCGGATTACTTATGGAATAAAGATTGATCTTTCACTATTTGTGTTGTCATGGATGGATCATTCACATACACCTATGACAAATTCCACTCCAACTAAGGCCTTAGCATTATGACAGTCCTATATATTGGGAAAGTTAAAATCCCCTTTTAATGCCATCCTGCAATATCCTGGCATATTTGTTCCATTAATCCCTGTTGACTATTTGCAAGCCAATAGTACACTTCCAACAAGGTAATTATCCCCTTTTAATTTCTCTGTTCCACCCATATAACTTCACTGGACGAACAATCAGTAATGTCATTTCAGACTACTGCCATGACATTTTTCTTATCTGTTATTTCACATCTGTATCCTGGAACATTAAGTTGCCAGTCTTGTCCCTCTTGACTGATGAAGGGTCACAACCCGAAACGTCACCCATTCTTTCTATCCAGAGATACTGCCTGTGCTGCTGAGTTACTCCAGCATTTTGTGTCTATCTTCATCTTGTCCCTCTGTTAGCCAGGTTTCCACAATGGCTACAATGTTCCAGTTGCACATACCTATCCACACCCTGAGCATCCGTCAGGCCTCTCACAATGCAGTTTAACAGTCCTTCCTTGATAACTGCTGTGCTCCTGCCTACTCTATCTTCTGAACTTCCTTTCATCTCCTTCCATACCAACTTCCTGCCTCTCACCTGAATTGGATCCAATCTGGCGCCCTCCCCTCGCTAATCTAGTTTAAACCCACCCATGTAGCATTAGCAAACCTGCCTGTCCTTCAGCACAGGTGCAACACATCCCTCGTGTACAGGTCACCTCCTTCCCAGACGAGATCACAAATGTTCCAAAAATCTGAATCTGTGACCATTGCACCAACTCCTCAGTCATCTGTCCTATCGTCCTGTTCCTACCATCAAGATTCAAGAGAGTTTATTGTCATGTTTCCCAGATAGGACAATGAAATTCTTGCTTTGCTTCAGCACAACAGAATATAGTAGGCATGAATACAGAACAGGTCAGTGTGTCCATATACCATTATATAAATATATACACACAAGAATAAATAAACAGATAAAGTGCATTTAAATGGATAATGGTCTATTTGCAGATAATGGTCTATTCAGAGTTTTGTTTGAGTTGTGTTTAATAGCCTGATGGCTGTGGGGAAGTAGCTATTTCTGAACCTGGACGTTGCAGTCTACAGGCTCCTGTACCTTCTACCTGAAGGTAGTGGAGAGATGAGTGTGTGGCCAGGATGGTGTGGGTCCTTGATGATGCTGCCAGCCTTTTTGAGGCAGCGACTGCGATAGATCCCCTCGATGGTAGGGAGGTCAGAGCCGATGATGGACTGGGCAGTGTTTACTACTTTTTGTAGTCTTTTCCGCTCCTGGGCGCTCAAGTGGCTACTAGCAAATGGCACTGGAAGTAATCTGGAGATTAGTACCCTGGAGAACCTGCTTTTTAAATTTTGTCTAACTCGCTATATTCATTTTACCATATAACCATATAACAATTACAGCACGGTAACAGGCCATCTCGGCCCTACAAGTCCGTGCCGAACAATTATTTTCCCCTAGTCCCATCTACCTGCACTCAGACCATAACCCTCCATTCCTTTCCCATCCATATACCTATTCAATTTATTTTTAAATTGTAAAATTGAACCTGCCTCCACCACTTCCACTGGAAGCTCATTCCACACAGCTACCACTCTCTGAGTAAAGAAGTTCCCCCTCATGTTACCCCTAAACTTTTGTCCCTTAATTCTGAAGTCATGTCCTCTTGTTTGAATCTTCCCTACTCTCAATGGGAAAAGCTTGTCCACGCCAACTCTGTCTATCCCTCTCATCATTTTAAAGACCTCTATCGTCCCCCCTTAACCTTCTGCGCTCCAGAGAATAAAGACCTAACTTGTTCAACCTTCCTCTGTAACTTAGTTGCTGAAACCCAGGCAACATTCTAGTAAATCTCCTCTGTACTATCTCTATTTTGTTGACATCCTTCTTATAATTGGGCGACCAAAATTGTACACCATTTTGCAGGATCTCTATCTTTTTTCTACCTGTATAATTTATGCCAACATGCACAAAGACTTCTGGCTGCTCACCTTCGCTCTTGAGAACGTCATGCAGCTGCGCTGAGACATTCCAGAGCCTGGCACCAGTGTGGCAGCACACCATCCAGAAGTCTCAATTGCTGCCATCCCCCCACCGAACTAACAAGTCTCCTACACTCTATGGCCCTACCTGACATTACTCTTCCCCTCGGTGGCACAGACCTGACTGTTACTGCTGCTTACCCTTGACAGGTCATCAACCTCAACAGTATCCAAAAGGGAATCCCTTTTTTGAAGGGGAATGGCCACAGGGGTCACCTACACTCATCAGGATATTCTGTTGTAGTACATTACTTTAATATTTTTTTTTGCAATGCTCGGATTTAGCACTGCAATCTTGTAACATTCTGTTGTTTTGCACTCTTTTGTTTATTTATTGTTTTATTTATCTTTGTATTTACAATCACCTTCTATACAGTTTACTCAGTGAGCTTCATGTGAACAAGGAATTTCTGTGTTTGACAATAAACTAATCTAATTTAACATTGCAAAAATATACAACTCACAAGAGATGTAATAAAGAAAATAGCGCCAAACAGAAGAATAGCAATATTAGAGCATGTGGCCAAACACATAGCCATTAAGAAAGGTTTTAAGCAGTATGTTAGAGGAAGCAAGGGGGGTGAAGAGGAGTAGTTAAGGTAAAGTCTCTACTCTCTGGCGTTTTCAATCAATTGAAATGGTGCGCCCGCGTTGAGCATGTGCAGTGCATGGTGCAGTGCATGGTGCCTCCCAGCATGCAGCGATGCACTTGTTCAGAGCAGCCCAGAGATTGTGCAGCCCTTGTCCATCCAAGGCTGAATTTGTGTTTCTGAATTACTTCCTAACTGATTTCAACACATTTCCAGACGGACATATAGATTAATATATAGCAGGCCTGGCCTGCTGCGTTACTCCAGCATTTCATGTCTATCTTCTGTATGAAGATGAGCCTTATCATCATGAAGGTGATAAGGCTGCTCACATAAATTATTTCCAATTTTTTAAGTGCCCACGAAGAAAACAAAGTTCATGCAAATGCACGAGTTTTCTTTACTTTTGCTAAGATCTCAGAAGTTGAGCTTGCTTACACAAAGATGCGTTAATGTCAGTTCAAGAACGCTACCATTTAATACCTCCGATTATGGTAGTAGCTATTACCTTGCTCTTCAAAAAATGTTATAAAAACTATATCAAATATTGTTGAGCGAGCATTTAAAATGTAATGCTCCACAGGGAAGTTATTTATTTATTTTTTATTCATCAGAGGATGACAACAATTGCACGGAAATAAACTACATGATATAATCCATACATATTTTATGTGATGTTGCCCTTTTGAAATATTGTTGCTATAAATATAAATATTTATAATAAATGAAACCTCTTAACACTCTCCCGCCCCCAACTCCACCACCCATTGTGCGACATCTCTGACTCTCCTTTCCAAAGCTACAATCCAGGGCACAGATTACATTCCTGTGTGTCTGTGAGAGAAAGAGAGAGAGAGAGAGAGGTAGAGTGAGAGAGAGGTAGGGATTGAAAGGGTGGGTGGGTGGGTTTTGAATTGTGAAGGAGTCAAAGAGGTGACACTCGGCACTGATAGTGTAAGCCAAGAATTTTGGTAGTGACCAAACGTGGCAGAATCTGTAATTTCCACGGATATTCATTTTGTTTTTCAAATGATGCACTATTGTAATATATACGTGTGGAGTTCCAACAAATGCACTGTTAAACATTATTTACATTCTTTTTTTAAAATTAAATATCGGAAACAGGTTCAGGTAGCATTTCTAAACAAATAGGGGGGAGACAACATGAAAACAGCAACTATTTTCCTGCTGGATAATCTTTGTTCAATACCACCATGCTTTGGTATCCAAGTCAACCTATAGTTTGTTACCTGATAGCGGGTCAAAAGGTCATTTATTTCTACTGTGTACACAGGATACAGAATAAACTGGAGAAAATCAATACCTTCACCACGACGGCAGAATACCTTAGACCAAACTTTAGTTCAATGAGAGGCGTGTTCTTAAACTGACAGTGAATGGCACCAGAAGTAATAGCTTGATTAGCAATGTTATTTCACAATCTCAGTGTGCTGGTGGGGTGGGGTACAGGGTGTGGAGGGAACAAATCTATCTGTTGTGTTGAACAGAGGTCACTGGTAGAAATAAAACCCTATTAATCAGTCGAGTGCTTGTGTAAATCAACAATTGGCACAAGGCTGCTATTGTAAACTGTTTCTAATCCATTGTAAATGTTCCTGTTCTGTGCTACCGTGCTGAGGACATACAAACCTGCCATCAGCACTTAAACCTACTAAATGGCTTGGAAGCAATGGATTTGGAAATCAATACATACCAAGGATAAATGTTAATACAAAGGATAGTTTTATTTTATACGTTTGAATCATTTGCCTTTTATAATCATTTAAAAAAGTTAAATTGATGAAGAGTTTGCGGAATGACTACCGGCTGGAGAAGGCAAATCTAACCACTCTCGATAAAACGCTAATTGTAATTGTAATTGTAACTAATTGTAATTGTAATTAATTTATTAGCCAAGTATGTAAAAACATACAAGGAATTTGATTTGCTGCACAGTCATTCCAAAAAAGCAACAAGACACACAACTACACTAAAATTAACATAAACATCTACCACAGTGCACTGTGATGGAAGATAAGAGCGTATTATCTTCCTAATTGTGGAAAGAATAAGAAAATAACCGAATAATTACAACTAAATGTGCACATGCATGGAATGATAAATGAACAAACTCTAGTCGACAGATGGCACAATGGGCTAAGTGTTCGGCTGGCAACCGGAAGGTAGCTGGTTCGAATCCCGCTTGGAGTGCATACTGTCGTTGTGTCCTTGGGCAAGACACTTCACCCACCTTTGCCTGTGTGTGTCCTTGGGCAAGGCACTTCACCCACCTTTGCCTGTGTGTGTGGATGTAATTATGTGAAGCACTTTGGGGTCAATGCAAGTTGACTAAAAATGTGCTATATAAATAAAGAAATTTTATTTTTTATTTTTTTTTAGTCTGAATGAAAAAAAACAGGGTTAAGTGGTTTGGAGTCTTATGACCCTGTTATTATGCATACACTTTGGATGTGGGGAGTATGCAGAGGAGGGTGTCTACACCGAGGGTCACCATCTCTGTACAGACGATAAAATATTAGGCGAGATTTTTTTAAATTTTAGAGTTATAGCGCGGAAACAGGCCCTTCGGCCCACCGGGTCCTGCGCCGACAAGCGACACCCGCGTATTAACAGTATCCTACACACACGGGACAATGTTTACATTTACCAAGCCAATTACCTGTGCGGCTTTGGAGTGAGGGAGGAAACCGAAGATCTCTGAGAAAACCCACGCAGGTCACGGGGAGAACGTACAAACTCCGTACAAGCAGGTGGGATCGAACCCGGGTCTCCGGCGTTGCAAGCGCTGTAAGGCAGCAACTCTACCGCTGCGCCACCGTGCCGAGATATTGGTGAATATGAAATATTGGTAGATATTTCTTCTCTCAGTGATGAATTTGTAATATTACCAGGAAAAACAGTGGAGAACAATCTCTGAATAGTTGATGGGAGGGGCAGATTTCTCGACACAAATCGCATCCAGGGGTTTGGGGCTGTATTAGAGTGGGGGGAAGAACATGAATATGTTATAGAGATAGAGAATATACCATGAACGCATAGAACGACGTGCAGGCTCGCAATGCCTACTACCCCAGCCTCTATTTTCTCTGTTGCTTGATTTCCTCTTTTTTAAGGCATTGATTTCAACGTATATGTCAAACACGTGTGATATGTACATGCCCACCCACGCATTTCCATATCAACATACAATATACCGCAGTACGTTATATCTCCTCTTACCTGATTATTTTGCAGATGTAATATGTCCAAAGTTCATTGGAACGGTGCAATTGATGTTTCGAACTCATTGCATACAAATTCTGATTCTACTATTTGCTCTTTACAACCATTTTCCAAGAGTTAGATAGTTGCAGTAGAAACAAGCGGATGTACAGAAACTCAGCCAGATTATTATCACGGTATATTGTTCCCTATTGCTATGGTTCACATAAGATGCATTGCATTTTTCTAAGAAAAGCAAACGCTCATTTGTTCTCGACCCGCCAATAGTTGACTGACAAATAATCACATGACAAAGAACCAGGTAGAGAGTTTGTGACCAGGTGTGAGCATACGATCTACGTAGATGTTAGAACGCGTCTCAGTTATGGATTGCGACGTGGACTATTTCGAAAGTGCCTGCCAATACCAGGGACTGGAATACACGCAAGATCCACCAGCCTGCATCTACGATGGGAATCCGCAGCCCCCTCTCCTCGGGTCGTGCTTGGGCGATTTCAACCAGCAGAATTTGACGGATTTCACCCCCTACGGCAGTCCGGCAGATCTGAACTCTTGCCACCTTCCCCAGGTGAATTTTCTCAACGCCGAGTACGCGGATAACCGTGAACCTCAGGGGCGCTACCCGTTCCCTTGGATGAAAAATACTAAATCGCATGCCTATGCTTGGAGCGATCAGTGGGCAGGTACGGTTACAGGATCATCAAATAGTACGTTTTGTGTTTAGTAGGAGGAATGAACGAAATGTCAAAAGTTCTTAACCATAATAATCACCCACACATTTTCGTAGATAATGTATATGATAATTTTACTGAGAAATGTTATCACTACATCGCGCGTTTAAAGAAGTGCGTCCATTGCGTGAGATATCTTTCTGCGTGTGGCCACGCATCCCTGGGGTATACATAGAAAACATAAATGTAATCAAGAATGCACACTCCAATATATTCATCACCCGACGATAGCTTAATTTAGAGACACAGCATGGAAATAGGCCCTTCGTCCCACCAAGTCAAAGCCGACCATTGATCACCAGTTCACATACTTGCATGTTATCCCAGCTTCGCATCCACTCCCTGTATACCTGGGGCAATTAACCGAGGCCGATTGCCTTTTGGGATGCGAGAGGAAACCCACACGGTCACAGTGAGAAGGTGCAAACTCCACACAGACAACAGCTGAGGTCAGGATTGAAACCTGGGTCTCTGGAGCTGTGAAGCACAACTAGCAGGTGCGCCTCTGTGCCGCCCCAAATAGGTGCAGCCAAAAATCAATTCAAAGTCATGACAGTGGCAAATCAAGTGCTTCCTTTCCCCCCCTCGAATTATAAAGGCCATTGTTAATCCTGGATAGAAAATATATTTAAAAGCTCGACAACGCCTGTGCTGCAGCCAAGCATATTCGCCCGGCATATGTCGAAGGTTACTTGTTGAATTTGACGGTTGCTATGCAGGTGGAACGAAGCAACAAGAAACGTGGGAAATGGTCAATCGGGGCTGAATCATCCAGGAGGAATGTCACAGCTCTATCTTTCTGGAGCGTTTTACCGTAGACGTTCACCCCTTCCTTGATTAGAGTGGCGAAAATGCACAACGTTGCGAATCGTCTGTGGGAAGGCGGCTGGGTGGGCCCGAAATCCCACTCTCCTACACATTTAATTATTTGGAGGCTTATCGTGGCACTTATGCTCACCGTGAATTTGTTGACACAAATTTCTACGACATGGTAATTGCATAAATGTTATTATCGCAAGAAAAAAAATCAATTCCCCGTCTCTGCGCATTTCTTTCGAGAAATGTTGTGCAGAAATTCTGGGATTTATATGGTAATGGATAATATAGTTACTTTACAATGTACCATTTCGTAGGAATTTTCTTCTCAGCAGGTGATAATATAGAGTGATTTTTAATTACATATTAAGGAATGATTGATGTGAAGACCAAAATTTAAATCAGTTTAAATCAAACGTAGAATGTAAAGTAGACGGGTTGCAAACGAGAAGTTAATGCCGTCGATCATCAATAGAAAATGGGTCATTATGATTAAAACAAGCAATATAACAGTGACAATAATTACACATGACAACAACAGGCTTTTTGGCCCACAACATCCATGCCGACAGAGAGTACAAATTAGTAACCAGTCTCACTTAACAGGCACTCTGGTTAAATTTAGCTGAACTCGCATTTGATTTTGGCCGTCTGCATTCGCCAGGTGCACGGAAATATTATTACAGTATTAAACAAAATAATTTCTATACTTAAATCTTTATACCTGTGCTCTATTAATTAGCACCAATTAATTAGCATATATATATATGCTAATTAATTGTTGCTAATTAATATATATATATGCATACATGTGTGTGTGTATATGAGTTATATATATATTGGAGTAAATACCCATTGTCTTAATGTAAGGAGATTTCAAATCCACAAAAAAAAAAATTCAAATCGTCGAAATGAAATGATATTAATCTGTGCTAGAAATAAACTCCAACATTTCTTAATGGACACCTCCAAGGACAAAACTTCCCACAGATAAATGCCAACACCACTCAATGGGAAACAAATCCACGCACATCTCCAATCTTCGGTCTGAAATGGCAACGCATACATTTAGAGAATGCAATATTTATACGCCCCAATCCACCTACCTTGGTGAAGATCAACGAAAGGAAATCACCTTATTTGCTTTTATTACCTGACCAGGCACCGCATAAAGCAGTAACCAGTTTATCGGTGCCAAAAAACGTGGTTTAATATTTAAATACAAGAGAATAGAAGAGGGGTTAATGACGCGCTAAAAATAAGATTATTTTAGATTTTAGGTTCTGTTAAAATATTTTAATTTCACGATTTACTGTATCATGTATCGAGTTACAAAAGTCCTTTGAAGATATAAATTATTTTGTAAAGGGCACTGGCTTTCAATCCAACATTAATATTAAATTGGACATATATTTATTAAACCTAGAAATTAAGAAATACGGTAAGAGGGCAGGGAGATGGCGATATGTTACAAATCAATGACGATCTTACTTAATTGTTAACAAAGAGGCTTTGGGTAGTCAAGCTATGTTCCATTTTATATCCTATTGTTTCAATTTTCTTCGGTGTTTATGATGAAGGATTTGGGACACACAATTCAAGCACCCATGGTAGCTTTTTTTCTAGAGTTGTATTTAATCATACAATTTTATAGTGGCTTTTGGGGTCCCATGCCTACTACAATTTTCGGGAAAACTTGAGTCTTCTGAGGATTTTATTTGCGCATAACAATTTCTGAATCCCCTGGAACCTTGAGATTCCGTGATGTTCTCAGGGCAATTGTATCGATAGGGCATCTGTTACTAAAGGAGCAACGAAGAAATGCCTTGTTTGGATGACTAATTGATTCTCAAGGACTCCAGTGAATTTCAAAAATTGTTGTTCAAGTAAAAGGGCATTGAAGACCAAAACAATGACCGCAATTGGAAGGAATTTTCAGCAATTTTATGTTATTTTCCCGAAACTACCAACATCTCGCACAGGAAATAAGTACTTGTCCATCAGCGTCCTTAATATATCTTGGGCAACCTGCGCTACTTTATATATCCGAGGTTCATGATGGAGCACCCATGGTTCTGGTGATGTTTCTGATCCCATTATTGTAAAAAACACCAAGTCCTGGAGTAATTCAGCGGGCCAGGCAACATCAGCGGAGGACATAGATAGGTGTATTTCATTTCCGGCTATACTGGACCAGATTCCGCAATTAAGGCGATTCCCTCCCCTCCGACTAAAATATATTGGTTAACGTATTATTATGATTTGCGAGAATAAGACGAGTTACAATTACATTTAGAAGTTCAAAGTCAATTAACGCGTCAGAGAATTTCAGAATGTTTTGGGCCCTTTGAAAAATGAGTTCTTGACTATCACTCACTTCTCGACAATGTTCCAGAAAATGGTCGATTTTTGATAGTCAAGAACTCATTTTTCAAAGGGCCAGACAGTATCTCTGGATAAAAGGAATACGAATACTTATTCATTTTACCCGGAGATGCTGCCTGACTCGCAGAGTTACTCCAGCTTTGTGAGTCTATCATTGGTGTAAACCAGCTTCTGCAGTTCCATCCTACTCATTTTTCAAGTGCTCGAGTTGAGAATTGAATTTTGTGAACGGCAAACAGATCCCGACTCGGGACGGAAACCTCAAACTGCCGGGCCACGAGAAACCGCAGAAGCTGGGGTTTTGAGCGAAGAACACCGGGCGAAGAGTCCCGACCCGAAAGATTGTCCGTTTCCTTCTGCAGATACTGCCTGACCCGCTCGGTTCCTCCAGAAATGTGTTTTTATTTTGCTCAATCTGCAGGTATCATTAAACTGGACACCAGGAACTGCAGACGCTGGTTTACAATAAAAATACACACAGTGTTGGAGTAAGTTAATCGGTCAGGTGGCACCTCCACAGAACATGGATGGATATGTGACTTTTCGGCTCGTGAGCCTTTTTCAGCTTCATCAAGTTATTTGTTTTCAGTGAATATCTGGCTTTCTTGCAGGAAACGGCCACCCGATGGACGGGGATGAAAGCAAAAGAACTCGAACGGCCTACAGCAGGGGTCAGCTGTTGGAACTGGAAAAAGAGTTCCACTTCAGCAAGTACATCTCCAGGCCCCGGCGGGTGGAACTCGCCGCGTTGTTGAATCTCACCGAGAGGCACGTCAAAATCTGGTTCCAAAACAGGAGGATGAAATGGAAGAAGGAAGAAGCGAAAGGGCAAGTCAAGACCATTACAAGCAAAGCAAAACGCACGCTATGCGAAAACTATGCGGGAGAGGAGTTTGAAAGGAGTTACTCCGAAAACTCATTCAATGACAAATAATGATTTTTCAGTTACTGCGATGAATAGCGAAGTTGGACACCTACTATTAGCACAGGAATTACATTTTTAACATATCCTCCTAAAAATATATTGATTATTGATATTCTTACTGGTAAATGTTGTACAATTTTATCAGTTATTCAATATGGCCACACTTATTTCCATTTTAAATATTTAATATATTGCAAGGAATAAATGCAACATTCAAATGCGCTATGTATTTTAATATCTGACAGCGGCGAACACTCCGGTCAGACGAGCAGTGTTCGAAAAATAGTCAAAGTGCTGGAGTAACTCAGCGGGCCAGGCAGCACGTCTGGAGAAAAAGGATCGTTTTCTAACACAGAGACAAGAATCCATATTAATGGATGCATGGAGTCAGGTTATGTTCTTTTTAGATGGGTTAACATTTCTTTGTTCAACTTGAACTGAAATACAAGAACGAGTAGATTTAACCAACATTACCAATTCTGTCGAGGGCAAAGTGCGGTTCAAATGAACTCATGATTAATTGGCAAAAACATGTTAAAGAAATATTTGTCTAAATTTGATTCTCCGACTTAGTCAGATTCAGAAAAAGAGCAGTAGGCACGTGTTTATTATAAAACAGTTTGAGAATTATTCAACACTCTTAGGAAACCTGAGCGGAAACTCTGGAGACTTTGCGCCCCACCCAAGGTTTCCGTGCGGTTCCCGGAGGTTGCAGGTGGTAGCCGGAGGTTGCAGGTAGTGGAAGCAGGTAGGGAGACTGACAAAAACCTCCGCGAACCGCACGGAAACCTTGGGTGGGGCGCAAAGTCTCCAGAGGTTTCCGTTCAGGTTTCCTAAGTGGGACAGGGGCAACTGTTGATGATCAGCAGAGAAGAAGTCGGCACAATTTCACTTACAGACACATTCCTTAGAATTTACCGTTATCGTATACACTATTACCTGGAAAACATTATTCACGACGCGTTTATTATCAAGCAACTTCAGGGACGAGAGCACAACTTGCATATTAACATATAATCAATAGAATTATTAACTAAATTGAACGAGAGCGGAAAAGGAAAGTAAAATGGGGAAAAATCGGGATATTGTCAGGATCCAATGTTTATAAAAGTAAACCAAGGTGGAACTGGGATTAGATTCAGTTGAGCGATTACGTGGTGAATGCTCAAGGGGAAAATACCTCTCAATCTTTTAAATAAACAAATGGATGCCATGTTCAGAGATCAGTATACGTGAAATACACTTTACGCGAATAAGTAATTGCATTTGAAAGAAACAGATAGATAATTGTTTAAGAAAGAACTGCAGATGCTGGAAAACTCGAAGGTAGACAAAAATCCTGGAGAAACTCAGCGGGCGAGGCAGCATCTATGGAGCGAATGAATTGGTGACGTTTCGGGTCCAGACCCTTCTTCAGATAGATTCGGATAGATAATTGAATTTCATTGCATAATTGATACAAAATTATATCTTACTAGTTTTACATATTGGTCAATAAATATGTCAACAATACCATGCGATATATGTCAGAGAGTAAACCGTATTAACAACAATTGTTAATGTGGACATTTTAGAAAAAATCTGCATACTGGTCAGGAACACAAGGGACTTCAGGAGCTGGAATCTTGAATAAAAGAAACCAGCAGATCAACAAGCAGGAAAGCAGGAGGGAACCAACATGTTAGGCCCCCCAAGGTTTCCGTGCGGTTCTCGGAGGTTTTTATCAGTCTCCCTAATGGTCGAATGGTCAGACTGAAGAAGGGTTTCCACCCGAAACGTTGCCCTTTTCCTTCGCTCCATAGATGCTGCTGCACCCGCTGAGTTTCTCCAGCTTTTTTGTGTACCTTCGATTTTCCAGCATCTGCAGTTCCTTCTTAAACACTAAAAATAGGTTGCCGTTTTAAAAATCGGTAATTTTTTAGTCGAAGCCGTTGCGATGCTAGTTGAAGGTGGTTGCCGGAGGTTGCAGGTCTTACCTTCCACTACCTGCAGAAGAAGCGGAAACCACTTTCGACCATTAGGGAACCGCACGGAAACCTTGGGTGGGGCGCAAAGTCTCCAGAGGTTTCCGTTCAGGTTTCCTAAGTGGGACAGGGGCATAAAAGGAATTGAACAGTCGACAATCGGCGTTTCGTGTCGGGACCCTTCTTCGACGTCATTAGTTGTTGGATGACTATAACAATAGATAGCGAAGAGTTTGAGAATTTGATGCGGGTGCATTATGTTGCACGATACCAGTTGTTGCAGGTAGCGTGAGAATGGCATTGATCAAAACAAAATAGCAACTTTCTTGAAAATATTAAACGTCACATTTGAATAGATGCAGAAGTGCAGAAAGGAAAAGACAAGCTGATTTTGATCAGGGCCACAGGTGAATCAATGAGGAAACTCGGTGAGAATTGTGCTGGGTTATTCCATGCAGTGTAAATACGATATTCGCTACAAATGGATTACATTAATGCAAAGAGATTAGATTCTTAAAGCAGGGGTTTTGAGCGAAGAACACCGGGCGAAGAGTCCCGACCCGAAAGATTGTCCGTTTTTTACTGCAGATACTGCCTGACCCGCTCGGTTCCTCCAGAAATGTGTTTTTATTTTGCTCAATCTGCAGGTATCATGAAACTGGACACCGGGAACTGCAGACGCTGGTTTACAATAAAAATACACACATTGTTGGAGTAAGTCAATCGGTCAGGTGGCATCTCCACAGAACATGGATGGATATGTGACTTTTCGGCTCGTGAGCCTTTTTCAGCTTCATCAAGTTATTTGTTTTCAGTGAATATCTGGCTTTCTTGCAGGAAACAGCCACCCGATGGACGGGGATGAAAGCAAAAGAACTCGAACGGCCTACAGCAGGGGTCAGCTGTTGGAACTGGAAAAAGAGTTCCACTTCAGCAAGTACATCTCCAGGCCCCGGCGGGTGGAACTCGCCGCGTTGTTGAATCTCACCGAGAGGCACGTCAAAATCTGGTTCCAAAACAGGAGGATGAAATGGAAGAAGGAAGAAGCGAAAGGGCAAGTCAAGACCATTACAAGCAAAGCAAAACGCACGCTATGCGAAAACTATGCGGGAGAGGAGTTTGAAGGGAGTTACTCCGAAAACTCATTCAATAAGACAAATAATGATTTTTCAGTTACTGCGATGAATAGCGAAGTTGGACATCTACTATTAGCACAGGAATTACATTTTTAACATATCCTCCTAAAAATATATTGATTATTGTTATTCTTGCTGGTAAATGTTGTACAATTTTATCAGTTATTCAATATGGCCACACTTATTTCCATTTTAAATATTTAATATATTGCAAGGAATAAATGCAACATTCAAATGCGCTATGTATTTTAATATCTGACAGCGGCGATTACTCCGGTCAGACGAGCAGTTTTCGAAAAATAGTCAAAGTGCTGGAGTAACTCAGCGGGCCAGGCAGCACGTCTGGAGAAAAAGGATCGTTTTCTAACACAGAGACAAGAATCCATATTAATGGATGCATGGAGTCAGGTTATGTTCTTTTTAGATGGGTTAACATTTCGGCAATGTCCGGTAATGTCCAGATTAGATTCTTAAAGCAGGGCCTATAACTTAAAAGCGCATTGGGGTTTCAGTATTAGAGCGGCTTTGTGGGAGGTTCAAATGACCATTTGTCCAAATCAATATTTTTTGTCTAGTTCGTCGTTTTTAGCTTAATATCAATAGTTTCAATAATTTCACGCAACTTGATACACCATGAAATAGCTCCACGTTGTATTTTGAGTTGTTTTAAGCACCAGAAATCGCGACTTGAACGGCAGCGGAGGATAAACAGTGATGCAATTAGATATAAAAATAAATAGTATAGTATAGTATATCTTTATTGTCATTTTCCTGAGTACTCACATACCCAGAGGAAACAAAAAAACGTTGCTCAACCAGTGTCCATTCAGTGTGCAGTAAAAAATAAATAGAAATAAAAATACATATATCATGAACAAATTAAACACTCTACTCTCTATTAAACATCAACAGGCGTTCCGATCGGCAGCGGCACGACAGTGGCTCTGCTGCAGTGTGTATGTACTGTAATGCTCCTGAATACAATTGGACAAGAAAGAATCCCGACATCCTGAATACCTCTCCTGAGACACACAGCTAACAGTTAACATTTCAGTTAATCTAATTTAATGGTTTAACTATAGGATATCATTTAATTAATGGACTTCATATCGTGTTGAGACAATCAAAGACCGCCTCCTGAGCAGAGGTTGTAATCACCAAGCAGAGATTGTTGGTCTTGCCTGCAAAGAAACAGCATTAGTATTTTTTATTTCGCATGGGCGTGTGCCTGGGAACCACAGTGCAATGTTTAATCTAAATATTCTCCACTTCTTTCCGCGGTTAAAACTAAAAGATTTGACTGAACAAATATTAGCGTGATCAAAAGGGAACTGCAGATGCTGGAATATCGAAGGTACACAAAATTGCTGGGGAAACTCAGCGGGTGCAGCAGCATCTATGGAGCGAAGGAAATAGGCGACGTTTCGGGCCGAAACCCTTCTTCAGACTATTAGCGTGAACCAGCTTTGCTCCCTTGGCGCTGGCTTGTGTATATCTCTCAGTTGTACATATCTCTCAATCATCCCTGCTCAGCCCTACCCCAACTCTACACATCCCTTCATCCCTCCTTCTCTTTGCTACCGGCGGGCAGAAGGTATTGAAGCTTGAAGGTGGGCACCACCAGCCTCAGAAACTTATTCCCCTCCGTTATCAGGCTTCGGAATGGATCTTGCGTAAGCGAGGGCACTGTCCGATTCACTTCAACCCCATTGCGGGCAGTGGAATTTGTTGTGGAACTGATGCGCGAAACACAGATTTCCACGCGTACCTCGGTACACTGGATCCTAAATCCAGCGCATCGCTAACAGCAGGTCTGAAAAAGTCTCGTAGTGCAGTCCCATGCAACTGGAAAATCTGGCAGGAACACAGCTCAAGTTGCCCTGTTCTCAATCCACTTAGTAAAAGGAGCAGACGATGGTTTTCTGGAGAGGCCGGCTATCTGGTAACGGGCCTCTCATTAACCGGGGATGAATCTGTGACTGTCCGGATCACTGCACACATTCACAGAGACTGGCATAGACGTTGAAATAGCAAAGAAATAGCAGCATAAAATAATCCCAATCCTCATCCAAGAATAATCTTCACTCCAGTTATGTGTCAATAACCTCATTCATAACCCACGACCAAATATTTCTTCCCATTTTCAAAATGACCAAACCTTGACTCGATATCCCGTTGTATTTGGACGTGCGATCCAGTAGAATCCTTGTGGACCATCTATAATTCCCAGATATTTACCACTGTCGCTCTTTCAAATACAATTGGGCGAATTTCGCTTATGTACTTGTATATTTCTGAGACAGGAAGGGGGAGGTTGAGGCATTCACCGTGGTCTTATGATGGATCATCCAACCAAGCCTCGTCTCTTTCCTAGGCAATCGGCGGAGCCGAGGTAGACATGCTTGCATATAAAATATCCGTGCACATATATTTTATGGGTGGTTGGCCGTTGGACGACAGCACGGGCGGGACTTGTGGGGGTTAGTCGATTTCAAAGGAGGAACCGTCTCTGCCGCACAAATTCAGCAGACGCATGTCCAACATTTGAGTGCTGCCAAGAAATCATTTTTTCTGCTTGTTATGCGGATTTGTATATCTCAAAACTGACGGGACTAGCACGTTACAAAGTAAATCTGACCTTTGCCCTTGGATCTTGTGTAAGCAGAAAAAGCCAACACGATCTAACTATAGATAATGTTAACTATTCCATTCCACATAGCAACACAGCAAAACACACGAAAACTCCTTGGAGAGATTAATAAATTGATCTGATCACCATGTTAAAGGGGACAAAGGTTTCAAAGTACAATTTCACTGATAGGTTTGAGAACTTCACAGATTATTGAACTGGGCCATTTCCTACTGTTATACGAGCAAATACTTAGAATGAATGCAGCAACAGCATTTGCCCATGTCAATACGAATATATTTTGGCAACACAACATTTTCCAACAGTTGGATTAATAATGTAAATGTGCATTAACAAGTTTTTATAAAAATGGATCTAGTAAACGGAACAAATGTTGGAACTTCTGTGGAAGTTATCTGTTACTCTTGAGTGAAAAAAATAGTTTGATCAGTGAAATACATCAATGCAATGCTTTATGTGAAGTCTTTTTCTGACGTGCTAGCATAATTTGTACGGCATTGCTCATGATAACTCAGATTACATTATTGGTGGGGTCCTGAAATGTAGGAATGAGGCAGCGGTAACTAACCCCTGAAAGGATTCAGAAAGAAGTTGAAGAAAATATAATCACATGAGTTGTGCATTATTGAATTCAGTGGTTGGAAACTACATCAGGGTCACTTTTATCCTTTGGTGATCAGTCCTACCTATCACATTGTTCAATCCAACATTCAGCCTTGTGTTAGACATTATTGAAATAGTTCTCCTAAGTTATGTGAAAAACACATATAGATTGTGTCTGAATTTCAAATGTGCATTTGTAATGGGTAAGATCTTTGGAATCTTCAGGTTAATAAGACAGGTCCCGATCCGAAACATAGCCCATGCATTCTCTCCCCAGAGGCAGCCTGACGTCCTGAGTTTCTCCAGGACTTTGGGTTTTGCTCAAAAGTCTTCAATCCTGATGGACTTCTTCCAAGGATGTTACAAGCGGTTATTAGTGAGAAGGTGATACATTGGTTGTAATTTTCAGAAACACCCTCGCTTCAAAGAAGCTTGCATTAGATTAGAAGACACCCCTTTGTTCAAAAAGTGAGACAGAGAACAACAACTATCACAGGCAACTATTATTAAAGGTATTGCAGTAAGAGGAAGTCATGGTAATTCGGAAAATTCAACACGGTCTTTTGAAAGGGAGATTATATTTAACCCATCTTTTTTGGCGCTAAATTAACACATGCTGTGAACAAAGAAAAACTGCTGAATGTACTGTATTTAGATTTCAGATAGTGCAGTATCTAAGGTTATTGCAGAAAATAAAATAGTGTAGGACATAACATAATGACAGGGATAGAAGAGAGGCTAACTAACAGGAAATAGAGTTGGCATAAATGGGTCTTTTTCTGGTTCGTAAGAAATAGCAAGTGCTGTACCACAGGGATCTGTGGCTGAAGAAGGATCCCGACCCGAAACATCACTTGTTCATTTTCTCCAGAGATGCTGCCCGACCCGCCTCATTACTCCAGCATTTCGTGCCTGTCTTTGGTATAAACCAGCATCTGCATTCTTTTTTTATTACAGGTATCAGTGTTGGGACCTTGATGTTTTAGAATATATAATCCTTGAATGAAGATATTGTTTCGGTGATTTCACAAATATTGCGAAAAGTTGTGGTGGGCATAAGGCAATATTGATTGGTGTGGCAGATAGAGTACTTTGCGGGAAATGTGACATTGCCCCGTTTTGGCAGTAAACAATAAAAATAAAGCACATTATCTAAATAGTAATCTTTTGCAGAGCTCTGAAATACCCAGAGAGTTTGGGGAGTCCGAATGAAAGATTCTTAAAAAGCAGGTAGACACGTACATTGAGTAATTACGAAAGCTAGCAGAATGTTATTGTTTTGGACTGGAGACATTGAACGCAAAAGGAGAAACATCATCTTTCAATTTTAATTGATGAGGACCTCATCAACATTGCTCACTGCTACACTGGTCTCTTTATTTTAGGAACATAGAAACATAGAAGCATAGAAAATAGGTGCAGGAGGAGGCCATTCGGCCCTTCAAGCCCTTCGGCTCTTAATTGATTGGAAGCAACAGATTTCACCAGTTACTACATTTCATTTTGGAATGGGAGGTTTGTTTATTGACGACAGGTTAGGATGGGATCCATTGGTGTTTGACAGAGAGAAAATGCGAGATCCAAGCATACATGATCTTGAGGGCTCTGTCGAGTGAATGCAGGGAAGATATTTCCTTTGTAGCAAAATGTAGAAATGGAGATTACTGATTAAATATTTGTGGTTGTCCTTTCAGGACAGAGATTAGGCTCTTTTTACCTTTGTGAGTCTTTGGAAATCTCTTGCTCAAAGATTGTCGGAAGCAGATCTCTGTCGCTTACAGTCGCTTACAGTCGCTCCAACTCGTCCCGAAGTTTCACAATCAGCTGTGACTGGGGAGAGAGAGAGAGGGGGAGGGGGAGGGAGAGAGAGGGGGAGGGAGAGGGAAAAAGAGAGAGAGAGAGAGAGAGAGAGAGAGAGAGAGAGAGGGGGGGGGGGGGTGTTGAGAGAATCCAGCAAAGTCTAATCAAGGAAAGTCCGAGGGTCATCAGAGAGGTAGATAGTAGTTCAGCGCAGCTCTCTGGTTGTGGTAGGATGATTCAGTTGACTGAAAACAGCTAGGAAGAAACTGTCCCTGAATCTGGTGGTGTGCGATTTCACACATCTATAATTTTTGCCTGATGAGAGAGGGGAGAAGAGGGAGTGGCCAGGGTGTGACTCGTCCTTGATTATGCTGCTGGCCTTGCCAAAGCAGCGTGTGGTATAAATGGAGTCAATAGAAGGGAGGTTGGTTTGTGTGATGGTCTGGGCTGTGTCCACAATTCACTGCAATGTCTTGCAGTCTTGGGTGGAGCTGTTCCCAAACCAAGCTGTGATGCATCCTGATAAAATGCTTTCTATGGTGTATCTGTAGTAGTTGGTGAGAGTTGTAGGAGACATGCCAAACTTCCTATGTCTTCTAAGGAAGTAGATAGCATTGGTGTGCTTTCTTGGACGTTGCTTCTATATGGGTGGTCAGGGAGAAGTTGTTGGTGATATTGACTCCTAGGAATTTGAAGTTTTCAACCATCTCTACTTCGGCACCGTCAATGCAGACTGGGGTATGTGTACTGCTTCACATCCTGAAGTCGTTCACTATCTCCTAGGTCTTGCTGACATTGAGAGAAAGGTTGTTGTCTCGACACCAGGACACGTACCCCTGTACTCTGTCTCATCATCATTTGATATCCGGCCCACAATGGTGTCGTTTGTGAATCTGACAATTGAATTAAATTTGTACATGGCTGCACGGTCGTGGGTGTACAAGGAGTGAAGGGGCTGAGAAAGCATGTATCCTTGCGGAGCCCCCGTGTTTGTCTCCTGTCCTCACTGATTGGGGTCTGTTGGTCAGGAAGTTGAGGATCCAGTTGCAGAGATGGACGCTGACACAAAGTCCTGCCGGTTTGGTGATAGGCTTGGATGGTGTAATGGTATTAAAGGCAGAGCTGTCGTCTATATATAGGAGGATGACGTTGGTGTCTCTTTTATCCAGGTGGTCTCGGGATGAGTGTAGGGCTAGGGCAATGGCATCATCCGTGGATCTGTTTTGTTGGTAGACAAACTGCAGTGGGTCAAGGCTGCTGGGTAGACTGGATTTAATGTGTTCCATAACTCACCTCTCAAAATAGCCATTAAAGGAATGGGTAGATATCAGGTTAGTACAGGAAGTGGACTCCAACATAGATCCACCAGGCCTTAATCTCAAACACCATTCCTGATTTCATCACTTCCGGCTCTCTGCCCTCTAAAGCCTCCAACCTTATCATTCCCCAGCCCCGCACGGCCCAATTTTATCTTCTCCCCAAAATCCGCAAACAGAACTGTCCTGGCAGACCCATTGTTTCTGCTTGCTCATGTCCCACCGAATTAATATCCACATACCTCAACTCCATCCTCCCCCCCCCCCCCCCCCATGGTCCACTCCCTCCATACCTACGTCCACTCCCTCCATATCTATATCCAAGGCACCTCACATGCTTTTTGTCTCCTTAATGACTTCAGTTTTCCAGGCCCCCGTTCCTTCATCTTTACTATGGATGTCCAGTCACTCTACACCTCCATCCCCCACCAGGAGGGTCTTAAAGCCCTCAGTTTCTTCCGTGACCACAGAACCAGCCAATTTCCATCTACCAATACTCTCCTCCACGTAGCAGAGCTGATCCCTACCCTCAACAACTTCGACTCTCTCCACTTCCTCCAAATCCAAGGCGTAGCTATGGGCACCAGCTATGCCTTCCTCTTTGTAGGGTATGTCGAACAATTCCTGTTCCAGGCTTACACTGGCCCTATCCCCGAACTCTACCTCCGCTACATTGACGACTGCATTGGTGCTACCTCCTGCACCCATGCAGAACTCACTGACTTCATCAACTTCGCCAATAATTTCCATCCTGCACTCAAATTCACTTGGACCAACTCCGACATCTCCCTACCATTTCTAGATCTCACCGTCTCCATCACAGGAAACAGACTATTGACCGACATCTACTACAAACCTAATGACACCGATAGCTATCTTGACTACACTTCATCCCACCCTGCTTCCTGTAAAGACTCTATCCCCTACTCACAATTCCTCCATCTACGCAGCATCTGCGCCCAGGATGAGGTGTTCCATACCAGGGCATCGGAGATCTCCTCATTCATTAGGAAACGGGGGTGCCCCTCTTCCATTATAGATGAGGCTCTCACTAGGGTCTCCTCGATATCCCGCAGCTCCGCTCTTGCTCCCCCCCCCCCCCTTCGTAACAAGGACAGAGTCCCCCTTGTCCTCGCCTTCCACCCCATCAGCCGTCGCATTTAATCCTCCAATGTTTTCGCCACCTCCAACGGGATCCCACTACTGGCCGCATCTTCCCATCTCCGCCCCTTTCTGCTTTTCCCAGAGCTCTTTTCCAAAACTCCCTGGTCAACTCATCCCTTCCCACCCAAACCACCCCCTCCCCAGGTACTTTCCCCTGCAACCGTAGGAGATGCAACACCTGTCCCGTCACCTCCCCACTCGACTCCATCCAAGGACCCAAACAGACTTTCCAGGTGAGGCAAAGGTTCACTTTCATCACCTTCAACCTCATCTACTGTATCCGTTGTTTCAGGTGTCAACTTCTCTACATCTGCGAGACCAAGCGCAGGCTCGGCGATCGTTTCGCTGAACACCTCCTCTCAGTCCGTCTTAACCTACCAGATCTCCTGGTGGCTCAGCACTTCAACTCCCCCTCCCATTACCAATCTGACCTTTCTGTTCCACGCCTCCTCCATTGTCAGAGTGAGGCCCAGCGCAAATTGGAGGAACGCACCTCATATTTCACTTGGGTACTTTACACCCCAGTGGTATGAACATTGACTTCTCTAACTTCAGATAGCTCTTGCTTTCTATCTCCATCCCCTTCCCCTTCCCACTTCTCCCACCAATCTTACTGTCTCCAACTACATTCTATCTTTGTCCCGCCCCCTCCCCTGACATCAGTCTGAAGAAGGGTCTCGACCTGAAACGTCTCCCATTCCTTCTCTCCAGAGATGCTGCCTGACCCGCTGAGTTACTCCAGCATTTTGTGTCTACCTTCGATTTAAACCAGCATCTGCAGTTCTTTCCTACACATAGATCTGCCATGATTGTACTGAATGGTGGAGCAGACATGAGGCATTGAATGGTCGATATGTGCTTCCATTTAGGCTTCTGTGCTGAAAGAAAAATTGGGGGGAGTGGTCAAAGACATTTGCACTTGTATACTTCTCCTAAAATGTAGTTTAAAATGTCCTGCCGAAGCCAATTAACCTGCTAACAATTTTACCGAAGCCAATTAACCTATTAACCTGTATGTCTTTGGAGTGTGAGTGAAAACCGGAGCCCCCAGAGAAAACCCACGGAGGTCACGTGGACAATGTGCAAACTCTGTATCGACAGCACCCGTGGTCAGTATCGAACATGTCTCTGGTGCTGTTAGATTAAAAACTCATCACAGTGCCACCAAGGGGGTGGAGGGGATGAGGCTAAGTGGGCAGAGTAATGGGGAAGGGGGAGAAGAGACCGAGTGGACAAAGCGATGGCTAACAGAAAGAAGGGGCAGCGGGGGGGGGGGAAGAGAGATCCATGGTGACCGAACATGTTCTGTCAGTGGCAGCGGCATGAAGAAAGTATTTTCTCCAGGGGCTACAACATGAGCCGCAATAACAGCCACATCAACCAAACCGTACGGTAGGTGAAAGGCTCGCTGGTGTACCTTGCGAGCAGGGGTAGGTGTAGGAAGCCTGGGCTGAGGAGGTGGTGCGAGCAGGGGTGACATTGGCAGGTTTGTGCCTTCTAACCAAAATCTGTGATAAAGGGGTCAGTTAAATTAGGCTTTACTGTACTCATTTCTTGTATTGAATAAGAGCCTGAAAACAAAGGAAATACTCAACATTAGACTGTATCCGTGGGAAGAGAAACAGAGTGAATGTTTTGGAATGAAGGTTCGGCCTGCCATGCTGAGTATTTCAGCGTTTTCAGTTTTTATTTTAGATTTCCAGCATCTGCGTTTTATGAAAATATTCCCTTGTCACGAAGAGGTTTGCTAGTTGAATGTTGTAATTTTGAATAAAACCTGTAAGTTTAGATTACTTTGTTTACATGGCGTTTAAAGTGATGCGCATTATCTCTGGAGAACAAATGTGTTGGAAATATGAGGTTCCACCCACCATGAATGGTTTGAGTGAGTGATGTTTTATGGAATTACATTCATTTTCAATTCTTTATCCATTGTCAAGGTGGTTTCTGCTAGGTCAGGTCTACAAACCTGTTAAAATGTACCTTCGAGCTTCTTATCGATTGTTATACTGTGTGGCCTTATCGGTTTGCAAGGCAGGAAATGTGTCTCAAACATTGCTTGATAGCTAAATGTTGACCTGCAGCTTTTGGGCACCACCCAATTCCCCAATGACATCATTTGAAATCCAATGCAAATGATCCACCTTTGTGTATTAAGGAAGTTTGAATAAGCACTCGGTGTGTGGGTAAGGCAGTTAAGCTGCTGCATTTATTCTCTGACACTTCATATGCAGGCAATGGATTTCTTGAAGCGAGTAGTGCCTGCGGTTATATCTGGGGAAGTGGTTTTGGATGTTGAGCCTACAGATCGTGATACAGTTCCCAGGCTTTTAAAAATGGGACAGTTGAGTCTGCTTTCAGTAGGACGTACAATAGAAGAAATGAATTCCACCGTTCAGCTGCGTGGACCAGAGCCATCAAAAGGTGCACTTTTTGTATCTTAACTGTACTAGGTCAGCAATGGGTAGTGGCATAAACCTTTTGGGATTTGTATTATACTACAGAATGTTAAGATTTAAAAGAATGACGTTTGTATCTTGCAGAAAGTATACAAATGTACTTTTTCTAGATCAACTAATTTTATTAAATTGTTTTGGATGGTAGAAAAAAATAGGTAGATCTTGAAAAAGACAATTCTGTAACACAAATAAATATTGTTCAACCGATCTGATCAATTGGTTGACTCTCTTTAGAAATGATCAGGAGCTTTGTTCAAACATTTAGGAAATAAATTGACATTTTAATTGTATTTGTTTATTTCACATCTGAAGTTAGGTGAACTGATGTATTATTGGAATTAAGGAATCTTAAAGGGCCTGTCCCACTTTACGAGGTAATTCAAGAGCTATCACGAGTTTAAAAAAAAATCAAACTCATAGTAAGTAGAATGTACGTAGCGGGTTGTAACGCTAACGGCAGGTTCTCGGGAAACGCGGTAAGCTCGTGAAGATTTTTCAACATGTTGAAATATGTCCACGTTAGCCCCGAGTACCTACGAGCGGCTATTATCGTAATTCTCCGAGTTCGAATCAGGGGAAACTCGGGAGAACTCTTGAATTACCTCGTACAGGCCCTTAATAGTAGTTTAAAAAACTTGTTTTGACTATTATCTGAAAGCATGCTTAAACTAAACTACCTTAATCCAGACAGAGTGAATATTTGCTTTTACATTAATTCCTTCTGTTAATAATTACAAGCAGGCGTTAACCAACATGTTTTTAAAGATAAAATAGAACGTTTTTACATTTTCTTCCTTAAATTTAACTAGCAATAGGTCTCTTGAACTTTTATAAACAAACAGTTATCTGTCTTTTATTAAAGAATCAGAAATTTGGAACAGGAATTCCACTTGATTACCTCTGTTATTGGTCTAATGGAAATAAAATGTCTTTAGATATCGTTTGGTTAAACTGTTTTGAGAAATATTTGAACATTTGACTTTTGAGTTGGCTGAATAATTTAGTTCTTTCCTGCCAGTAAATTGTATTTCTTACTTTAAAACTTATTTTGTGCCCTTGTGGGTTTTTCCTTCTGGATACTTATTAATCTTGATTTGTCTCTACTACCATATGTGTCGACCTTGCTTCAGATTTGCTCCATTTTATTTGTTGAGCTCTTCTGGCATTGAGAATATCCAGATTTTATTCACAGCGATCCTCACTCAAGATAATAGAAAAGACCAAAGTGCATCACTATGGTAATGCACCCTGAAATCACCCCATGGAGATCTTCAGAATTTTGAGAGTGATAAGGGTGCAGAATAATGTTCTTTGGCTAGGAAATTTCAATGTCCATCATCAGTAATGGCCCAATAGCACCAGTCATCAATATCCTAATTCTCCATAATAATAATTCCTGCCTCTGTCTTCAAGGTTTAATTTTTGTTACTTGCTTGCTATACTCTTACAATATAAATGTCTCTAATTTCTGAGCATCCTCTGGTCCTTGCTTGCTGTGAGATTACTAATATGCAAGGTAAGATTTAAAATAGTGTATTTTCTTTTTGTTCCCCTTGTATACTAATCTAAAAAAATTATTTCAATGGATTCTGTGAGCAACGGTTCAATTTACTTTTTGCCGACTTAATTTATTTTTGGATGATCTTGACTTCAAATATAAAGTAGATAATAAATATGCATGATGCCAGAAGTTCTTGCAGTCAACAGACATGAGTTTAAAAGTGGAAAGAATAGTCATGTGTAATTCCAACTAAAGAATCATCCCAGGTATGGAAGAAACCAGAGATGAATGAACAGCAAAAGATCAATTGCTGTTGTGTTCACTACCCTATGTTAAGTCCTGCCTGACAATCTTATCTTTAATTGAATCTTCCTTAACCCCCCCCCCCCCCGCTCCCTTCTCTATAAATTCACTCAACCATATTTCAATAACCATATTCAATCTAACAATTTTAAAATATATTTGCACTCTGAAATCTTTGTAAGCAATAAGCAAAAAGGAATAAAATGTTTCCCTTAAATGTCACATTTGTTTCTGAATTTTAAGGTGAACATGAAGAACTATATTCATCATAATTAAAGATTAAATTAAATGATCTATACTTTCCCAGACATCTGAGACACTGTACCCAGTGGTACCAATTAGCTTCATTTTATTCAAGTTTGAGAGTCAGGATTTCTATTCAGAATTGCCCTCAAAACTTAATTACTGATTATTCTGGAAAGTGTTATTATGATGCATATAAGGAAGATTTTTTTCCATGACCATATCCACGTTTGATTGCCTTATTTTATTCCCTTACTGGGTTATAGAAAAAAAACCTCAGAGCTTTTGTTTTCACAGTTACTTCAAAAAGTAAATGAAATTGGAGTCTAAATACTTCTTGCTTCATTTTCACTGTAAGCTGAAAGGGCCACATTAATCATATGGTTACAACGCCCAAATATCAAATTTACTGCACTTTCATCAAATAAAGTAAGACAATTTGTGAAGAATTTCCTGATGACGAATTCCTGATGAAATTTAGCACTGTCTCATGTTTCAGTGAGTGGTTCCACTGTTCATCCAAATATGATAGACATTTCCACATGGCTTGCATGCCAGAAGTAACCTTTCACTGAATGTCCTCAGTTCATTAGAGATCACTATATGTTATGGAGGGTGCAATCTCACACCTTCATTCATTTATATGGGTCAAATTAAAATGCTCCTTGCCTCCAAGTTAGAAGGTCTGGAGTTTATCTCAGATACAAGAATAAATAATCAAGGAAGACATTGTGATGCCATAATGAGATGGTACGATGCAGTGTGAAGAATCTTACCATTTATTCCATTGAAATACAAACTGAGAGTGGCTGAGACGCTGTCTATAACCTGGCCGGGCATTTTCATTTTTGTTTTTACTAAAATCAAAGGAAATAAATGCAGTGTGGGATGTTAAATAGCTGTTAATTCACATACTATTGAAATTTAAAGCCTGCCTAGGATAAAATTGCTTGATAAATTAAAACTGGCCTGTTTGGCTGCTCCGATTGACATAGAATATCTGATGGAACTAACTAAAGAATGGTAAGTATTCTAATTGAATGTTATCACTAAAACAATACCTGATGTTGGGAGATCTTTACTCTTTTTAAATAGTCTCAATTTTTGCTCGAGTAATATCGTCAAAAAATGGGCTATGTTGCATTTTGCAGATGTAAAAGGACACAAAGTACTGGAGTAACTCAGCAGGTCAGGCAGCATCTCTGCAGAAGATTAACCGGTGAAGTTTCAGATCCTCTTCTTTTCTCTTGTATTTTGCATATCCTGACAACTATAAAAAATAATCCTTGCGCACAAGATAATTCTTACTAATTTTAAAGATATAAGTGAGCATTTACATAACATAATGATTGGTCACAAGGGAAATCTTAACATCACATCAGTGGAGGAATTCACTATCTAAGGAAAAATCTTATTCCATTAATCAGGCCTTCCCTGTTCTATGCGCTGATGAATCAAAAGCAGTGTATCATTCATTCACATGGAAGGAGCATTTGTACGCATTTGTACATAGAAAGAAAGTGTCACTGATACATGTAAAATTAAATGATATGCCAACTCTTCAAGGATAGAAAGTAAAAATTCCTCCAGCTTAACTTCCCCAAATTTGTTTAGGCCATTTATTTGAGCAATGCACCCTAAGCTGCTGGGCACATCCTTCCATGAATTCAGTTCAGGTCATGCAATACCTGTATAGGTCTTGGTCCTAGTAAGTTGGTTATTGAACTGTTTTGACTGTTTTACTGTTCTTTTTACAATCCATGTTCTCGGGATATCTAAATCCAAATTTTATTAGTTATTTATGTTATGACATCGGTTGGAAGCTGCATAACAAATCTCATTGCGCTTATGTGCAATGACAATAAAATATATTATTATTATTATTATTATTATAATAATAATAATAATAATTATTATTATAATAATTATTATTATTTTATACAGACAGTAGTAGCACCTTGAGAGAGTTTCTATGAGAATCTGTCCAATAGCCCAGGGTTTCTGGGCTCTTAGAAAACAGCAAATCTGATATACATTTCTCCAATTCCTGTGGTTTGCATATTTTTCCAGGTAAAAACCACAGGGAATTTTGCCTCTTCCAAAAAATAAAGGCTTTCATTTGTTCCGTCACAATTTTTTTCATATTGATTTTTTGGTGGTTACAATTACAATCATTTCCATTAATTGAAAAAAAGCTGTGAAGCATTTTTGCTGGGTTTTATTTTAGGGGTTAAATTCTGCATATATAGTCAATAGACAATAGACAATTGACAAAAGGTCTATTTGTCCCTTCGAACCAACACCGCCATTCAATGCGTTCATGGCTGATCATCCCCAATCAGTACTCCGTTTCTGCCTTCTCCCTATATCCCCTGACTCCACTATTTTTAAGAGCCTCTCTTGCTCTCTTGAAAGCATCCAAAGAACCTGCCTCCACCGCCCTCTGAGGCAGAGAATTCCACAGGCTCACCACCCTCTGTGAGAAAAAGTGTTTCCTCATCTCCGATCTAAATGGCTTACTCCTTATTCTTAAACTGTGGCCCCTGACTCCCACAACATCGGGAACATGTTTCCTGCCTCTAGCATGTCCAAACCCTAAACAATCTTTTATGTTTCAATGAGATTCCCTCTCATCCTTCTAAACTCCAGAGTGTACAAGCCCAGCTGCTCCATTCTCTCAGCATATGACAGTCCCGCCATAGAAACATAGAAACATAGAAATTAGGTGCAGGAGTAGGCCATTCGGCCCTTCGAGCCTGCACCGCCATTCAATATGATCATGGCTGATCATCCAACTCAGTATCCCGTACCTGCCTTCTCTCCATACCCTCTGATCCCCTTAGCCACAAGGGCCACATCTAACTCCCTCTTAAATATAGCCAATGAACTGGCCTCGACTACCCTCTGTGGCAGAGAGTTCCAGAGATTCACCACTCTCTGTGTGAAAAAAGTTCTTCTCATCTCGGTTTTAAAGGATTTCCCCCTTATCCTTAAGCTGTGACCCCTTGTCCTGGACTTCCCCAACATTGGGAGCAATCTTCCTGCATCTAGTCTGTCCAACCCCTTAAGAATTTTATAAGTTTCTATAAGATACCCTCTCAATCTCCTAAATTCTAGAGCGTATAAACCAAGTCTATCCAGTCTTTCTTCATAAGACAGTCCTGACATCCCAGAAATCAGTCTGGTGAACCTTCTCTGCACTCCCTCTATGGCAATAATGTCCTTCCTCAGATTTGGAGACCAAAACTGTACGCAATACTCCAGGTGTGGTCTCACCAAGACCCTGTACAACTGCAGTAGAACCTCCCTGCTCCTATACTCAAATCCTTTTGCTATGAAAGCTAACATACCATTCGCTTTCTTCACTGCCTGCTGCACCTGCATGCCTACTTTCAATGACTGGTGTACCATGACACCCAGGTCTCGCTGCATCTCCCCTTTTCCTAGTCGGCCACCATTTAGATAATAGTCTGCTTTCCTGTTTTTGCCACCAAAATGGATAACCTCACATTTATCCACATTATACTGCATCTGCCAAACATTTGCCCACTCACCCAGCCTATCCAAGTCACCTTGCAGTCTCCTAGCATCCTCCTCACAGCTAACACTGCCCCCCAGCTTAGTGTCATCCGCAAACTTGGAGATATTGCCTTCAATTCCCTCATCCAGATCATTAATATATATTGTAAATAGCTGGGGTCCCAGCACTGAGCCTTGCGGTACCCCACTAGTCACTGCCTGCCATTGTGAAAAGGACCCGT
The DNA here is from genome assembly GCF_010909765.2 of Amblyraja radiata. Lineage (NCBI taxonomy): Eukaryota > Metazoa > Chordata > Chondrichthyes > Rajiformes > Rajidae > Amblyraja > Amblyraja radiata. Next base: position 109,580,402 of record NC_045956.1, read on the forward strand.
TTACTCCTACTCTTTGCTTCCTGTTTGCCAGCCAGTTCTCTATCCACATCAATACTGAACCCCCAATGCCGTGTGCTTTAAGTTTGTATACTAATCTCTTATGTGGGACCTTGTCGAAAGCCTTCTGGAAGTCCAGATACACCACATCCACTGGTTCTCCCTTATCCACGGTACTAGTTACATCCTCGAAAAATCCTATAAGATTCGTCAGACATGATTTACCTTTTGTAAATCCATGCTGACTTTGTCCAATGATTTCACCACTTTCCAAATGTGCTGCTATCCCATCTTTAATAACTGACTCTAGCAGTTTCCCCACTACCGATGTTAGACTAACTGGTCTGTAATTCCCCGTTTTCTCTCTCCCTCCCATCTTAAAAAGTGGGGTTACGTTTGCTACCCGCCAATCCTCAGGAACTACTCCAGAATCTAAAGAGTTTTGAAAGATTATTACTAATGCATCCACTATTTCTGGAGCTACTTCCTTAAGTACTCTGGGATGCAGCCTATCTGGCCCTGGGGATTTATCGGCCTTTAATCCATTCAATTTACCCAACACCACTTCCCGGCTAACCTGGATTTCACTCAATTCCTCCAACTCCTCTATGGCAATAATGACCCGCGGTCCCCTGCTATTTCCGGCAGATTATTTATGCCTTCCTTAGTGAAGACGGAACCAAAGTAGTTATTCAATTGGTCCGCCATATCCTTGTACCCCATGATCAACTCACATGTTTCTGACTGCAAGGGACCTACATTTGTTTGAACTAATCTCTTTCTTTTCACATATCTATAAAAACTTTTGCAGTCAGTTTTTATGTTCTCTGCCAGTTTTCTTTCATAATCTATTTTTTCTTTCCTAATTAAGCCCTTTGTCCTCCTCTGCTGGTCTCTGAATTTCTCCCAGTATGCTGCTTTTTCTGGCTAATTTGTACGCATCATCCTTCGCTTTGATACTATCCCTGATTTCCCTTGTTATCCACGGATGCACTACCTTCCCTGATTTATTCTTTTGCCAAACTGGGATGAACAATTTTTGTAGTTCATCCATGCAGTCTTTAAATGCCTTCCATTGCATATCCACCGTCAACCCTTTTAGAATTAATTGCCAGTCAATCTTGGCCAATTCACGTCTCATACCCTCAAAGTTACCTTTCTTTAAGTTCAGAACCATTGTTTCTGAATTAACAATGTCACTCTCCATCCTAATGAAGAACTCAACCATATTATGGTCACTCTTGCCCAAGGGGGCATGTACAACAAGACTGCTAACTAACCCTTCCTCATTACTCAATACCCAGTCTAAAATAGCCTGCTCTCTCGTTGGTTCCTCTACATGTTGATTTAGATAACTATCCCGCATACATTCCAAGAAATCCTCTTCCTCAGCACCCCTGCCAATTTGATTCACCCAATCTATATGTAGATTGAAGTCACCCATTATAACGGTTTTGCCTTTGTCGCACGCATTTCTAATTTCCTGTTTGATACCATCTCCAACTTCACTACTACTGTTAGGTGGCCTGTACACAACACCCACCAGCGTTTTCTGCCCCTTAGTGCTTCGCAGCTCTACCCATATCGATTCCACATCGTCCAAACTAATGTCCTTCCTTTCCATTGCGTTAATCTCCTCTCTAATCAGCAATGCTACCCCACCTCCTTTTCCTTTCTCTCTATCCCTCCTGAATATTGAATATCCCTGGATGTTCAGCTCCCAGCCTTGGTCACCCTGGAGCCATGTCTCCGTGATCCCAACTATATCATAGTCATCTGCACATTCAACTCATCCACCTTATTACGAATGCTCCTTGCATTGAGACACAAAGCCTTCAGGCTTGTTTTTACAACATTCTTACCCCTTATACAATTATGTTGAAAAGTGGCCCTTTTTGATTTTTGCCCTGGTTTTGTCTGCCTGCCACTTTTACTTTTCACCTTGCTACCTATTGCTTCTACCCTCATTTTACACCCCTCTGTCTCTACGCTCACACATTTAAGAAACCCTTTCCCTTTAACTCCATCCTCCACTATCCCATTCGACACCCCACCCCCCTTATTCAATTTAAAACCACCCGTGTAGCAGTGGCAAACCTGCCTGCCAGAATGCTGGTCCCACACCTGTTAAGATGCAATCCGTCCCTTTTGTACAGTTCCCCCTTACCCCAAAACAGATCCCAGTGATCTAAGAATCTAAATCCCTGCCCCGTGCACCAGTTCCTCAGCCACACGTTCAGGTCCCGTATCTCCCTGTTCCTGCTCTCGCCAGCACGAGGAACTGGAAGCAAACCGGAGATAACAACCCTGGAGGTCCTGCTTTTCAGCATTTTTCCGAGCTCTCTAAAGTCACGCTGCAGAATATTCATCCCCTTCTTTCCGACATCGTTTGTGCCGACATGCACTACCACTTCCGGATGTTCACCTTCGCCCTTGAGGATTTTCTGCACTCTGTCCGTGACATCCTGGACCCTGGCACCAGGAAGGCAGCACACCATCCTCGCATCCCGTCTGTTGCCGCAGAAACCCCTGTCCGTACCTCTCACAATGGAGTCTCCCACTACAATGGCGTTGCCTGCCTTAGGCCTTTTTGGTTTTGGCTCAACAGCCCTATTCACATCGCAAGCCAGTCCGCCGCCCAGTGTAAACACCTCTTCTGTCCCGACAGCTTCTAAGTGGGTGAACCTGTTCTCAAGAGGTACAACACCCGGGGACGTTGGCATTCCATGCTTCCCTCCCGTTCTCACTGTCTCCCACCTTCTCTCTTCCAGTACCTTAGGTGTAACAATCGTACTGTAGGACTTGTCGAGGAACGACTCAGTTTCTCGGACGAACCGGAGGTCATCCACTTGCTTCTCCAGTTCCCCAACACGGCCCTTCAGGAGCTCTACCTGGATGCACTTCTCGCATTTGTAGCAGCCAGAGGCACCAGCGGTGTCCTTGACCTCCCACATACTGCAAGCATCGCACTGAATCAGCTTGCCTGACATCTCCTTCTTTCATCTCTACCTCTCAAGTGTATTGCGTGGTCTCCTCTCCTCAGCCTCCTCGCCGAAGACTCTCGAGCCAAAGACTCACACTTTTCTCACAGGGCACTTCCCTCACCTCACAAGGCCGCTCACTCACTGCTGCTCCCTAAGAGCAGTCTTGCTTAAATTGACTGATAAATTGCCTGATTTACCAATTTCTCAGTTTTCAACTGTTTTCCCGGCACTGACTCACTTCTCTCCTCCCACTTGGGCTAGAGCCAATCAGTCGTATCTCTTGCTAAGCTCCTGCTGCTGTTGCTCCCAAACTACAGCAGTTCTGAGTAAAGTCTGCCTGTCCTTGGCCGCTACTTTAACTGTTTTCCCTGCACTGACTCACTTCTCTCCTCCCACTTGGGCTAGAGCCAATCAGTCGTATCTCTTGCTAAACTCCTGCTGCTGTTGCTCCCAAAACTACAGCAGTCCCGGGAATTAACCTTGTAAACCTACGCTGCACTCCCTCAATAGCAAGAATGTCCTTCCTCAAATTAGGGGACCAAAACTGCACACAATACTCCAGGTGTGGTCTCACTAGGGCCCTGTTGTATAAAATTATAGTAAAGTGGCAGACCCTTTCCATCTCTCACAATATCTGTTTTCATTGAAATCACAGAAAAATATAAATAACATGATATGAAATAGCGTTTGATAGCACATATTTTCACTCGCACCTCTTTTGCATAGTTCTTTAAATTTAAAACCTCCCTTAAGTTTGATTTTACTTCGGAGTCACGTGAGTGACTACGTGAAGAGCCCGCTCAGCACGCATGCGCGGCATTACGTTCAGCAGTGCAACAGCGGCGCATCGGGAGTCAGGCGCTCCCGCTACGGGGTGAAAGAACGGACCGTCAGGTAAGCTCTGAGGTTGGGTTTTCTTTCACAGGGAGCCTTCTGCTTTCAGGCAGAGAAGAAAGGCTCTTGGACAAACCTGTTCCCCGCTCGACTCCACGGAGGAGCGTTCCATCTGGGGGGGGGGGCAGCAACAAGGCGGTAGGACCACTTACCCGGCGCTCCGCTATTCCCCGACACCGCGCTGGAAGTAAAGCCACGGAAGAGGCGTCCGGGCTGTGGCTTCCGACTTGTCGGACGGGGACGTCTCTCCACCCGCACGGGGGGAAAGACAGCCGCCTGAAAAGACCTGTTCCCCGCTCGACTCCACGGAGGAGCGTTCCATCTGGGGGGGGCAGCAACAAGGCGGTAGGAACGCTTTCCGGGCGCTCCGCTATTCCCCGACACCGCGCCGAGCCCAGCCTGAGCAGCGGGCTGGAAGTAAAGCCACGGAAGAGGCGTCCGGCCGGTGGCTTCCGACTTGTCGGACGGGGACGTCTCTCCACCCGCCCGGGGGTGAGACAGCCGCCTGAGCCGCTTGGAGCGGCTCCTGGAGCAGGAGCTCCAGCGAGACGCGCTTCGTGAGAGGCGCTCTCGCAGGGGGAGTTCAGGCACTCCCTCCACAGTGCCTTGTGCACTGCCCATTGCTTCCTCCTTACCCGAGGGTAGCTTTGGTGACCAGGACTGGGCTGGTCAAGAAGAGGGGACGATGACTGAAGATCTCGGGAGTATGCAAGGGGTGCAGGAACAGGAAGAGCTGCTAGGTGTGGTGGACCGCTACGTGGCAACCTCATGTGCAGGAGGCCGTTAAAGGCCAAACCAGCGGCCAGCATTGACCACCTCTCCAACAGGCCCCTACAGGAGAGGTGGTCAATAAGGCCTTAGAAAACTGCAGCGGATCCTCAGGCTCCTGACGTCAGCCATCACATAGTTTGCTCGTTCCGTGGACAAATATGGAGATGATCACAACCTTCGTAAACAAATCATAAAACCTGCCATAAAATCCTAAATTTGTGGGGTTGTGCAAAACCCCAGCCACTGAGGATATGGAAGAGGCTTTAAAAAAATGTCAGTCTCATGAGGGCAGGCCCGGGACGAGCAAACCAAAAACAATAATTCCTAAGCAGCAGCACCCAATCGCGTCCATCAGTCGACGTCTACCATATGGGACTGGTGTAAAGCTCGGGGTCCGCATTCTATCCCCGGAAGTCTTCTTTAGACCAGGGCCCATAGCGGACCCCATGGAAAATGCGCCACCCCCCAACATCACCGCCACGTCAGACAACGTGCAAGACTTGATGGACCGGCAGGAAACAGAACAATACCCATAACCATGGAGGTAGGTGGGTCTGGTTCCTACCAGCATATAGAAAATAGAGGCTTAATACTAACAGGGGGGAGATTACACCTGTTTTAAGAAGCACGGGAGTCTATCACGAGTGATCAGTGTATACTCAATGGCATTAGTGGATACAAAATACAATTCATACTAGAAAAATTGCCACCAGTTCAACATTCACCCCAGAGGGTATTTTTCCCTCTCCGTTAGAGAAACGATAGGGACAAGCTGAACTGGTGAGACTATTTACAAAGGGTATCATGGGAAAACATGAACCCTTGCAATATATTCACTAAACCGAAACAAGATGGTGGATGTCGCATCATCATTGACTTAACTTCACTAAATATGTTTGTTAAGTATATACATTTCAAAATGGAAACAGTTGTTACTGTCAAACAACTACATTCCAAAGGATACTTCATGGCAAGCATTGATCTTAAAGATGTTTACTATTTAGTACCATTCACAAGGATCATCGCAGATACCTGAAATTTACCTAGATGGGGCAGCTATAGCAGGTTAAAGCGATGTCTTAAATGGTAGGCAAGACCATGGAATTGACGATGTTAGCTGCGTCAGCTACAAAACAGTTATTCGAAACGGTGGGATTGTCTTACATCCAGATAAATCTAAGTTTAAGCATCCACAATCATTAACTACTTGAGCTTCACAATTAATTCAGACTACGTGACTGTAACATTGCCAAGAGACAAAATAGTAGAATTGGCACAATCATGCAACAATTTAATGGTCAACAAACTACCAACTACTCAACAAGTAACAGAGTAATTGGAAAAATGGTAGCAGCATTTTCCGGCTACATAATTCGGACCTTTACACCAAAAACAACATACAGGTCATTATGATCGTGTCATGAAGTTACCCACTGAAGCAATATCAGAACTACAGTGGTGGGCAAAAAACGTTTGGCATAGTTTACAGCCCTATTATCATCACTAACCCTATGTTAGTTATCCAAACAGATGCCAGTGCTCAAGGCTGGGGAGCAACTAACTCTATATCCAGCACAAGTGATAGATGGACTAACCCAGAGTCATCGTTACCACTTACACTGGACATTAATTATCTAGAGATGTTGGGTGACTTTTATGGTTTAAAAGCATATGCATAAATATGCATCACTTGCATGTACGGTTACAAATAGATAATACTACGGTGGTGGCCTACATTAACCATATGGGCGGCATAAAATCGGTATCATGCGACAAGTTGGTCAACACAATTTGGCAATGGTGTGTCGAAAGACATATTTGGCTATCAGCAACTTACCTGCCAGGTAAGCTAAATACAGTGGCAGACACCAGGTCACGTAAATTTAATGACAACATCGAATGGATGTTAAACCCCAAAAAAATTGCAATAGTTATCAAGCAATATGGCATGCCAGATATCGATTTATTTGCATCAAGGCTAAATCACCAGGTACCTATGTATGTCGCTTGGGAACCAGACCCTGAGGCAGCAGCGGTAGATGCGTTCGCGCTGGATTGGGGAAATTCTTCTATGCATTTCCTCCCTTCTGCCTCATCAGTTGGGGACTACGCACAATACAAATGGACTCTGCTTCAGGTATTTTGATAGTACCCGACTGGCCTACGCAGCCATGGTTCCCAATACTCCATGACATGGTTGTTGAAACTCCGATGGTATCCCCCAGTGACCCAGAGTTATTAACACCCAGTGTCGGGCACAAGCCACCCGTGCCATGAAAAAATCAAACTCCTGGGTTGCAGATTCTGCACAAACCACTTCTGGGACTGGGATTATCAGAACACACCGTCAACACCATGTCAGCATCCCTCCGAACATCCACTAAAAAACAGCACTTGTCCAGCATCAAAAAATGGGAGAAGTACTGTTTGGATACAGGGACCACCTACTCAACCGCTACAGTTACCAACGTACTGGAATTCCTGGCGAACCTTCACCATGATGAAGAATTCAGCTACAGAGCCATCAACACAGCTAGAAGTGCCCTGCCTGTCTATTTAAAACCAGCTCCAGGACAACAGGCCATGGGGTCCCACCCGCTGGTGGTCAAACTAATGAAGGGTATTTACAACTCTAACCCCCTAGACCAAGGTACACTCATATATGGGATGTCATTGTGGTCCTGACATACCTCAGGGGATGGCCACCAGCCAGATCCCTCAACCTGGAACAATCTATGCTCAAAACACTCATGTTGATGGCACTTGTATCTGCACAGAGGGTCCAGTCGCTACACCTATTGTGACTGGACAGCATGCTCACAGCTCCAGACCAGATCTCTGTCGTTATCCAGGGACTGATCAAACAGAGTAGACCAGGAACACCTAATCCAGTCGTGGAATTCCGGGCTTACCCGCCAGAACCACGGTTATGTGCCATGACCCACCTACTATCCTACATAGACACAACCAAAAATATTCGAGGGAGATGAAAAGCCTTGTGGGTCAGTCATAAAAAACCTTATGGTCGGGTGACGAGCCAAACCATTGCGAGATGGCTCAAGCAGGTGCTAAAAGCTGCTGGGATAAACACTAACATGTACAAATCTCATTCCACCAGGGCAGAATCCACGTCGACGGCTAAAAGAATGGACGTGCCTATAGACCACATCCTGGCTACAGCAGGATGGTCGGGGGAAAGACCGTTCAGAAATTTTATAATAAGCCGTTGGCAAAACCTGTTTTATTTGCAGAAAAGATTTTACAGACTGCAAATATTTAATTTAAGCCCAGGGGAGCAATTTAATTTCTTTGTTGTTATTGTTAATAAATACCATTGTGTTTTTTCTAGAAACAGATTCATTGGTTGATTACGATAACACACTTCCTCCCTCAAGGACTTCGGCAGTGCGTGAAGTAATACCTGTTACACGGTTTGAAATCACAGAGCTTTGAAGTCTTCACGTAGTCACTCACGTGACTCCGAAGTAAAATAGTAAGATTAAACGAGAATTTACCAGTTTGAAGTTTGATCTGTATTTTATGAGGAGTTACGATGAGGGATTACGTGCCCTCCGCTCCCACCCTCAATAATATGGGTCAAACTGATAAACTGATGTCTCTTTGTCTTTACTATGTTTACTTCAATAACTGTGTCTATCTGTGATTCCACACCGCTGCTTTGAAGTATGCCGCGCATGCGTGCTGAGCGGGCTCTTCACGAAATCCCTCATCGTAACTCCTCATAAAATACAGATCAAACTTCAAACTGGTAAGTTCTCGTTTAATCTTACTATTTTATAGTCTTTATATTAAACATGCTTTTGTGTTTTTTTCATGCAGTGAGTTAGGACTGGCTTCAAACAAAACAGTAGAGAGCACAAAGAATAATTAGATCAGACCGAACGAGATCAATTCATCCCTACTCAGAGTTATATATTTTTTATTTAAAATAATAGCTTGAAGTTAGATGATCATAGATGAATTGTAGATGAATCTCAGAAATTACAAATGTTGTTGGATGTAGAGAAGCAAAGTAATTGGAGCGGAGGATCATTGCAACAAGGGAAATAATCTTCTAAAATGAAAATGTAAGAATTATTAATTTAAAAAAATGATATGGAGCAGATGTTGGTGTCGGCATAAAATAGCTCCTAACCGTTCAACGTGGCGGGCGCTGGATGCCTGGCCATTCAGTTTAAGAAGAGCATTGCTGACTATCGAATAGAGATTTAATTGGCTTCCTAGGTATACAGATATAACATGGCCATTGGCATGGTGACACCTGGATGGTGCTGTTCAGAAGCTAGTACTTGGACTGTGAAGTAGGTGAGTTAAACATCAGTGATAGGGAAATTATTGGAAAAATTCTGTGGCACAGGATTAATTTGCACTTGGAAGGACTGACCGTAATGATAGTCAGCAAGTCCCACTTCTACCAAGAGGTAACTAAGTGTGTCAATAATGCCGCCTAGATGGACTTCAGGGTTTTAATTCATTTTACGGATACAGTGTGGAAACAGGCCCTTCGGCTCACTGAGTCTGCACCGACCTACGATCACCCATACATTAGTTCAATCCTACACACTAGGGACAGTTTACAGAAGCCAATTAACCTACAAACCTGCACGTATTTGGAATGTGGGAGGAAACCAAAGCACCCGGAGAAAGCCCATATGGTCACAGGAAGAACGAACAAACTCTGCACGGAGAGCACCCATAGTCAGGGTCGAACCCGGGTCTCTGGCGCTTTAAGGCAGCAACGCTACCACTGTGCCACAGTGCCTCCCCTCTGTCATGACATCACTCTGCCATGTGATGTATTTTACAAGATGTCACATGACAGATGGGATTGAAGGATGTCCATGGTAAATTGGATCTGAAAGTGTCTGTGAAATAAGAAGCAGAGGGAATAGCTGAGTGGTTTCTGTGAGTGGAAGCCTCCCGTGGCCGGGCTTGCGCACGCCGTGGCAGGAGAGCGAGGGGGGAAAGAGAGGGAGAGGGCGGACTTGAACACGGTGAGCGGGGTGAACGGCGACCAAATTACTGCGATTCGGGGGGGGTGACATAACTCGCAGCACGTGGAAAACAGTGCGCAGCAGGCGGCGTGAGCAGACCCATTGTGACTTCATCAGCTAATTTAATTTCAAAGATATTTCAGATTTGTGATCATTTTCATAAATAACTCAAGAAATAAAGCTCAAAATCTTCAGGTAAGCCGATTTCTGAATCCACAGGATAAAACTCTACAGGAATATTACAAAAATTACTGTTAGAGTGCCTTTTTTTGAGCAGTATGATTGCACACACACACACACGCACACACACACACACACACACACACACACACACACACACACACACACACACACACACACACACACACACACACACACACACACACACACACACACACATCCAAGATCAGAGTTTTAATAGTTATTGGACCAAGTGGGACCCTGTGGGGGCTGAGGGCAGAGACAGGGACAGAAAGAGAGATGGTAGAGACAGTGAGAGAGATAGAGAGAGAGAGAGAGGGCAGAGACAAGGGGAGAGAGAGAGGGCAGAGACAGGGAGAGAGAGAGAGGGCAGAGGCAGGGAGAGAGAGAGAGAGAGGGCAGAGACAAGGGGAGAGAGAGAGGGCAGAGACAGGGAGAGAGAGAGAGGGCAGAGGGAGAGAGAGGGCAGAGACAGGGAGAGAGAGGGCAGAGACAGGGAGAGAGAAAGGGCAGAGACAAGGAGAGAGAGAGAGAGAGAGAGGGCAGAGACAAGGGGAGAGAGAGAGGGCAGAGAAAGGGAGAGAGAGAGAGGGCAGAGACTGAGAGAGAGAGGGCAGAGAGAGGGAGAGCAGAGGCAGGGAGAGGGTTGCGGGCAGACGTGGACTCAAGGGAGGCCGAGCGGCGCGACTGGGCTTGCTAGCAGTGTGGCTGGGCTTGCGAGCGGTGGGGTAGGAGAGAGAGGGAGGGTAGAGACGGGGCGGGAAGCAAGATGAAGAGGGCAGACTTGAAGATTTTGATAAGGTATTGTAATCTCATGGGATTGAAGATTTAGGTCAGGTGCTGGAAGTGGGAATAATGTAGCTAGATAATCATATAGTCATACAGCACGGAAACTTGCCCTTCAGTGCAACTCATTCATGCCATCCAAGATGCCCCCCCCCCCCCAATCTAAGCATTTGGCCAATATGCCCCCAAATCTTTCTCATCCACATACCTGTCTAAATGCCTTTTAAATGTTGTTATTGGATCTGCCTCAACTACCTCTAGCAGCTCATTCCATATACTCGCTACGTTCTATGGGAAACGTTGCATCTCAGGTTCCTATGGTATCCTCCATTAGCCATTCCTCGGCCCACTTGCTGAATTGATCAGGATCCTGCTGTAATTCATGACAACCATCTTCACTGTCTACAATTTCACCTATTCTACTGTCTGCTGTCATTGTGAACATGGATATGGTGGGCCCACAGGCATGATTCCATTACTGCAACAGTCTGCGAATTTACTGTATGACACAGATTCATGTGTTCAGGATCCAATAACTGCCCAAACACTTTGAAAGAGTTTCCAGTGCTATCTTATGAGAAATTCCAATGTCTGTTTGCTCCTGTTTAATGTAATGCTTAGGAACACACTAGACTAAGTGGGACCTGTTGGGTCCCAGTCATACGGAAGGCCTAGTCCTCCAACGCAATATTCCACCACTCACCCATTCCCCCAACGCGATATTCCACCACTCACCCATTCCCCCAACGCAACCCGTTCCCCCAACGCAATATTCCGCCGCTCACACATAGCCCCTAACTGTGCAGGTGCTGCTCATTTCCGCTCATCCCCAAGCACTCCCTCCCCCTCCTCTTTCTGTGTGGGAGGGGAGGAGGGGAGGGGGAGGGAAGGAAGTGGGGTGTGTGGCAGGGGGGGGTGGGGGGGTGTGGGGTGGGAGAGGAGGAGGGGTGTGTGTGGATGGGGTGGTGTAGGAGGGTGGAGGGGGTGGTGTGGAGGGAGGGATGTGCGTGGCATGGGGTGAGGGGTGAGGGGGAGGTATGTATGTGGGCAGGAGGGGTGTGGGAGGGGGGAGGGAGGGATGTAGGTGGGAGGAGTGTGTGTGGGGAAGGGGGTGTATGTGGGCAGGGTGTGTGTGTGTGTGTGTGTGGGTGGGGAGTTGTGAGGGAGGATGCGGGCAGGGGGGTTGTGGGGGGAGAGGTGTATGGGCGGGGTGAGGGATGTGTGGGCAGTGGGAGGGGTGTATGGGGGCGGGGGGCAGTTGGTGGGGTGGGAGTGTTGTGGGGGTGGTTGTGGGGGGGCTGTGGTGGCGGGTGGTTTGTGGGGGGGTTATTGTGGGGGGGATTGTTGGGGGGGGGGTTGTTGTGGGAGGAGTTTTTGTGGAGGGGTTGTTGTGGGGGAGATTGTGAGGGATGTTGTGGGTGCAGGGGGGTTGTGGGTGCGGGGGGATTGAGTGGGAGGGGGGTTGTGGGAGAGGGGGGGGGTTGTGGGGGAGGGTGGATTATGGGGGTGGGGAGGGTTATGGTGAGGGTTGTGGGGGCGGGGGGGGGGGTTTGTTGGGGCAGGGGGTTTGTGGGGGGGCTGTTGTGGGGACAGGGGGGTTGTGGGGGCGGGGGGATGTTGTGGGGCGGGGGTGTGTGGGGACAGGTGTGTGCGGCAGGGTAGTGTGTGGGTGGGGGGTGTGTGGGCGGGGGGCATGTGGGGGGAGGGGTGTGCGGGCCGGGGGGTGTGTGGGGGGAGAGGGGTGGTTGGGCGGAGGGGGGAGGGGGGGAGGGGGGAGTGAGCTCGGAGAAAAGACGGGGGAAGAGCCATGTGGAGAGGGGGGCATCATGGTGGAGGGGGGTTGAGCCAGCGAGGGGGACCAGAGGGGTAGTGGTTGAAATTGACGGCGCGATGGGGACTCACAGCGGGCGCTGGTCGCCAGTCGTTCGCCTTCACTTTCTGTTTGGCGACATCGCATCTCCAACTCTGGGCTGGGCTGGGTCTCCGACTCTGGGCTGGGCTGGGCGGGGTCTCCGACGCTGTGCAGGGCTGCTTGGGGCTGGGCTGCTTTGGGTCTCTCCGAAAATTGTGTCTGGTTGTAAACCTCCGTCAGCCATCCTCAGCTCCAGTGAAGACGCGATGGCGCAGGAAGGGATGGACCGTCCTGGGGAGTGACAGGGGAAGAGACTAATCCGTTTGGCGTTGACTGGCAGGAGAAAGGATCGATCTGCGCATGCGCAGTTTGCAAAGATTTTTAAACCTCGCTTACTTTTACGACATTCAACCGATCGGAATGAAACTTGGTGCACTCGCAGCACAGGAGAACGGTGAGTGAACTGGCGAAAAATCGTAGCGCTATCATTTTTGCGCAATTAGAAAGACCGCGCAAACTGGAAGATAACAAGATCAGAATTTTAGTTATGGATAGATAGATAGATAACCATATAATATAACCATATAACAATTACAGCACGGAAACAGGCCATCTCGACCCTTCTAGTCTGTGCCGAACACGTATTCTCCCCTAGTCCCATATACCTGCGCTCAGACCATAACCCTCCATTCCTTTCCCGTTCATATAACTATCCAATTTATTTTTAAATGATAAAAACGAACCTGCCTCCACCAGCTTCACTGGAAGCTCGTTCCACACAGCCACCACTCTCTGAGTAAAGAAGTTCCCCCTCATGTTACCCCAAAACTTCTGTCCCTTAATTCTCAAGTCATGTCCCCTTGTTTGAATCTTCCCTACTCTCAGTGGGAAAAGCTTATCCACGTCAACTCTTTTAGAACCCTAGGGTGCAGTCCAATCCAGTCCAGATGACTTATCCACCTTCAGCTCTTTCAGCTTCCCAAGCACCTTTTCCCTAGTAATAGCCACTACACTAACTTCCAACCCCTGACTCTTTTGAATTTTAGGCACGTTGCTGGAGTCTTCCACTGTGAAGACTGATGCAAATAACGTATTCAACCTCTGCCATTTCTTTATTCCCCATCATCACTTCTTCTGCATCATTCTACAGCCGCCCAACTTCCACTCTTGCCTCTTTCTTACTCTTTATATAACTGAAGAAACTCTTGCTATCCTCTCTCATATTATTGGCTAGCTTACCTTTGCATTTCATATCTTCACCCCGTATTACTTTTGTTCATCTTTTCTCCCCGTATTGCCTTGCCATGTAAGAAAATAGTTTTAAGCCAAACACCGTGTAGTCAAGTCAAGTCAAGTCAAGTTTATTCGTCACGAGATGTGCAGTGAAATGAAAAGTGGCAATGCTCGCGGACTTTGTGCAAAAAGACAAACAAACAAACAACCAGAATTGAACAGAATCATATATTCTTTTTAGATTGTAAGTAATTACATACATTGTTTAGTTACTTACATCATTCACCCTCGCTATGCAAAATAGTTATGAAATAGCTTAATTGTTGGAGAGGAAAACATTACTGCTCAAATTGCCATTCCATTGTTTTTGGAAGGTTGGGGGTGCTTTTGGACTGGACCCGCAGCATGGTGAGCGCCCCACTATGCCGGCTGGCCGCTCCCCTCAGCCGGACTCTTGCGTCCTCTGCTGGCGGTAATCAAACAAGCTGCGGGCTCTGCAGCGATGGGTGAGCGTGGACAACTGAATCCAACGTAAACGGAGCTCCAACGACCCGACGCACTTACCTGTCGTTTACTTAGTGTTACCTTGACCGCTTAACTTCATAATTTTAACTCATATTCAACGACAGGCAGGCAGACTCTGCGGAGGTTTAATTAGTCAAGAATTGTGAAAGTCAGGCGTTTAAGGATCGAAGAAAAAACGAGAATGGAATAAGCACAATGAAACCAACACGAAGAAGTACGAACACGAAAAGAACACTGACATACAATGTCGGGTTTGAGATAAAACTAAGCACATTCATTCTGTTTTCCTTACAATCTATTTCAGTGATTGCTATTCCAGTGCTATTTCAGTAAGACTGAATTTCAATTCGTTATATATACAATTTGTACATTGGTCATCTTCAGTGCATGCGACGACTCCAGCATTTTTTTTGATATAGAGAGTTGTTATTTGTGACTTATAAAGAGCTTTGAATCCGACGCGCCTTCTCTTTAACGCTGCAACGGGATATAATCCACATCTCTTTATCAGCAGCTGTCTGGTGCCCCATCTCATTCTCTGGAAGGATTTGACTCCGCAAAGCGCCAGAGTAAACATAATTTCTAAATGGATTCACCCATTGTGCAAATCCATTAATTACTTCAGTTCGCGTAAAAATCACCGCCGATAGACAATGAGCCATTGCCAAGTTGATGCAACTGTTCGTAGACATTGTGATCATTACTGCTGAGAGAAGTCGGCTTCCACTCGCAATTCTTTCATTAGAACTTTGCAGATTAGACAAATGATTTGCGCGAAGGTCACAATGTCACTGTTGTGGAGGCAGGAATATCCTCTGTAGTCCCCTTGAAATGTGCAGTGGTCAGCGATGCCATTGTCTTATCGGCGCTTACTGACGCTCTCGGCTTCAGTTGCTGCTCACTTAACCCAGCCGCGCTTTGTGGACAGCGTTCGCAAACACACGGCAGGCGGCATCAAATGCCTCTCCTTGTGCTCAAATTAAACGCTCATGATGTAACAGGGTGTACTAAAACTAGATTCGCCTACTCATTCCGACATTAAATATGTGGCGTGTACAAGGTTTATTACAAACATTGGTCATTTTGAGAGCGTTTGATCTGCGCGGTTTATTCAGTTAACTAACGTTATCTGGACACCATCTATAAATTTCTGCCTTTTCCTGTTGTCTAGCTCTTCTTATCTACTTCTGATTAGCACTACTCACCTACAGAGATCATTTTGGACCCTCGAGTTTGTTTACAGTCTGAGCGGATCTCAGAATAGTAGTCAGTCTGTTGTTTTTCAATATACTGAGGTATCTAGTAACACTTCATTCTGGACCTTTTGTGCAGAGGTGTGTTTATAACACTGCTGTGTGTGACGCTAGCAAGTTGGAATGCATAGGCAGTAGAATATATTACAATTCTGCATGCTTTTTGTTTTGTATATACTGTATTTTGATGGTGAATAAAGTTTACTTTTGAAATAAAATATATTCTGGACCATTGGGACGACAGGAGTGTCCTCAGGAGGCGCTTCGTGACATGGATGGGCATCAACGAACGTAGGACTGGGTAAATGCGCAGGAACTTCCAGTCCAGGTATACCTGAAACCGCGGTCACATCAGATAGCAGAGGTGAGGCAGGATTGAACTACAATATGGCAGGCATCCTAACAGCTCAAAGAGCTGGCCATATGTTCGTGCAACCTACCCTGTGCCAAAGATTGGGTGAATTTCCGAGATAAATCGATTGGGAAATGGACAATGCCGTGTTTAGGAAAACGTTGAAGACCCGCCACAGGCAACACATCTTAAAATCACCGTCTATAAGAATTGACGGTTTTATTTCTGGTTAAATAAAAAGTGCTGGAGTAACTCAGTGGGTCAGGCAACATTTCTGTATCTCATAGATAGACGACGTTTCGGGTCGGGACTCGGGTCTGAAGAAGGGTGTAGACCCGAAATGTCATTTATCTATGTGCCCCTGAGATGCTGCCTAACCCGCCGAGTTCCTCCAGCCCCTTGTATTTTGATTTAGAAAAATCAATATCCTCGTGTCTTTATTACCTTCTGACCAGGTCACCAGGTACTCTATCGGTCCGGAAGAAATTGGGCGAGGACTGTGGGCTGGTTAGATGGAGATTTGGGGGTCACATACTTGGATTCTCATGGAGTATCCTGATGCAAAGATCGAATCAATGTGCAGCAGACCAGTTTACTGTCAACAAAATGAACGCTACCTGCAAGTACCACCGACAAACGCTTGAATAATGAATCAAAACAGAAGTCTTGACTGTTGGAGAGGAATGGAACTGAGGAACTGTAGTATTGTGAACGCTAGAGACCTGCAGCGAATCCATTCGTGGTAACATTGGATAGGTCACGTGTGGTATGTTCTTAACTCACTACACTGAATGGTCACAATTGTGGCTTCCTCTGATGTTCTCGCACATAATGCACCACATTTTACAGAAAACGGTTAGCATTTCGATCATCAATGTGTGTGTGTGTGTGTGTACGGCTGGCGGCCGTGGAGGGTGGGAGCTGAGTATATTAATAGTTTAGATATATACATATAGCATTAGCATGAGTATATTAGAATCTGAAGAAGGGTCTCGACCTGAAACGTCACCCATTCCTTCTCTCCGGAGATGCTGTCTATCCCGCTGAGTTACTCCAGCGATTTGTGTCTACCTTGAGCATATTAGTAATTGCATTTACGATGGATGGGTTCCCAAATTGATTCATGAGGTGGAGACGGCCTGCAGAGAGGAGGTAAGGGCACTAAATAGCTGGTGCTTGGAAAATAACCTCTCTCTCAATGTCAGCAAAACTAAAGAGATGATCGTGGACTACAGGAGACAGCAGGGGAGTGGACACCATCCCATCCACATCGGTGATGCTGAGGTTGAAAGGGTCAGCAGCTTCAGGTTCCTCGGTGTGCACATCACTGAGGACCTCTCTTGGACACAGCACATGGACACAATAACAAAGAAAGCCCGCCAGCGGCTCTTTTTCCTGAGAAGACTGGGGAAGTTTGGCATGAACGCCAGCATCCTC
Organism: Amblyraja radiata; assembly: GCF_010909765.2. Lineage (NCBI taxonomy): Eukaryota > Metazoa > Chordata > Chondrichthyes > Rajiformes > Rajidae > Amblyraja > Amblyraja radiata. Next base: position 109,597,702 of record NC_045956.1, read on the forward strand.
CCAAACTTCTACAGTTGCACCATCGACAGTCTGCTGACGGGCTGCATCACAGTCTGGTGCGGGAACTGTTCTGCCCACAGCCGCAAATCACTACAGAGAGTGGTGAAGGCGGCACAGCACATCACTGGCAACTGTCTCCCGGCCATTCAGGACATTTTCCACAGGCGATGCCTGCGGAAGGCACACAGCATCATCAAGGATCATAGCCACCCAACACGCAGACTGTTCTCCATGTTACAGTCAGGCAGACGATACAGGTGCATGGCTGCATGTACCACCAGACTTAAGAACAGTTTTTAGCATCAGGCCATCAGGCTTCTGAATTCATAAACACACTTCACATCATATATGTTGATTATTTTATTATTGTCTTTTTACCTACCAATGTCATGTTTATCTTATTTTATTCTTGTTGCTGAGGTGATCCGTTGTCTTGTCAAACACATTTCATTGTACCGTTGACCCTGTGCTAACCTGCATATGACAAATAAAACTGAATTGAAATTGAATTGGAAGGGGGAGTGGGTTGTCTCCGAGAAGGGATGAAGCGGACTGGACCGTACTATCTGGAGTTTAAGAGAAGGGATCCCATCTCGCTTGTTTGGTAAACGCTATTTCGCAGAGTTGGACTTTCTAGAGCCGAGATTCGTGGTCTCGAAGTATGGAATTGGTCTTCGGGCGATGAGAACACATTTCTTCGTTCAGATGGTGGTGAATCGTTGGAGTTATTTATCCAAGAGTGCTGTGAAGGTTTCGTCGCTGAGTTCATGCAAGGCAGACATTGATATGTCTTTAAATATTAAGGGAATTAAGGGACAACGCGTTTGCACAAGAAAGTGACATCTCTTCTTCTTGCGTATGGCGTGCCCAGCCTAAAGTTGTAGGACAACTTGTTCTATTTGATCTTATTTGATTGTGCACGCCAGGTTGATTGCATTCGTTGAAACAGGTCGGACCACGTGAAGGTTACAATCTCCCACTCCAAAGTGACGCTGAGGTAAAATATCAACCATGATGGTATTGAATGGCGGAGCGCATGGGGCCAAAACGTCCACTCCTGCTTATAGTTTGAATGGGGTTTCAGTCAATGAAATGTGTTTCCGGAGAAATAAAGTCGGCAAGTAGAGCTGGTTCAAATATATGACTTACCTGCTTTAAAGACATCGCACAATGGATGTAGTAAACACGTAATGTGCCGCAATAAATAGTAAAACAAAAGTCGTAGTAACGGACGAAATAGATACGATGGCAAACTCCCTTGAGAACCGACCACGAGAAAAGGATTGGGATAATGCACCTGAAGACCATGCGAGACCAGGACTAAAGTCCAAATAGCTCCCAACATTTAATATCAGCCAGCATGGAGGAACTGCAGATGCTTGTTTATTTTAAAAAAAAACCAGAGTGCTGGAGGAACTCAGTGGGTCGGGCAGCATCTGAATTCTGAAGAAGGGCCCCGACCCAAAACGTCACCTATCCAGAGATGTGTAGAAATGAACTACAGATGTTTGGCATGTCCCGACGTCAGGCACAAAGTACTCAGCGGTCCAGGCAGCATCTTGTTGATCATATTGAATGGCGGTGCAGGCTCGAAGGGCCGAATGGCCTACTCCTGCACCTAATTTCTATGATGATCTCTGGAGGAAAAGGATGGGTGACGTTTCGGGTCGGGACCCTTCTTCAGACCTGCTGCCTGACTCACCGAGTTACTCCATCACTCTGTGTCTTTATTTAATTTCAGCACCCGCGACCTAACAAATCATCTGATCTCCAAAACAAGCATGAAGGTTTAAAGTCATGAAACTAAGCTGGCACGCTGAAGTCGCTAGTACTCTTTGCTACACGGGTGAAGCGTGCTTGAGAATCAATCAGTAAAACCTTGGTCCCAAAGATGAGATCAAACGCCACAGCAAGTTTACATTTGCGGCGAATTCGTGGAAGGCGCTGGCAGTAACTGCTCACACGAACCTACTAATCCCAAATCGATTAAATTTAAAAATCACGCAAAAATTAATATAGACATCCCCTCCCACCCAAAGGAACAACGAGCCTTAGCTATCACTCACAGTGAACAGAGTAATAGTTATCTTGAGACGAATAGCGCTCACTGCGTGGGGTTGTGGTAAAGCCAAAGTCTGGATTCTATTAGTGCTGATTCTGAACATATCCAATGTTTTTGTAGAGGTGGCGAACAATTCACTCAATATTCATCTCATATTGGGATTAATACAAAAAACTCGTATCATTTCGATGGGTTACTTTGAGTCCCAGCACTGTGTGACATATGGTCAAGGAGTTGGCACTGTAGGGACTAGAGGTCTTCAATAAACCATCGGGGGACACATATGGTGAGCATTTTAACGCTTTCTATCAGACGCACGGCCTGATAAGAAACAAATAAACAAACAGACCTGTCAATTTGGAGGCATTTTTTTACCCTCCTGCCCATTAGGACCACACAGATTCCACTTAGGTCGCCGGGCAGTTTATTTAATTGCCTTTTCCCGGCAGATCATCCCCAGCAAGATGAGGGCCCAGCTGGTCCGATTTAACAATCCGCGTCGGGCAAAAGACGCGGAGAGATTTAAATGTTTGGGATTTACAAACGACATCCCACCGAGCGACAGCAGTTTCAGTAATATTCACCCCTCCATTACTCCCCTGACTCCAAGGCAATCAAACGGGGAGTTAGTCTGCTCTCGCTGCATTAAATGAAGCAGATTAGCTACAAAGTGAGAGGTGATTGCGTTCCAGGCAGAGGGCTGGTTCTGTCCACTTCGTCCCTTCCTCTTGTCACATTCCCAGATCCGCAAATAAATTCTCACACAAGGGAACTTTTTTATGGTAAATGTTTGTTAATGAGCGCGGAACAGAGACTCTGCGAACGAGACTGGTAATTGCAGTTGAATGCGCTAAGGGGAGTTGGGGGTCAATGCTCGATCTCCAGAGAGTGACAGGCAGCGCTCGCTGGCAGCCGTCCCGGGGATGTACTGGAGCTTCATCAACTGCATGATCATAAACAGGGCGATGCTTTGATTTCCGCTTGGTGACACTGTTGTTTGGAACAGTTTTTGCTTGTTTAGAATGTACATCAAAGCATTCATTTTGAGTAAGGTCACAAAACAAACGGAAACGACAATCTAAATAATTGCTGGATTCTGGACTGCGAAATGTTGGAGCAAATCGTGAATTTATTCATGAAAAAGAGTCTTTAGTTTTATCCCAACCTGCACCTGCATCGAACCGCAATGGTTGGATTTCCAATCTCGAGGTTGGAATAAACTAACATGAGAGTAATCTGCAAGTGAGTTGTCGCCTTCTCCAGATCCTGATCGGATTATTCTGATATGTGTTTGTGTAAAGAGTAACGTTGCATATGTACGTCCTATCTCGGCTGTGCATAAATGTAGACTGGTCGCATGCACGTTAATGCCGGATGTCCCTCAACCCCCCCCCCCCCCCCCCCCCCCGGAACGTTGTTTATGAACGAAGAGACTCGTTCACAGAAGCACCGAGATGAACGATAGTTGTTCGTGAATTAGTTTGGTTTAATGATACGGCGTGGAAACGGGCCCTTCGGCCCACCGAATCTACGCTGATCGGCGACCCCTGTAGCTATCCTAACTACTAGGAACCTTTTCAGAAGGCAATTAACCTACAAACCTGTACGTCTTTGGAGTGTGGGAGGAAACCGGAGCACCAGGGGGAAACCCACAAGGTCACGGGGAGAAGGTACAGGCGCCAGACAGACAGCACCCGTAGTCAGAATCCAACCTGGGTCTCTGGCGCAGCAAAAGTTGCGCTGTACCGCGCAACTCTACCGCTGTGCCACCTTCCAGCAGCAACTAGTGTTCCACCTGCGCTCAAGGCACAGGGATGTAACCGGACCAAACCATGGAGCCAATGGATTACCCAAACCCAAACCTGCCGGCTCTCGTCTCCATCCCCTCCAACTGTACAATGGCGGAGGGGGTTAGAATGGGGTAGCTGGTGTCAACTGTGTTGGTTTAATTAGGCGCTGAGTTCATTGAGGGATACCGCGTTTAGCTGGGATGTTGAAGCTAGATGATCCAAGACACTCTGACCCGACCATGTAGAACTGGGGTAGCCTGTGTGCCGGTGAAGAGAGACCATCCAGCCAGGCTCATTGGTCAGTCGCAGCGATGGCCTGGCCATAAATTCATAAATTCAGAAGCGATAGGAGCAGAATTAGGCCATTCGGCCCATCAAGTCTACCCCGGTCTTTGGGCGAGGCATACTTCCAATCTATTCTAGACAAACCAAAGGGCCAATGCACTGACGGCCACGGTCTGCGTGAACGGATAGCCAAGTATTGTGCAATCGTTTTGGTGTTAACCAGTCAGTTCGGTATCAAATGCGCCTTCGCCACTCCAACCCCCCCCCCCCCCCCCCCCACCCTCCCCCTCCCCCTCCCCCCGTCTCTCTCACACTCATTCCACTTGTACTCAAGTTTGCTCTGACCTCGATGTTTACATTATCCCGTCAAAGTCGGCGACCAGTTTGTTTCCAGGGACCAGCAATAACTTTCAGAGTACCCAGGACTCCGCCTCCCCAGCCAAATCACACCCAAACAAGCCTCCACGACTTCTCAAAGTCGCGCAGCCACCATCTAATCCTAACCAATGTGGACCAGTGGCGTTAACGGGACATATGACAATAAAACACTCTTGATTCTTGATTGCCTATAAACTAAGGAATTTGTCGTGGAAAGACGGCTAACAGAACTTATTTTATGTCAGTGCCAGGTTTCTTCTATATAAATGAAAAGGATGATACCTAGCGCGTAGTTATAAACAGAAAATGAATATACAAATGGATAAGGCAAGAGAAGGTGGGCGAGGACAAGGAGGGAAACGCCAAGGAAGCGGAAAGGGGATAAAACGAGCAGGGGAAGGTGAAAACTTATGTAAAGACTAGGTACACCTCGAGCCCCTGAGTTACTCCAGTTTTTTTGTGTTTTTTTTTGTAAACCAGCATCTGCAGTTCCCTTCCAAAACATTTTTTTCTTTCTCGTTCGGGAAGTGTGCATTATTTATAACATGTTCTTGCTTCCATTTCAAACGCACAAGTGTCCGGCACGGTGCCGTCTGCTAGTTGTTCTGGGGTATTATGGATTTCCCGAGTAGCCACCAACAAGAGACTGGCCGGACTGGCCTGGCGTTGCCTCCCAACGATTTCCTGGAACACATGTGGAAGTAATAGTTCGCCTGTACCTTCACAGTGCTGAAGATATATTACTGCAGCTAGCGGCTGGAGGCAAGATGAGAAACATCACTCAGCAAACAAAAAAAACCCCAAACCATCGCAGCCGCCCGCTCCTTCCAGCAGAGTCTGACTGACACACACTTTACCACCCGTGTATAAACACTGCGCTGGTTCAGTAGCTCTCCCCCATCTCCAACACCCCCAAAATCTCCCGCAAGCCTGTTGCTTGCTTTCTGCCCAAATAGTAAAGAGGGGGTTGGGACCGAGAATCAGAACAACCTTATTATCCACGAAAACTGAGATTTCTGTACAATCGCAAACGAAAAGTGGGACAGAGCAAGGGCGCCTCCTTCTTTTACTAACGGGAGTTGCTGCGAGTCACTCCTCAAAAACGACCAATTTATCACACAGCAACACAATTACATGGTGTTATGAAATGCGTTCTGCTTTTCAAAAACTTGTTTTTCCTGTAGATTTATGGTGGTCGTAAACGCTGAGAGAGAGAAAAACGAAATAGAAAGCATTTAGTCACCTCCCTTCCCTTAAAAATACCCAGTTCTTGCACCTAGTTAAAATTATTTCTTTCGAAATATTATTACGAATATACATTGTTCTCGTAAAATCGCTTGATGTGTAAATCTGTTCACAAAGATCTGGAAGATGAACAACAAAAATAAGGTTCTCCTCCGTACAAAACTTTCTACAAAACGCACATATGGCAACTTTCTGAATAAGACGGCCCTAGTTGTGACTGTGCCCCTGCGTGGATAAGAGTTGGGGAGGCGCAACCTCCAGAATCTCAAGCTATAGCAAGACTCCCGGCGCTGACTGAGAGCAGAGCAGAGACTCTTATTCTGAAGCGACCACAGGGGCTTCATTTCCTGACAGTTATTTACTTAAAGCAAATGATTAGTTTTTTTGGAAGGATGGACTGCAACATTGAATCAATTACAAGACGCTGTTCTGTGCGCCCATTAACAGCCAGAGCACAACTCCAACGTTAAACCTATATGCTGCCGCCCGTTTTAAGAGGAGTTTGTGGATTTACCACTTTACGCAAGGTAAGGGGAACGTGAAGTAAATTAATTAAGCCGATGCTGGCTTGTTTTATTATCGCTGCTCGACGATTTCGTAAAGAAATTCACGGTCGAAAGCTGTGACAGAGGAACGCAAATTGCTAACTCCCTGTTTCGTTCTCTCACTCCACACACACAGGGTCAGTTTCAGAGTTGTTTCGAATTTATTCCGAGAGTTTTTAGCTACTAATATTAGTGTGGACGACTATTTTCTGAAGATTGTTATCTTTGGCTTAAAAAAAATTGTGCGGGAGTGCGAATTTCTTTGACTTGGAGAGGCTGGAGGTTGAATGTAAAATACTTGTCTGAGGACTGCAGTGTGTTTTTTTGGTGTGTTGCTGATGTGTGATGGGAGTGAGTGGACTGCTCCCTCCGATGGTGTTGTGTCACGCCAGCCCGCCGCTCGTTGCATTGCACTTGGACAGCACTAACGATGATGGCTTTGGTGCGCAGATCCTATAATGACAAACACATTGGCGGTGGATGTGGAAGCCATCGGTTGCCTGCGTCAGGGGTTTAAGGAATTTCGAACAAGATACAGGATTTTTTTTTTTGCTGGCAATACTATACTGTCCCTGGATCGAGGGTGGAGGAGGGAGAGATTTTTTGGATTGTCCGGGAGCCTTGCCATGCGGATGAATTGCGTAAACAGGAAGGAAAGGAGAACGGTGCCAGGTCTGTTGGAGTGTCCGTGAAGTGAGCTGCATTGAGTTGCGAGCTGTGCTGGAGTTTCGGCGGGCGCTAAAGTGGCAGAGGTAGGAACAGAACGGTCATTTATTTTAGTTGCGCGACTCTTTATCTCGGAGCATTCTGCCGTTTCCCCGCAACCCCCAGTCCCATCACTTCTCCCTGTTAGCGCTCACACATCTTCCCTGCAGCTTGGGCTATTTCTGTTAAGCATTAGGCTCTTTTCTGTATGATGGACCCCATCAGTAAATAATTCCTCTTTCTGCTCTCTGAGGCGCCGTCTTTCCCAGCCGTTCCCACCTCAACTGTCCTCTTATCTTTCCCCTTTCTTTCCTTTGCACGTTTCCTTTTTTATTTCCGTCATTCCTTTTTATAATCTCTCCTCTCTCTTCTCTCGCTGTTTCTCTTTTTCTCCATCCCCTCCCCCATCCTCCCTGATCCACATACTTATACACACGCCCCAGTAATACATCTGTAGTCTATTATACGTTTCCCTGCATTTTTTTTAGTTCTGGGCTTTTCTCAAAGGCACGGGGCTCACAGTTCCCCTACGCCCCCACCTTTCTTTCTCAGCACAATCTCCAACCATTCTCTCACAGCCCCCACCCCCCAACGCCAACATTTCGCCTGATTTTTCACACAGCAGATTGAGAAACAGCGGGCGGCCGGTCGCGCAACCATTTGGCCCGAAGCTATCTTCAAGCTCTTTACCCAAGTGCCAAAACCCAGCGGGAGGACTGGACCAGCTGTCCGGGTGGCACCGAAACGGTTAACGCGCGCTATGGCGATAAAAGAGAGCGCACGGAGAGTGGGCATCCGACCTCAGTCGGTAGCTGGCACTTTAAGGAGCTGCTTCTGCTGCTGTTGCTTCTAGCCATGTAAAGTCGAGTACAATGGAGCGCCTGTAAGGCAACCTTTTGATAAAGCAATTTCTGTCCCAGGGAAATCCCTTCTATTCGCCCTAGTTTAATCCCTGTATTTGATAAATGCGAGGCGAATGTTTTAAACTGTTGTAACCCGTTTATATTCGTTATTGACGATCGCCTGGTTGTGTAGTTCTATTCCGGGCAGGCAGTTCAATCTTTTATTAACTCATGGCAGTATTTGGGGGAGCGGGACAGATTGCAATCGGTGCTCGAAACCTTTTCTCCGATGGGGAGATGGCCAGCGCCAGCGGGGGGAGGCATTGCTCGTCGTTTGCAAGATGCCAGCTCAAATGAGCACGGGAGGGTTTTCATTACACCCCATCATCATTACACAAGAGAGGCGTTCGTTGTCCAATCCCATCTCTCGGTCTCCGAGGGGCCGAATAGGATTTTTGCCCAGCGGTTTTGGACAGTGGCTCTGTCAGTCTGGATTCAGCTGCCCCCTTTTTGATGGTCTCCAGAGGGCGAACATTAAAAGCGGTTCGCTGAGTCTGATAACTAAGACTTATGTGTCTGACTTTTACTACAGCAGGCAGGATAATGGTTTACAGTCTCAGAACCCAAGTTTTCAAACTGCTGCTTACATGTGCACACTCAGAGCAAAGCCTATTGACCGTAGAAACGAAATTTCTATTGACCAATCTTTTGTAGTCGAGAGACAAATAAATGTGATCAATTATTGGGGTTCGAATCATAAACCCTATCTCATACATACGTGGTTGAAATGACTAAAGCTACGGAGAACCAAGACGGTGCAGATGCTGGAATTTTGAGCAAAACACAAAGTTCTAGAGGAACTCAGCAGGCCAGGCAGCATCTGGAGAGTGAAATGGATAGACGACCTTTCGGGTCAGGACCCTTCCCCAGACTGAAGAAGGGTCCCGACCTGAAACGTCGCTGGTCCACTCTCCCCACAGATGCTGCTGTGTGACCTGCTGGGCTCCACCAGCGGGTTGTGTTTTGACTAAAGCTATAACTGAGTAGCATTGTCCGTACAAGGCTGGGTAGTTGCACCTATTTGTGGCATGGATAACATTAAAGTGTTTACAAAATAATTTTGCTTTTTCAAAACGCACTAACTTTGAAACGAATACGAATAGATAAAAATATATGAGTGATTTATCAACTCATGTGAGTATTTGGAAAAACGTTACAGAAATAGGTTAGAAAATTGTGCGGACGGCGAGTAAACGAAAACAAAGCACTTTGAGTTTTGTTGTCACTAATTCGGATCGAATTATTGATGGAACTGAGCATCGGGAGATCGAATAGAAATTTGTACAAATGTGAGTGCGAGACGGGAACAATGGCGCCCCCTACACGATCTGGGTAGAATTCCACTCATGGTTCACCACAGCATAAGTATTTATATTGTTGCAACAGCCCTCTTGTTCTCTACTCACTTACTATAAAGGGCAATAACCAGTTTCCAGAAAGTGGCAATTCGCGGAGCAACGCAGTCGACCCAGTTGATTCGCAGTTATTTTAGTTTTGCCCGATTTTACTCCAGCTTGCATTGGAAGATTGATGTTTGCTCTCCGCCAAAACACAAAGTGTTGGAGTAACTCAAACGGCCAGGCAGCATCTGTGGAGGAAATGGATAGGCGACGTTAGGGGCGGAACCCTTCCTCAGACTGCCGCTGCCTGACCTGCTGAGTTACTCCAGCGCTTTGTGTTTTGTTCTAGATTCCATCATCTGGGGTTCCCCGTGTCTTCGTTTTATTCTCCGAACATTTTATCACAAACACTCTCTGGGTATTTCTAAATGCATTGGAGATTCGTTGCATTTGGGAATAACAATGCCGTAGAAAACAAGGCCAACAATGCCGTAGAAAATAATCATCAAAACTAGCTGCAGCGTTGTGGCTGTAGCTGGTTTATTGGGGTGACATTGCCTGCACAGTAACAGGAACACCCGCTTTGGATGTGCCCCTGTACTTGCGTTTACACCACCCAAAACGTGGGATTCCCGAATACTATGGACTTTCATCAGATTGAATAGAAGTTGAAAGGATGTTGGAGAATTTAACAGCTTCATTGTATCAGTATTTGACAAAACAATCCAGGTATCTCAATTGCGCCAAGTTCTCCAAAAGGAAAACAGCGCTCATAGACAAAAAATGCTTATTACATGTTTACAGTTTTAAACATTTCTTCGAGTCTAACATAACCTTCATTTAACGAGCACAGTATATCGTTAAATTAAAATAGCCATTATATTTGCCCTGTAAGCCTGCATTTTAAAATGGCTAAATACTTATTGCATCAAAACTAAATTGCAGGATTCAAATCCTGGGAAAGTTTAGATAGTGGCGTCTGATTTAAATTTAGCCCAGAACTCACTCGCCGTAATTAACATTACTCGCTTTCTCAGAAATAAATGTTTACAGCTTTTGTTGTTTAGGCGGGGGTTCTGTATCAGCGGCAGGTAAATCACCGAAACAGCCCGTTTTCCACGCATTCCCAGTTCCAGGAAAGGATTAGCCTCTGCTCCAAACATTTCGCGCCCTAAATCTTCTGTTAAATAGAATTACAATGAAGAATATCGTTTTGTCTGTTTATTTCGTTTGAAAAAGTTAAAGCAAATTTAGTAAACATGCGAAAATGACATACTATTCACTATTAATTAAAATACAACATTAATTTACTTGGTTGATCTTTTAATGTTCTAATATAAATGCAATGCTAAGGTAGATTTTTTTGTTTTTGTTTAGTTTTCCTTCCCGAATCAGTTACTTAGATTTAGATTTATTTGAATAACTTCACGTTCGAGTTGTCTCCACGTTTAAAAAATACATGTAGTACAACTACAGTTGGAAACAGTACATAATCAATGCAATAAAAGTAAATACATGCTGCAAAATATAAAGCTGGATGCGGATGTTGTGTCTGTGTAGCGGAGTTTTGTGAGTTCACTGCTAGTCTAAATGATGGAGTGCATGTTAGGTGTGCATGTTAATATCCAGGCAACTCCAGGCAGCAAGTTGTTGATCGGTGGAGACACAGCTCCACCTTGTGGATTGTCTCTCGCAGTACAAGTCGATGCATTATTAACCCTTAGATAGATACAAAAAGCTGGAGTAACTCAGTGGGACAGGCAGCATCTCTGGATAGAGGAATGGGTGACGTTTCGGGTCGAGACCCTTCTTCACCGGCTTTTCCAGCCAAGCTCAAACATCAGGCCCAGAGTCAAGGATGTTCCATTGGCATATGTATCGAAACAGAACAATTACATTATTTTATGAAGTAGCACAGCATTCCATAGATAATGTAATAAACGAACATAAAAATAAGTTCAATAAATAAAAAGTACAATATAATAGAAAAGAAAAACAAATCAATGCTAAAAGTCTACAGTGCAATCAAGGCAGGTTGTAGTTCAGAGTAGAGCTGCAGTTTGTAGTATTCAATAGCCTGATGGTTGTTGGGAAGAAGCTGTTCCTGAACGTGGACTTACAGTTTTCAGGCTCCTGTGCCTTCTTTTCAATGGCAGGAGTGAAATGAGTGTGTGGCCAGGGAGGTGGGGGTCCTTGATGACGCTGGCTGCCTTTTTGAGGCAGTGCCTCCTGTTGATCCCTTCGATGGTGGGAAGGTCAGCACCCATGATGGACTGGGCAGCATTGACCACTTTTTGTAAACTCCTTCATTCCTGGGCATTGGAGTTGCTGAACCTTCCTAAGATTTAAAAAAAAACAATAATTTTAAATGAGTCAATGTGCAATTATGTGAGATGATTCCAAATTTAGAATTCTTCCAACAAACGATCCATCAACATAGAACATAGAGGAATACAGTTCATAAATGGCCCTTCTTCACCGGCTTGTATTGTATTGTATTTATTTACCTTTCTTGTACATCAGTGGAGCTGCACACTAAATCTCGTTGCACTGACGTGCAATGACAATAAAAGATATTATTATTATTATTATTATTATTATTCCACCCACAATGTCCTCGCCAAACATGATGCCATATCTGAACCAATTCATATCCCTTCATTCCCTGCATACCCATGTGCCTATCCGCAAACCTCTTGAGTCACTTCCCCACCACCTCGGCAGCGTGCTCCAGGCATCCACCACTCTCTGTGTAAATAAAACTTGCCCCTCACCACTCCTTGAAAGTTTATCCCTTTAACCTTAAAGCTTTGCCTTCTAGTTGTTGACATTTTCACCCAGGGCACAAGGTTCTGACTGTCTACTCTGTCTATGCCTCTCATAAGTTTATATGCATCTATCAGGTCTCCCCTCAGCTTCTGACACTCCAGCGAAACCAATCTAAGTTTGTCCAACCTCTCCTTAAAGTTAATACCATCTAATCCAAGCAGCATTCTGGTAAACCTATTTTACACTCTCCCTAATCATTTAGGGTTAATAAATCAACATCCACCCTTCTTTCCTGTCCTCCCTGGTGATCATTAATGGACTGGGTAAAACAAATGTATTGAACAATTGAGATTTGATTAGCAAGCGTATGCAATGTTTTTGGCATATGCTAAATTTCTTTGGCACATCACATGTATTCTCATGCCTTGCTTGGCTTTGATCTGTTAGACTGTTACTGCTTCAAAAATACTAGGATTTTAGTTTTCATCATGAACCGAGATGTGCTTTAAGATGAAACCAGTCTCCATTTGTAAAAGCACAAAGTGCTGGAGTAACTCAGTAGGTCAGGCAGCATCAATGGAGACAACATTTCAGGTTGGGACCCATTTTCAGCCTGAAACAAATTGCGTCTCCATTTGTAACCTCGATTTTAATTCTGTACAGGCGGGTTTACCTACCTCAGATTCTAATCGATGAGAGAGCAGTTTAGACAGATCACAATGCTTTCAGGTCAGAGTGAGATGAAGGATGTTGTGTTGTAGAAGATGCACACTTATACCTTCAGGACACTGGTATCGAATTTTAGTCGCTCCTCGAGGCCAAGACGGCGTCTGAAGAAGGGTTTCGGCCCGAAACGTCGCCTATTTCCTTCGCTCCATAGATGCTGCTGCACCCGCTGAGTTCCTCCAGCAATTTTGTGTACCTTCCTTCAGGACACTGGTTGTGTTTTGACTTCCTCACAGGGGCTTCTCTGAGAGCCCGTGTGTTGCCAGCTGAAGTAGGTTTTGAATGAACAGAGACTTTCTTTCCATTCATAGATCATCTGTTAAATGATTACAGATGAGTTTATGACTCTGAACATTTGCCAAGTTGGATGCGTGCACAAGTATGCAGAATTGTATTTTGTTGAAGGGGGAAGGGGAGGGTGAACAGTTCCAGCCGGTAATCAGGAAAGAGAATGAGATGTAATTCCAATCTCTTTAACACCTCAGGAGGAGATAATTTGTCAGTGTTTTTAGTGAACTGGGAAATGGATTAAAGCATTCCTATTTTACTGGAAATACAGGCCAGAGGAAATTGGAAGAAGTTTTCACCACAGGCAAGTATTAGCACATTTCATCTTGTCAACTCCCTGAACACAAAATGGTGTTGTTTAAAAAAAAAATCAATAATAGCCCTATATCCAGAAATCACATTTGCAAGAAATGCTCAACAAAATCACAGAAATAAGCTCCTTAAAAGCAACTTCCGACCAAGTGCTCTTTTAATGCATCTTGGTATATTTTCTAGCATTAAAGATGCAATATAAATCTAGTTGTAATTGCTTTGTAGTGTATTACCGGAACAAAACACTAAAGTACAAACATTGTAACACGTATCACATGTTCTATTCCTTTTTTTACTGCTGTGCCTTCCATTTGATATCTTTCTGGGAGTATTTAGTGGGAAGTTATCTCCCCAGCAAGCATGGCTGTCAACCCAACATCATCCCAAGAGGAGATGTCTTGTGAGCTCTACGTGCAATACCATGATTCATCATAGGACTGAGAAGCCCTCCAGTGAAAATGATCACATACTGAAATGTCACAAGGACTAAGCTTGGTGAAACCCGGTGTGTGATCCATAAATCCTCAGCTGGCTTTTGGTTGCTCATCCTCCCATTTGCATTTGTTACAAATTGCATTATGTGGCAGAAATATGACTGTTGATCTCTCAGGATTAGTGGAGAGTGTGGGGAGGAACTGATTTGGAATGCTTGTGCTGAAGCACTAGGTGAAGCCGTGTTCCTGGAACACCTATGGTCTGCAATTGAACCCAAGTTTTGTGAAACAGGATACTCCATATTACAATGATCTTCTACAATTAGGGGCTGATTGATTCACCTTTCACAGGGTTTCTACTGATCAATTCATCGGAAACAACAAATTCTCATCAATTAAGTCGCTTCTTTTAGTTGCACAGATGCAATAGTTTATTGACTGAATAGACAATAGACAATAGGTGCAGAAGTAGGCCATTGGGCCCTTCGAGCCAGCACCGCCATTCAATGTGATCATGGCTGATCACTGAAGAATTTTCACTGATGGATGACCATGGGCAGAAATCCTGGGAGTGGGGGGAGGGGTGGGGAACCATGTTTTGAGAGGTGAGGGACAATCTCCCCCATGTTTTGTGAAACATGTTGCAGCAAAAACCCCTGGGACTGGCTGTAGCGTCCAGGTCGGCTGGCAGGTCTGGCTGTAGTGCCCAGGTCACCTGCGTGTCCCGGGAATGGCTGCAGTTCCCAGGTCGGCTCGCTTGCCCCATGTCTGGCTGCAGTTCCCAAGTCGCCTGCATGCCCCGGGACTGGCTGCAATTCCCAGGTCAGCTCGCTTGCCCCATGTCTGGATGTAGCGCCCAGGTCGCCTGCGTGCCCCGGGACTGGCTGCAATTCCCAGGTCAGCTCGCTTGCCCCATGTCTGGCTGCAGTTCCCAAGTCGCCTGCGTGCCCCGGGACTGGCTGCAGTTCCCAGGTCGCGAAAACTAATTGAAGAAAAATACGCCTGCTGGCCGGATGATTTCGGGTTAAGGGCCGGATCCAGCCCGTGGGCCATAGGTTGCCGACCCCTGTCCTAGATGTCAGGCCTCATTGTGTCCCCCCCCCCTTCCCCATGGTTTAAAAGAGATTTCTGCCCATTTTTGCAATAATGGGCTTCACAGCCCAAGAGGTGAAGCAGTCTTGGGAGAAGGCTGGAAATTGCACTGGGAAACATATGGCCAGTCTTTCATTCTCACTGGATCCAAATCCTGGAATTTCCTCCCAACAAAACTGCAGGAGGCCAGTACCTTCACCAGAAGAGCACAGCATTTCAAGAAGGACATTCTCCACCACCTTCACAAGGGCAGTAAGAATTGGGCATGAAATGTTGGTCTCGCCAGTAATGCCATCATCCACAGATATGGGGTGGCTGAGTGGCGCAGTGGTCGAGTTGCTGCCCTATAGCGTTCGATCCTGACTAGTAGGATAGTGCTAGTGTATGGGGTGACCGCTGGACGGCACAGACTCGTTAGGCTGAAGGGTCTGTTCCCGCACAGTATCTCCCGTCTAAAGTCTAAAATGAATAAATATAGAATGCTGTTTTGTGTAATGCAATGGGTATCATTTAATAGGAAGTATTGATTCTAAAAGCTTGATGTTTCTGCTGAATATGCATCATTTATTCATTCAATTAAGTGAAATGCTTATGCTGATCTTTGTTTGAAAATTGTACTTATTTTATATCCTCTCCCTTCTTATCAAACACACCTTCAGTCCATACATGTACCTACTCTTTCTGCTCATAAATTACTATTTACTTTAGTAAATGTAAATCAAATAAAATAACCAAGTGAATGGGCCTGTTCAGGGAGTCTAAGAACAGTGAATGTTTATGCATAATGTTTCTAATTTCTGTAAAAAATGAATGTTTTGTTAACATCCAGAGATTTAACCACACAAAAAAAAACCAAGACGACACTCTGGCACTTTGGGTGGGCATTCTAGAGTTACATTCCAGGAGTACTACACTGTCTGAGGTGTCACCTTTTGAATGATTTATTAAATTAAGCTCTCAGGTCGATATAAAAAGATATAAAATGGATATAAAATGAATATAAAATTGGCTTTTTTGAAGAACGTAGTTGCCTCTGGTGTATTGGCCAAGGTTTATTCCACAGTCAATTTTACTGAAATTAAATATCAATTCATTATAGGTTCTGTGTTCAAGTTCCTGCAGTACTTTAAAAATAGGTTGTGGACAGTACAGAACTTAGTCACATGATGTATAGAAGGAGTGATGTAATGCAGTTCTCGCTTTTATCTTTTAAATGCATATATTTGAAGATTTGTGACTGATCATTTCATGGGTTAATTCTAAAATGTAAATATTTGTATTCGGCTTGACATGGACACAGATATTTGTATTCACTCTCCGTTTCTTTCCCCTCAACATCCCCTATTGCACCTTTACCCAGACATTAGCTCCACATCTGTTCTTGCACACAACTAATGTTGTTGAGGCATCACATTAGTTGGAATGTAAGAGCTGCTAGTTCCTTGTGGCGGGAAATCGCCAATAGTCATTCCAAGAGTAACTAAAGCAAATTCCAGTAGATGAGGGAACCTGAATTTAAAAATAAAAAGGAAAACTTGGAACTCTTCAGCGGGTCAGCCAGCATCTGTGAAGAGAAAAACAAGAGTGGGTGTTTCAGATTGTAGAAAAGTTGGATATGTAAAGGAGAGGACCAAAGGAAAGCACTGTGTCAGATAGAGACCAGCTGAGGTTGGATGTAGCAGTAGTAGTGGTGGAAGTGGATGTTAAAGGCTCATAACTAATGAAGTTGCTGTCTGGGGTAACAATGAAATCTGTATTTGCCAGCGAAGAGGAAAGCAAAAAAATCCAAATGTAGAAAATGTGAGATAGGAAGCTGGATTGGAGACTTCAATGAAATTGTTGACTTCATTATTGAATCTGGAAGGCTGCCATTTGCCACGGGGGTGAGTAGATTACTGTTCATCATGCTGATGCTGAACTGATTTGAAGGCCAAAGGTAGAGAGGTTAGAATAGGTTTGGGTTATAGAATTATAGTGACAGATAACTGAAGGTGCAGGGCAATGTTTGGAGACTGAATGGAGGTGGGCAGTCCTCATGCAGGGTCATGACCCGAACGCCGACCATCCAGTTGCCTCCACAGATGCTGCTTGATCTACTGAGTTCTTCCAGCAGCTGTTTTTGTTTTTGGTCCAGCATCTGAAGAAGGGTTTCAGCCCAAAACGTTGCCTATTTCCCTCGCTCCATAGATGCTGCTGCACCCACTGAGTTTCTCCAGCATTTTTGTGTACCTTCGATTTTCCAGCATCTGCAGTTCCAACACCAGCATCTGCCATCTCTCTCCCTCTGCTCTGCAAAGCTGACGTTGGGTGTTGGGTGTCCATGGTGTCAAGGGGACTGCACATTGAGCATTGACTGCAGTGCACTGTGTCGGAAGAAATGTAAATGAACAGCCATCTCATTTGGAAGGACTGCTTGGGTTGCCGGACATTGCAAAGGTTTGGGATGTAAGGGAGGAGAGCGTTTTCTACTGTGATTGAATTGAAAGGTGTTGTTAGAGAGGGGATTGACCCACAGCAAATTTATTCAGAGTAATTTGTTGGATTTGCCGAGGCTTGATGCCAGAAGGACGTGGCTTTCCTGTTGTTTACTCGGGATTTTTGCTAATTGTGTGAAACGTTTGAGGAAAAAAGCTCTTCCATCATCCCAAATACCTGTGTATCTCTGGGCAGCTTTGCTGCATAGAGCTATACGGCATGGAAACAGGCCCTTCGGCCAACTCATCCATGCTGACCAAAATGTCTTATCCAAGCTAGGCCCATGCTTGGCCCATATCTCTCGGAATCTTTTCTATCCATGTACCTGTCCAAGTGTCTTTTAAATGTTGTTATCGTACTCAACTACCTCCTCTGGCAGCTCGTTCCATAAAGCCACAATCTTTGAGTAAAAAAGTTTCCCCTAAAATATGTATTACATTTTAAGATCTCACCTGAAACATATGTCCTCTTGGTTTTGATTCCCCTACCCTAGGTTAAAAACTGTGCATTCACACTATCTTTCTTCTCATGATCTTATACATGTCTATCAGATCAGCCCTCACTGAGCCTCCAGCTTGGAGAATTCCAGGCACTGATGTGTCAGTGTTCTATGATGAACCCTGATGATATTTCCTAATTAGTGGTGGCCAGTGTTCAAGATGAATGGAGTCTAATTTGTTTTGTTCATCTTAGCTTGATACTTCAGTGCTGCAATGTTTCATATGGCTTTTGTGTAGCCCCAGAAAATCTCAATTGATATGGCCACTGAGTTTCTTTATCATTGTTTCTCAACTTTGCAGTTCCTGGATCCATATATATATTATTTTGCACATCAAGGCTGGTGACTTTATCACTGCTGTTAGTACTGGTAGTTAGTCCCATCATTAGGAATTGTAGATTTGTTGTTACTCCATTGACTGAATTCAAAGTGAAACTCTCCCAAGTTTGCCCAGCGTTTGGAAGCTTCATTCTTGGTAAACAAAAAATGCATGAGCTGATTGTGATTGGTTCAGAACAATATCATAATTTTATAAACATTTGAAACTTTATGCTAATTTGTGGGATAACAATTTGGGACGTGATACCCAGCTGCTCCACTTTCATAGATTTGTGATACTGTAACCCTCAGTCTCCCTGCTCCTGAACCCCAACGAGATATTAGTGGAGTAAGATCAGCTAATATTTTGACTGGAAATGCTGAAATGATAATTAATATCATAGTCTAGCACAAATGGGCCACTTGTTGATCAATAATGGGTGGCACAGTGGTAGAGTTGTTGCCTTACAGCACCAGAGACCCCGTTTCGATCCTGACTACGGGTGCTGTCTGTACGGAGTTTGTACGTTCTCCCCGGGACCGCGTGGGTATTCCCCAGGTGCTCAGGTTTCCTCTCACACTCCAAAGAAGTACAGGTTTTGTAGGTTAATTGGCTTCAATAAAAGATTGTAAATTGTCCCTGGTGTGTAGGATAGGGCTAGTATATGAGGATTGCTGGTTGGTGCAGACTCGATGGGCCAAAGTGCCTGTGACTGCTCTGTTTCTCTAATCTAAATTAACCTACATTTGCATTAGCTTTGGATTTCGCTAATGGTTTTGTTTTACACTGTCAACACAGAATGGTTCCAACAGAGAGTGTCCACACAGAGCATTTCCAACACACACTTTTCATCAGGGAGTGTCAGCTATTTGCCTAAGCTGATCATCAAATGCAATGCAATGTTGCACTTATTAAATCCCAACTGAGCCGGCAAACACTCATGGAAAAAAACTGACCATGTTCCTACTTACTCCTGCAGCCGACTCCAACCAACTAATCCAGGCCAGCATTGACATCACAGTCTGCAAATGGTTGGAGTCTTGTGGTTGCAGGAAGAAGTCAAGAAAAGCTATAAGTCTCTATAAAAGAAGGACATACTGCAAAACCAACATTTACTGTTGTCTGTTTGATGTTCCGCACTCTGCAATCAATTTTCATCTCTGCATTTCCTGTTGGCAGGGCTGTAGGTGATCCCAATCTGGTTTGGAAATGTTCATGTTAAGAAATAGAGAGCTGGAGGGGGAAAATACAGGAAATATATATAATAAAATGTCATCAGGCCAGGTGAATGATCTGCATGGAATTCTGTAAAATAACAGTGGAAGTCTGAAATACCACACTGGCGTCCAGTAGGAATGTGGGTGTTCTTGGCACAGCGGGCAGCGTGTGTGTGTGAGAGAGTGAAAGAACGAGGCACCTTGTGAGACTGATCAATGGACAAATCTGAGTTTATTTAAATTTCAAAACTATGGCCGCAGTAAGGTATATACAGTCTTGGCCAGCTCAATATTCGCAATGCCAACAGCGTGGCTCCCAAGAGAAAGATTGTTCGGAATGGGCAGATCTCCCTCTGAGTTTCTTGGCTGCCATGCTGAAAGTATCAAATCAGGCTGATGCCTCGTACTAGGGTCTCGTCCCGAAACGTCACCTATTCCTTCTCTCCAGAGATGCTGCCTGTCCTGCTGAGTTACATTTTGTGTCTACCTTCAATTTAAACCAGCATCTGCAGTTCTTTCCTACACACTGATCAGATCATTGGGCGAGGCAGAAGTCCAAATCAATGCACAATGATGGAAAGACAATGCAGTAATTTTAAAAGGTAAAAGTGTCAATGCAAACGGTCTTCAAATGGCCAAGCTGACAACCAATTCTCTCAACCCTCGATGGTGCTCTTTAAATTTAGAAAGTTGAAGACTTGTGTATCTTTTTAGTGGCTAATTGTTGCAATCGCTGTGAGTCACTGCAGAAATGGCTGAGGTGATGCATTTAGTGGGATGAGCATCTCTTTTGATTGCATTATTTTTCCACTGCTGTTTGTCCCAAAGTGTGATCGGATAATGACAGAACAACAGCAGCATGATACTTGGGTTCCCCAAAATCAACGTAATTTAAGGGTAGAGAAAGAAAGCAAGGAAGCAATGGAGGAGGGTGAATAGGGGTAAAAGTAAACTAGGAAAGGGCAAAAAGAGAGGGAACAGAATGAATTGATAGAGAGAGAAAGAAGACAAAATGTCTGTGTAAATGACCTAACAGACACAGGTCTGGAGTTTAAATCATCCTTAATCATAGCATATAGTATAGCGGTACAGTAGGTTGTTAGTTCATCACTACAGCTTACACGACTACGTAATGTAGGAAATGGGTGTTAATATAAAGTGTACAGTAAGGTGGAGTTAATGATGCTGATTGGTTCACATGCGATAACCAATCTACATCCTTCCCCGTAAAGAGAAAAGGTTGTTAGGCAAATATTAAACAGTCAGACAAATGTTAAACACACGCAATTAAACGTACTCGCCGTATCTGTCAGGTGGTCTACTAATTCGACCCAAACGCGTGCGGACAAACCCCTCTCCCTCTGTAATAGAAAAGTTAGTGGGGGAGGGAAGCAGTGACCCGGAGAAGGGGAATGCAGCTGGGGACCGGTGGGGGGACCGGCGGGGTGAGCATACGGGAATGTTAACGTGGTTAGATGGGGTAACCAACCGAGGCGGAGAGTGCACGCTGGGAATAGTGGTAACAGGAGCAGCAGAGGGTTTAAACGGCAGAGGTGGAGCATATGGATCGGCTGGAGGTGGTCGAGGTTCGTTCACTAGCAGCAAATGCTGACGGCTTTGACTGTACAGAACACCATCAGCGTTGACAAGGTAGGAGCGGGGTTCCTTAGACGGGCCGACACCGAAACCCAGAAGGGTATGTCCCACAGCAGTCTGCATACGGACAACGTGACCCTGCAGTAGCGGCTTCAGTGGTTTGCTGGACTTGTCATAG
The DNA here is from genome assembly GCF_010909765.2 of Amblyraja radiata. Classification (NCBI taxonomy): domain Eukaryota; kingdom Metazoa; phylum Chordata; class Chondrichthyes; order Rajiformes; family Rajidae; genus Amblyraja; species Amblyraja radiata. Next base: position 109,618,859 of record NC_045956.1, read on the forward strand.
GAGCGCTTCTCAATGGTGTGTTTCTCCTGTATACGCTTCTGGACCGCAGCTGGTTTAAACACCTGTGGCTTCAGCTGTCGCTGGGCAACGGGTAGTAGAGGTCGTGTTGTACGAGACATCAGGCGTTGAGCTGGTGAACCCAGGACCCCGTCCCTGGAAATGTTTCTAAAGTTTAAGAGGTCGAGGTAGACACCAGACTTGGCAAGATGAGAGCGTTCCATTAGTTGTTTTGTGCTCCTGATGACACGTTCAGCTAGGCCGTTGGATTGGGGATATTCAGGGCTGCTTGTGACATGGTGGAAGTTCCAACATTTGGCAAAGTGTTTAAATACGTGGCTAGTGAATTGTCTTCCGTTGTCAGTTTGCAGACGAACTGGTGTGCCGAATAGAGAAAAATGTCTCTGAAGCTTTTGTATAACCATCTCGGATGTGATGGTGGGCACAAGTCGAGTTCGAACCAGTTGGATTAGGAGTCGACTAGGACTAGGTAGTGTTTACCGTGCCATTCAAAAATGTCCACTGCCAGAGATGTCCAAGACAGTGCTGGGGGGGATTGTTGCAGTGGAGGCTGTTTTGTTGGTGGGGTGCCAAACTGTTGCAGATGGGGCAGGATGCTGTTCTGTCCCGTATGCACTTGGACATCCCAGGCCAATAGAACATGCTCTGTGCGTGGCCTCGGTGCCTGGGTGGCCGTTGTGTACCACTTTGCAGTATTTGTCTTGTAAAGATGATGGGATCACGACTTTGTGACCCTTGACAATGACACCGTCTTGTATTACCAACTCATCATGGACTAGGAAGAATGGCTGTACCTCCAATGGTGTGCTGGATTGTTTTCCTGGCCAGCCTCTTTCGATAATGGATGAGAGCGCCTGTGTGTTCAGCCAGGCGATGCAGGCGTTCCGTGGGAATGAAGTCAACCTTGAGAACTGTGAGCTTGTTGCATTCTCACATTCATAGGGATGCCATTCACTAGATGCACATGGTGCACGAGAGAGAGTGTCGGCGATGAGCATGTCCTTTCCTTTTTTGTAAACGATTCTGAAGTCGAACCGCTGGAGCTGCATCATCATGTGCTGCAAACGTGCAGGTGCTGCGTGAATGAGTTGGTTCAGGATGGTTACTAGTGGTTGATGGTCGGTTTCAACTGCGAAAGTGTTCCCAAAGATGACATTTTTTAATTTAGAGCATGAGAAGACCACAGCTAGCAGCTCCTTCTCAATTTGGGCATAGCGCTGTTCGGTGTCCGTCATGGTGCGAGAGGTGTACGATACCGGCAATACTATGCCGTTGGCAGATGTTTGAAGGCAGGCTGCGCCCAACCCGTATTGTGAGGCATCACAGGTTATTGTGACAGGTCGCTTCAGGTCGAAGTATGTCAAGGTAGGAGTGCTAGCCAGCTCTATTTAAAAAAAGTCAAATTGGTGTTGCTGGTACTAGGTCCATTCAGTGTCTTTGCGGGTGAGCTGTCTCAGTGGTGAACTGAGTTCACTGAGATTGGGTATAAACTTTCCCAGGTAGTTCACCACACCCAGAAAGCATTGTAGGCTGTGTACGTCGACAGGGGCAGGCATTTCGCGGATGGCTGCAGTTTTCTTCGGGTCTGGATTCAGACCATCGCGAGTGAATATGTGTCCGACATAGGTGACCACTGGAACGCGGAACTTGCATTTCTTGTGGTTGAACTTTAGGTTAATCTCATGTGCCCTGTCCAGAATCTGCTTGAGATTGTAGTCATGCTCCACTATGTCTATACCATACAGCAGGATGTCATCTATAATGATGGCACATGGGAAGTCTGTGAACAGCTGACCCATGGTTCTCTGAAAGACTTCGCTAGCCAAATTGATACCAAATGGCATTCTGAGAAATTTGAATCTGCCAAATGGTGTAGCGAATGTAGTGAGGTTCGAGGACTCGTCATCTAGAGGTATCTGCCAGAATGAGCTTTTGGCGTCTAGAACGGAGAACACAGTTGCGCGACCAATTTGGGACGCGACATCTTCGACAATTCTCATCGGATAATGTGGGCGCTTGATGGCAGTGTTTAGGTCTCTTGGGTTGATGCACATACGGAGCTCGTCTTTGTCTTTCTTTCTCGTGACAACCATGGTGGAGACCCAGTCTGTAGGTTCACTGATTTCAGCCAGTACAACCATGGAAACCATATTTCTAAGTTCAGTCTGGATTCTGTCACGCATGGCATGTGGCAGGCGGTGGGGAGCACGGATAGCTGGGCCAAAGGTGGTCAACTGCGATTTTATAAGTCACAGGAAGCTTGCCCAGCTTGTCATCGAACAGATCAGGGTAGGTTCGAATTGGGTCCTCAGATATAAGCAACTTGTGAACGGAGCGATCGAAAAAGACTAGCCCAAGGTCCTGGCATGCATGGATGCCCAGTAGAGTCACAGAGTCCGATTTTAGGATGTAGAAAGTCAGATTTTTTGTGGTATTTTCCAATACACATTTAAAGCTAGTTCTTCCAAGAGGATGCAGCACCTCCCCCCATAAGCATGCAGGGTAGAGTCGTCTCAAAGTAGAATTGTATCCAATTGGCCTTCACAGGCTTGTTCTTAATTAGCATGGACACAGAGGGATCCAAAAGCTTACCAGCTGTGTGGAGGAGGGTGTGAACAGTAGACTCTTCATATGAGCTAATTGGATCGTCCTCATGGGCAGCTTCGAGCTGGTCTTGGGAGTCTGAAAATGTTTGGTCTTGTTGCAGCAGGTGCAGATTAGACGCCGAGCTAGAATTGCGGTTCCCACGGGACCTGCAGCAAATGGTGAAATGGTTTATCTTCTTGCAGTAGTTGCATGCTTGCCGTTCGCTGCACAGAATATCCGTCCCTTGTTGTGGAGATAGTTACAGTTCGGACATCTTTGCGGCGGTTCATTCATAAATCTTCTGTTGGCTGTTGATGTGGTTCGTTTAATGAAGCCTGTCAGGTTTATACTCTTTTTCTGAGTGTCACTGGTCGCTCAGTGGGGCCACAATCTCAGACATGCGGCAGGCATGCACAGCTTGTTCAAGAGTTAGGTCAGCATTCGGTAATAGTTCTGTCTTGAGCTTTTGGTCAGACATGCCACTGACAAGTATCAAACTGACAAAAATCACAAATTAATCGTTCAACAGGTTCATCAGGAAGCTGTTGCCGCGCGAAGAACTTGGCTCTTTCCTAGATGTGGTTAGAGGGTAGGTCACACATTTCGCGGAATTTACGTAGCAGGACATTGAGGTTATGCACAGTCTCAGCTGGAACAACTACCTGGCCATTATCGTCAAGAACGGCTTGCGAGAAGTCGAAGGTTTGCGCTCACATCATAGCCTCTGGTACCGCCAGGTTTAGTTGAAGCGAAGCTTTGACCTCATCTGGGTCATTTCGATGGACGATGTTGATATAGTGTTCGTAGTCGATCTCGAAGAGCCTCCATCATTCTTCGATGTCCGAGTCAAAGATGAGGTGTGCTGGCTTGCGGCACGAGTGAGCCAAGATAATACAGATAAAACTGATAAAAAGCAAATAAAACCCGATAACGGACGCAGTGGGCCACTTCACGCTTTCTGACACCATGTAAATGACCTATCAGACACAGGTCTGGCGTTTAAATCATCTTTAATCATAGCATATAGTATAGAGGTACAGTAGGTTGTTAGTTCATCACTACCCTTACAAGACTACGTAATGTAGGAAATGGGTGTTAATATAAAGTGTACAGTAAGGTGGAGTTAATGATGCTGATTGGTTCACATGCAATAACCAATCTACAGTCTGTATATGTAATTCCTTTATATGACTGTGTAACAATGTCCAGTGAATGGCAGTGACTCAGATAGCTGTGGCATGGTACAGGAAATACATGTTGCCAAACATAGCTTCCTAAACGGATGAATGTTGAAGGGATGAAACACACCTTGTACATAATACTAAAGTTGTACAAAACTGCCAGTGTTCCTGGAATAATGTACATACTTTCTCTTTCTAGTAATTTTCCACAAACATGGCCACATTCTGGAAGACATTGCTGATTGTGGATTGCTTCTTCCTGGGAGTCCTCAAAGGTAAACTCATGTTCATAAATTCCAGGAGCAGAATTAGGTCATTAATCCATTCAATCATGGCTGATCTATCTTTCCCTCTCCACCCCATTCTCCTGTCGTTGCCCCATAACCCCAGACACCCTTACTAATCAAGAATCTGCCAATCTCCGCCTTAAATATATCCATTGACTTGGCCTCCACAGCCATCTGTGGCAATGTAAGACAGCAGGCTCTTTAATAAATGCATCTTTACAAGACAACTGAAAATATGACTTTGGCAATTCAAGTCTTAATATGAAAGGGATTTGTTATTTGTTGCTTAGGTCAGATTAAATATCTTCAACAATGGTGCACTTGTGAACTATCTTGCTGCAGTTTAAGGCATATAGAACACAGAACATCTAACAGTACAGCACAGCCCTTTGGCCCTCGATGTCTGTGCCGAACATGTTGCCAAGATAAACTGATCTCGTCAACCTGTACATGGTCCACATCCCTCCATTCTCTGCATATCCACGTTCCTATCTAAAAGCCTCTCAAACCACTACAATATCTGTGTCTACCACCACCCCAGGCAGCTTGTTTGTGTAAAGATTCTTGTTTCATGTCTCCTTTAAACTTTGTCCCTCTCATCTTAATTCTAAGCCCTCAGGTCTTTGCCATTTCCACTCTGTGAAAATGGTTCTGACTGTCCACCTAGTCCTTTTCTGGCATGTGGGTATGCGGTAAAGAGAGATCAGATTTTCATGAATCGCCATGGCATCCTATCTTGTACAAGTCACTGATCGATGTCCTCAGGGAAGCTTTCCCATCTGCTAACAATTGGGTGGCGAGGATTGTGGGTGGTGGTAAGGGTGACGGGGGGGGGGGGGGGGGGGGTAGTGCCAAAATGACCCTGTCCTTGCTGCTTTCCTTTCCCCAAGAATTACCTCAATTGGTTGCCAAGCCACGTTGCCTAGATTTTTCTGCTAGGTGTACCGTATGGATGCATTTAGATGAAAAATCCATTCTATTATTTAATTGTTGAATCAACAAATGACTGTACCTAACTTTGTCATCCACTGAGACAAATACCCTCAGTATAGATATCAACTCACAGGTAACTGTTGGTATCCAGGAAGAGATTGTAAGGAGGACTGGGAGCATTGGAAGGATCTTTACCCAGAGAACAATTGAATGCTTCCAATAACTGTAGATGTTAGCTCTTACTCGGTATATGCCTGTTATCAGAATATCTAATCTTCCCAATCCATACATAGTGCATGGGTATACATTGACCTGGAATGCATATTAAAAAAAAACACGCATCCTTCCCCTATTTCCTTATGTACTTGGATAAAAAACAGAGAAGTATTGACCTTTTGCACAAAGTACACACCAATTTGAATATTAGTCTTCAAAGCCTGCTTTGATTCAATATTTCTATTTTATTATTCACTTTATGTTGATGATAAAAAGAACTATTCTGAAATTCTAAACAAAGATGAAAATGAGATTATTCTTTGTGATGTGGTGCCACAATGTTATTGGCATAGTCACAGATGGTGGCATGATAAGTTATTCATTGGGCGTCTTGGTAATCTTCCAGTTCACTCAAACTACCAAAGTAGGAACAACGTAGACACACGTTGATATGGGCATTAAATTGGTCAAAGACTGCCGTGAACCATTCTGCAGGGGGATACACAAACTGAGTGACAATGCTCTGGAACCAGGGCAATACTGGTGGTGATAGCTAGTAACAGAACAGGAAATGCAATCAAATGAAGACATCAATATTTTTGCATTCCTCAAAGAGGATGCAAAGGCTACTTAATATACAGATCATCACTTTTCGAAAATAAAACACAAAGTACTGGAGTTACACAGTGGATGGGCACAAAATGTTGGAGTAACTCAGCGGGTCAGGCAGCATCTGCGAAAAACGTAGATAATCACTTTGTAATAAAAAGGAACTGCAGATGCTGGTTTATACCACAGATAGACACAAAATGCTGGAGTAACACAGTGGGTTATACTAAAGATAGGCACAAAAAACTGGAGTCACTCGGTGCGTTATACCAAAGATAGACACCAACTGCTAGATTAAAGATGCATCCTGACCCGCTGAGTTACTCCAGCATTTTATGACTAATCACCCGTACCAAAGGATATAATGAAAGATGTATTTCTGAGCACCATCCATAATTATATCTTGTTTGAAAGATTCCAGTGTTCACTTTGCATTTAGTTTAGTTTAATATTGTCACATGTTCTGAGATACATTGAGATGCTTGTTCTGCTTGTAGTGACATTTGAAGAAATTGACCACGACAGAGGATAATTGAGCAAGGAAAGGATACTTTTTGTTTTGTGAATAATGAGAATTACTCTTTTGCTGTATTTAGGGCCCCACCTGGCTCTGTGCCAGATGTTACCAGATGTTTACCCCAACGAAGTCGAAATAAGGGTCGCCCTCCATTCAACTTTCACCCTGACGTGCTCAGGGGAGAATGAGGTGGACTGGGAGTTGCCGTTTTATGATATTAAGGAGAACATCAACAAAACAAATGAAAACAACAATAGCGGGAACTTTATACAAACACTCGAGGTTACCAAAGCATCAGGGATCCTCACTGGGAAGTATATCTGCTACTACCCAGCACTTCAGTACGACGACAATGATGAGATTGAAGGCCGGGGTATTTATGTGTTCGTTCCAGGTGCGTAGATTAGTTGGATTTTAATTGCCAATGGCTTCAATTTTATCTTGCCACTACTGCACTTTTTATTTTGCTTACAGGAGTATCACCTTTTAATATCTCAGCCTCATAGTCAGCCTCAGAGTGTAGGGCAAACAGAGAGTGTAGCAGCTTGTCATGTCCTGTGGATGGCTGGGCTCCAACATGACCACACCTCATGATTTCATAAGCATGTACTCTCCAGTGGGACCTGTTGGTTTGGCATTCTGCTTTACCTCATCAGACCGGGCACAACCACTAATTGCAGCAGTTTGGCTGAGTTCAGCCGTCTCCAGCAGAGACTGAAGCTTGAACTTGTTGCTTCCCAGTGCTGTGTGGCTGAGTTCTGCACTTTACATTTATATATCAATCGGGAAGCTGAGGATCCAACGCAAATTTCATGATTGTATCTTTACAAATATGTCCAAAATATGTTAGGGGTTGAGGGTGTTGTGATGGGTTGTTATGAATGGTCATGGCAATTGGTGGAGTTACCAGAGTATCTGCTTCTACCACATGAGAAAAGCAAACATGAACATGTTCCCTCTATTAAGTGGGCTTGTTGCATTAGCAAACTCATGTTACAGCCAGAGAATTATTCGGCATGGAAACAGGCACTTCAGCCTCATTTATCAATGTTGACTAAGTTGCTTATCTGAGCTAGTTATAGTTGCCTACATTTGGTCCTCTAAACCTTTTCTATCCATGTATCTTTCCAAATGTCCTTTCAACATTGTAATTCTATCCACCTCTACCAACCTCTGGCAACTTGTTTGATGTACCCACTACCTTCTGTGTGGAAAAGTTGCCCCCCCAAGATGTAATTGTGACAGTTCCTATCCAGGCTAGTTTTTTTAATGTTTATACTTTTCAAAATCTTTACTTTCCAGTTGAGAGTTTATACATTGTAGGGTTACAAATTGAAATATGCAAGCTACAGTTCAAAAATTGGCAATGGCTTTGAAGGGATGGAAGAGTTTAACGTGTTGTCATTTATTTAAAAGTTTTATTTTATGTAGAAATGTGAAAACGAGTTCTAATTGTTGCATACTGCACAGGTAGGTTGAGTGCTAGCTGTGACCCTTTCACCAGGAAGCTGATGACACTTTAGATTGGAAGCTTTCCATGATCTCTCATGCATTGGTAAAGGAGTTAAATTATGAATGACAAATTGAGTGAAATCATTTTTTCCTTTGCTGTAAACTGCACCTCCCTCTTGCAAATTGGCTGACAGCAGCTGAAAGTTATTCAAACCAAGAAAAATAAGTTTGGTCTTATGATTTTGTAGTTGCTATGCAGTTGCAGTTAACTTTCTGAAATTATAGTTCTGACTAAAGCCTCTGGGGTGTATTCATGTTCTAGTGCAAAGCTGGTGTGCATTTTATAATCAAAACTTCATGTTGGAGTTGGATAAAATTTAACTAATGGGCCTGTCCCACTTAGGCGATTTTTCAGCGGACTGCCGGTGACTGTCAAGTTGCTGGCAGTCGCCTGAAAAACTGGCAACTGGAACAGCGACTGTCAGAGTGGAACACATGCAAACTCATCGCTTCCGTCACCAGCCCATGTGTATTATTTAGACAGCACTCCCCCCGCTTGCCCTCTCTAAAAAATTCACATGGTGCAAAGCCAAGGTGATACAGACACACACCACGATGAACAGGAAGGTTGGCGCTGTAATTAAGACGGCTAAAGCATTGTGTGCGGTAAGTCCTTTAAAAGAGAGGGGGGGGGGGAGGGGGGAGAAGGGGGGGGGGGGGAGGACTTTTAAGAAGCCAGAGAAACATGGCTGTGAAAGCTCGGCAGACATTTAATGTATCCTTGGTTCTGAAAACTACTGCTTACCTTTTTTTCCCCAATGAGCCAATGAAATTCACCGGTCAGCACCGGCTGCAACCTACGAGAACCTCTGAGAACCTTCGACCTCCTGGCAACCCACTAGGACCTCCCGGCGACCCACCTACAGCTCAAGAATTCTCGCTACTCCTCATGGCGGCTTCATTCTAGTCGTTGCTAATTTTTCAACATGTTGAAAAATTCTCGGCGACCATAATGAGGCTGCGACTAGTTCCCAGAATATGGGAACTCCTCATGACCATGAAGGCCACTCCCCGGCAACTACCCGCGAACATGTGCCGACTGCATAGTCTCTTACAGTCGCCTAAAAAGTCGCCTAAGTGGGACAGGCCCATTACTTTAGCAAAACCATTAACTGGAAACAAGGCATCACATAAGAGCTTTAATTGAAAAAAATAAACACCCATAATGTTGTTCTAATGGAAGGGGGGGGTTAGCATGTACATCAAACGTAAAGCAAGAACCAATGCTGTCTTAATTAATTTCACCATGTATTGTGGCAATTGCCCATTTTTGAGAGGGATTATTGTTTAATACTTTGGCCTTTTCACAGATCCCGACTATCCTTTGATCCCACAATTGCATTTTGAGAATGTAGTAATAGTAGCAGAGGGTGAAGAGGCTGTGATTCCGTGTCGAGTTTCTGATCCAGACGTGCATGTCACCTTGACTAATATTGATACCAAGAACATAATCTCCGCTACCTATGACAATAAAGAGGGATTCAAAGGCCCCTTCAGAGAGGGGATGTATGTCTGCATCACAACAGTCAATGGTGTGGAGCACAGATCCGAGGAGTACATTGTTAATACATTTAAAGGTAATGTAACTCTTGATGCAGTCATTCACTAGATCAATGCTAACTGTTACTTAATTTTATTTCCTGGGTTTGAAGTTTCAAACCAAGATTGTAGGATGAAAGAAAACACTTCATGTATAATTATATCTACAAACTGTTACATGAAAACCTAATGAGAAAATAAACTTGCTCTTGTGCCTAAACGTCAAGGCTATTGAAGGTAGTAATTAATATATTAATTTTGGTTTGTACCTTGACCACTGAAAGATTAAGACAAGCTAAATTAGAAAACTATTTGTAATGATTTAGCATAAGATATTAAATGGTATGTAACATAAAGTTGTCAACATAATTATATGATGTTTATCAGCAGAGATCAAATAGATGACTAGTCATTGTTTCTGATTTATATGGGGATATATGAACGTATCAAACATTGTTTAATATGTTTGGGTTTGTTTCAGTGCAATATTGAATTAAAAAAAACGTTTAATAATTTTAAGGTGGATTTTCTCCCCATTAACAGTGAATTCTTAGATTCTACAACTTTATTACAAATAACAAATGTAAAAATGTTATATTTTAAAATTCTTTGTTCCATTTATAAAAGATGACAAAATGTATTTTAAAATCTGCTCCCATTGAGATGGGCATTAACATTATCTTATTGCATTTGTCTTTCAGTGGGTAAGGATCTGAAAGTTGAAATAGAAGCCATTAAAAGTATAGTTAAAGTCGGAGAGAGCATCCGTGTAACCTGTTCAGTAGTGGACAATGAAGTGGTGACTATCAACTGGAATTATCCAGGAGAAAATGTATGCAAAGCTCATCACCTTTTATATTTCCTTACCCTGTGACTGACCATTGAAATCAATTTAAGGAAACACTGCTGAATGTAATGGAGTTGTAACATTTTTACTGGCATAATTAATATTTTGGCAAAATGTGATTATATATAATTAAGTATAAGATCTATTTAATGCATTTTGATATGTTATGAATTTAAGCAAGGACTGACAGGAGTATGTAGTGAAATGCAATTTGTTTGTGCATTATGTTCTGCATAGACACGAATGCAACTGTGTCACAGGCCTGCACACTTTACTTTAGCAATGTGCCAGTGAAAAAACTTGGGCTTGTTCAAACATTTCTCAGGATGCATTAATGCTCTGCAGAATGGATTGAGAGTATATCACTCATGTCTTTACTCTGAATGTAGAGAGCTGGCTCCCTAAAGATGAACTTTATTGGTTGGTGTTCACAAGGGTTTTATTTTTGAAGTGGTCCTATTTACTGAAATCACCGCTCATCAGGTGCATATACATTTCTCTTAACTGACTGCATATTAGAGTTCAGGTTATGCATCACAAAACTAGGGCTTTTAGTCCACCATGTACGTACATGGCATTAGTAAGTGTGCAGATAACACTGAAGTGAGTAGCATTGTAGACAGCAAGGATGGTTATCAAAAATTGCAGTATGATCTTGATCAGTTGGGCAAGTGGGCTGGGGAATGGTTGATGGAGTTTAATGCAGAGAAGTGAAAGGTTTTGCATTTTGGAAAGTCTAACCAGGGCAGGACCTGCACAGTGAAAGGCAGGGCTCTGGGGAGTGTTAGTGAACGGAGGGATCTAGGGGTGCAGATACATAATACCTTGAAAGTGGCATCACAGGTAGATAGGGTGGTCACGAGGCTTTCGGCACATTGGCATTCATCAGAGTAATGAGTATAGAAGTTGGAATGTTATGTTACAGTTGTACTAGATATTGGTGAGGACACATTTGGAGTATGGTGTTCAGTTTTGATCATCTAACACAAGATGTTCCTAAGCTGGAAAGGGGGCAGAGAAGATTTACAAGGATGTTGCCAGGACTCAAGGGCTTGAACAATTGGGAGTGATTGAGCAGGCTAGAACTTTATTCCTTGGAGTACAGGAGGATGAGGCACTATCTTATAGAGGTGTATAAGATCATGAGAGGAGGAGATGGGGTAAATACACAGTTTTTACTCAGAGGTAGGGGAATGAAGGATCAGAAGACATAGGTTTAAGGTGAGGGAGGGATTAATTTAATAGGAACCCGAGGTGCAACTTTTTTACACAATGGGTTGTAGGGTATATGGAATGAGCTGCCAGAGGAGGTAATTGAGGCAGATACTATCAAAATGTTTTAAAGTCCTTTGGCCAGGTACATGCAAAAGATAGGTTTAGAAGGATATGGGCCAAACGCAGGCAGGTGGATCTAGTGTAGATGGAGCATGTTGGTCGGTTTGGGTATGTTGGGCCGAAGGTCCTGTTTACACTCTATATGACTATGATTCAATGTCCATGCCGACCATTTTGCCCATCTACTGTACATTAACCACATTAGCTCCACATCCTTCTATATCTAACCTCTTCAAGTACCTGTCTGAATGGCTCTTAAACATAGTGATTGTATCTGCCTCCACAACTTCTTCTGGCACCGCATTCCAGATATCAACCACTCTCAATGTAATCTCTCAATACTACTCACTTTAAACATATGGCCTCTTGGTTTTGATATCCCTATGAACATTTTTTTTTAATTAAAAATAAATCAATTTGTCAATCAGAATTGAGTTGTGGCTTGGGGCGAAGTAATTTGACATGTCCCTTCCCTTCTGACTTTAATAGAAAGCAGAACAAGAGCAAAAATGTCATTGGGCACCATTAGGCAACGCCCAATGATATTCTTCACAGATAATGTTCACAGAGACACATTCTCAGGCCTTTTCAGTGGTTTTGGATTAATATTTTGAAATTCCTACTTAACAGATATCTGTGAGTACATTCAACATGGTACTCAACACAAGGACTGCATTGACTCAAGGAAAGGGTAGCAAAGCAAACTATATATATTTTTTAAAGTTAAACTTTAACTCCACAATAGGGGATGCAATCTCTTCCTGAATTTCAGAAGACCTTGTTTTGAGCCTTTAGATTGGAAATTAACCCTAAGATACTATTAGCCACGTGATCCAATAAGAGATCACTTGGAAAGATCTCTGCTTGAACATCAACTACAAACTGTGAATCTTTTCATAGTGAAATTAATGTAACTGCAAAAGTGCATCCTAAGAATGTTTAAATTTGTTCTGTTGTTCGTTATAAATGTCAGTACTGTTACAATGCTACTTCTTAAATCTAAAGGGAAAACTATAAGAGAGACTGTAAATATTCACATAGATTACTTGCTTCACTTCTGAAGGGGAAGGAAGATCTCAAGGAAGTTAAACACCCATACATAAAAATAACGAAGACTCTGGAAATTGAGAATGCCACGCTGGAAGATGCTGGAATCTATGAATGTTCTGTGTCACATGCAACTCAAGACACCTCCAGTAAAAAGCAGGTTCACATCCAAGTTAATGGTATGCATGAATTAAAGTATTTGTCTATTTTACTTTTAATGTTATATATTGGCTCAGAAGAACAGACTTCCAGCCACATAGCATAGCTTCCATCAACATTGCCACTTGCTAAAGAGGAAGCTTTAATGTACCATCACAATATCTTTCACTCAGTATTCCAAAATAAATTGGATTCAAGTTTAAGTTGTGCTGAATGCAAATTTGAATTTAGGTGCCGCTAACTCCTGAGTTCAAATCATATATTCTCCATTTAGACTTGTAATGAGACCTGCGCTACTTTGGGCAAATGATCACTGCAGTTATGTTGGTGTTATCACTGCATCCCAGTTATTTCTGTTCATTAATAGCAGATAGTGAAGATGGTTGTGAAAGATTGTAGCAGGATCTGGATCGATTGGCCAGGTGGGCTGAGGAATGGTTGATGGAATTTAATAGAGAGAAGTGTGAGGTGTTGCATTTTGGGATGTCTAACAAGGGCAGGACCTACACATTGAATGGTAGGCCTCTGGGGCGTGTTGTAGAGCAGAGGGATCTAGGAGTGCAGGTGCGTGGTTCCTTGAAGGTTGAGTTGCAGGTAGATAAGGTGGTCAAAAAGGCTTTTGGCACATTGGCCTTCATCGTATTGAGTATGGAAGTTGGGAGATCATGTTGCAGTTGTATAAGACGTTGGTGAGACCGCATTTACAGTATTGTGTTCAGTTCTGGGCACCATGTTATAAGATATAAGATATGGCAAACTTGAAAGGGTTCAGAGAAGATTTACGAGGATGTTGAGGGTTTGAATTATAGGGAGATGTTGAGTAGGCTGAATCTCTATTCCTTGGAGTGCAGGAGGATGTGGGGTGATCTTATAGAGGTGTATAAAATCATGAGAGGAATAGATCGGGTAGATGCACAGAATCTCTTGCTCAGAGTAGGGGAATTGAGGACCAGAAGACATAGGTTCAAGGTGAAGGGGGAAAAGATTTAATAGGAATATGAGGGGTAACTTTTTCACACAAAGGGTGGTAGGTGTATGGAACAAGCTGCCAGAGGAGGTAGTTGAAGCTGGGACGTTTAAGAAACAGTAAGACAGGTACATAGATAGGACAAGTTTGGAGGGATATGGACCAAACACAGGCAGATGGGACTAGTGCAGCTGGGACATGTTGGCCGGTGTGGGCAGGTTGGGCTGAAGGGCCTGTTTCCACACTGTATCACTGACTCTAAGATTTCCAAATAATGAATAAATATAATGCGACCATGTAGTATTTTATTATTTTATTACATTTAATGTTAAGTCTTCATGTAACGTCTATGCAGGGAGAGAGGAAGGACTGCTTTGGGAAATCAACTAATATTACATTCCATTATTGTTAGATTGCTTGAAGGGTTTGTGTTATACATAAAGCATGAGCAGAAAAGTCAAGTGTGCCCCAAAAATGTTCAAGTTGATGTACTATTAAATTGGGTTAAAATTAGTGCAATGAAATGTGAAAATCAGAATCAGGAAAAGATCAGGTAACAGGCGTCTGCTCCATTCCAAGATGGTGAAAGTAGCAACTCCACTGATACATTCAATAACCACACAGTTTGCTGGGGACGGCAACATATTTTGGCTCATGAAACTATGGGATTTTTATCCTTGTTTTTAAAGATCATGTTCCTGTACAAAAAAGGCAGGACACTTTCTTATCGCATGGGAAGACAAACAATGCGGTGGAGACTAGACGAGAACTAAATCTAGATCAATACAAAATGTGGTGTTCTGCCTTTCTTTTAGAATGAGTTTCCCATGATTCGGTTTTATTCTGTAATTTCTGTAGTGCTGTGGCAAATATTGATTCCTCACCCAATATCACACAGCAGATTATTCTATCACAAGGTGGACAAAAATGCTGGAGAAACTCAGCGGGTGCAGCAGCATTTATGGAGCGAAGGAAATAGGCAATCTTTCGGGCCAAAACCCTTCTTCAGACCAGCCTGAAGAAGGGTTTTGGCCCGAAACGTTGCCTATTTCCTTCGCTCCATAGATGCTGCTGCACTCGCTGAGTTTCTCCAGCACTTTTGTCCACCTTCGATTTTCCAGCATCTGCAGTTCCTTCTTAAACACTTATTCTATCACAATCTCCTTTGGGACCTTGAATGTCTGCTGTTTTTCTCCTGCAATAAAATAATGAGCACTCCTAGGCGTATATAATTGACTATAAAGCGCTTTGGATTATCGTTTGTTTGAACGGCAAGTTGGTTCTTTGCATGTTTTTGGTGCAATCGTTACCCAAGTTATATTAATTGTGTTAGATGGAAGAATCAAAACTGGGCAAAGGTTTTACTTTGCAGTGATTTAGGAATTTCTGAAGAAGGCTAATGTACATTTATTTCTCAAAAGAATATCTGACAATAATTCTGATTTGACAGTTTATAGTTTAGCTTTAGTTTACAGATACAGTATACATATTGACCACTCATTTACACTTGTTCCATGTTATCCTACGTTCTCATCTGCTCCCTACACACTTGAGGTAATTTACAGAGGTGAATTAACCTAAAAACCCGTATGATGCGGGAGGAAACCAGAGCACCTGGAGGAAATTTATGCCGGCACAGGGAGAATTTGCAAATTCCACACAGACAGCTAACGGGGTCAGGATCGAACCCAGGTCTCTGGTGCTGAGGTAGCAGCTGTACCTTGTTAGCAGGCAAGATTCTCTGTCCAAAATTAGATCAATTGCACCAAGAATTACAAATAAGGGCTCATATAATCTACTTTTTTTCCCTTTTCCTCTGCTCCTTAGAGAAGGGCTTTATACATTTGAATCCCAGTTTTGGGGAAGAAGAGTTTGCAGACCTGCATGAAGTCAAGCAATTTGTGGTCAACATTGAGGCCTACCCAGTACCCACTGTTCGGTGGCTAAAATACAATGTTACTCTGCATGAGGATAACAATGAAGTGATGATCAACACCATTAAAGCCCAGGAAAACAGGTAAAGATGGACTCCACAACACCAGTTCAACACATGATCGGTGGAATGTGACACACTTGCTGGAAGTAATCCGGACGCCAGTATACTGATTAAATTGCGCAACAGTCCAATTAATTGCCAATAATTTGCTATATCTATTGATTTATTGCAATGTCATGTGTTCTTCTGTAGTAGCATGTAAGACAACTTGGAACTTCGGCCACTCAGAACATAAGAAATTAGGTGTAGGCCTTCTCCTCTGAGCCTGCCCTGCCATTCAACAAGGTTGACCTTCAAGCTCAGCACCATTTTCCTGTCCTAGTCCCATTATTCTTTAATATCCAGACATCTATTAATCTCAAATGAAAGTCCTAGAGCCCCAGTAGGGCTCAGGTGTAGCAAATTCCTTAACATAGAAACACAGAAACATAGAAAATAGGTGCAGGAGGAGGCCATTCGGCCCTTCGAGCCAGCACCACCATTCGTTGTGATCATGGCTGATCGTCCCCTATCAATAACCCGTGCCTGCCTTCTCCCCATATCCCTTGACTCCACTAGCCCCTAGAGCTCTATCTAACTCTCTCTTAAATCCACCCAGTGACTTGGCCTCCACTGCCCTCTGTGGCAGGGAATTCCATAAATTCACAACTCTCTGGGTGAAAAAGTTTTTTCTCACCTCAGTCTTAAATGACCTCCCCTTTATTCTAAGACTGTGGCCCCTGGTTCTGGACTCGCCCAACATTGGGAACATTTTTCCTGCATCTAGCTTGTCCAGTCCTTTTATAATTTTATATGTTTCTATAAGATAACCCCTCATCCTTCTAAACTCCAGTGAATACAAGCCTAGTCTTTTCAATCTTTCCTCATATGACAGTCCCGCCATCCCAGGGATCAATCTCGTGAACCTACGCTGCACTGCCTCAATCAAAAGAATGTCCTTCCTCAAATTAGAAGACCAAAACTGTACACCAGATGTGTACAATAGTCCAGATGTGGTCTCACCAGAGCCCTATACAACTGCAGAAGAACCTCTTTACTCCTATACTTCTGAGGGAAGATAGTCAACTGATCTTCAGCCCAAAAGGACTGGCCCCATACGTTGAGATTGTGACTGCCAGTTCCAGACTCCTCGGCCAGAGAATCTTACATATATTTACCTCAATTAGCCCGTCTAAGAACTTGTGCTTCAGTGAAGTCATCTCTGATTCTTCTAAAGTATAAAGAATTGATGCCTATTTTTTTTAATGTCTCCTCCTATAACAAACCCACTAACCTGGAAATCAGTCTTCAATGCATTACCTCTAGAGCAAATATATTGTTTTGTAGGCAAACAGATCAAAATTGCAGACTATACCCCTGATCTGGTATCACCAAGGCTCCTTATAATTGCAGTAAGCTATCTATACTTCTGTTCCCAAATCATCTTGCAGCCATTGTCAACATTGCCTTCCTAACTGTTTGCTGTTGAAATGTTGCATGTTGAATTTTAGTGACTTGTGCACAAGATCACCCAAGGGAATGTAAGATTTAGGATGCGGATGCACTTGCTATCCCATACCACTGGCAGCCACCTTGGGCTTGGTAGCATTATTTTTTCTTCCCAGTCTAAAGGCCATAGTTTCATTTCTGATACATCACTAGTTTGACGATTGATGTACATTTTGCTATATTTTTTTGCAAAAGCAAATTCATCTGCAGAAAGAGAAACAGACTCAACATTTTAGTGTGCAAGTCCAAAAATTCTATAGATATTTTAAATCTGAAACAAAAAACCCAGAAAAAAAGCTGGAAAGAATCATTTGTTTAGGTAGCATCTGTGGAAAGAGAAACAGAGTTGAAATTTCAGATAGACACCATATCTCCCACAATTGCTGCTTGACTTGCTGAGTGTTTTCAGCATGTTCTGTTTTTTGATTGATTGAATTAATGAAAGATACAATGTGGAAACAGGCCCTTCCGCACATTGTGTCCACGATCTATGACCCTATGACCTCTATCCTGCTTTTGAATCCACTCCCTATACACAAATTGTCCTTAATTTACAAAGACACATGTCTTTGGGATGTGAGAGAAAACCGGAGCACCCGGAGGAAACTTGTGTGGTCACAGGGAGAACATGCAGACTTCACACAGACAGCACCTGAGGTTGGGTGGAACATGGCAATATGATGCACCCTCATTTCATACATCATTTGGGGTTGATGATCTTTTGTCAAATCCAGAAAAATGAAGCAACTTTTAAGATGGGAGGAGGGATGAGAACAAAGGGGATAATCTTCATGGAATGGAAACTTGGAGGGATTGAATGGCACAAGAAATGGTGGTGCCAACTGTGAGATTGAAAGTGATGCCACATGAGTTGCTGGCTCACCTTGAATAAACGGTTGGGCCCCTAAATACTGGGAAAGGAACAGGATGAAGGACAGATGTTTTGTAGCTTATCCTTGCATTGGAGGGTGCAGTGAGAAGGGGAGTGAGCGTTGGTGGAGATGGAAGAATGAACCAAAAATTGTGGAGTCATTATCAAATTTGGGGTCATGTGAGATGTTGTCAAGATGTTTAATGTTTCTTGTGGTATTATCAATGAATCCTGAGGTCCACACTTAATATTGTGTTTTACTATGTGCATGGTCTTTCAATCTCCATTTATTAATTCCCTTTTTGCTCTTTGTTACTTGACTTTGTCCAGGTATCAAAGTAATTTAACCCTGATTCGTGCAACGAAACAAGACAGTGGAGCCTACAGCATCATTGTTGAACATGAAGATAATAGTACTATCTTTACATTCTTCTTGCAGGTGAAAGGTAAATCCAGAATCTCTATTCTGTTCTTTAACTAAATGATTTTTGAGGAGCCAAGTGTTTTTATACTTCCTTGTAATGATTCACTATAGTGATCTTTTAGGCTAGTGATACTTAGAAAGTTTAAAAGACTAAAAGCAAAACTGCAGAATGGTGAAAATCGTAAATAAATGTTTGATTCTTGAATCATATAGTGAGTGTGTAAGTAATATATAAACTAATGAGAGGCATAGGATAGGTTAGACCGTCAGAAAACTGTTTTCAGTGTTACAAATGTCCAACTGGAAGGCATAGCTTTAATGTGAGAGGGGCTAGTTCAATGGAGATGTACGGGACAAGTTTTATACAGAGAGAGTGGTGGGGGCCTGGAACACGTTGTCAAGGGTGGTGGTGGAGGCAAATACGACAGTGCCGTTTAAGAGGCTTTTAGATAGACACATGGAAGTGCAGGGAATAGAGGGATATGGATCATGTACTGGCAGATGCGATCAGTTTAACTTGGTGTCATGTTCGGCATAAGCATTGTGAGTAGAAGGGCCTGTTCCTGTGCTGTACTGTTCTATGTTCCATGGTCGTGTCAGAGGTCTGCCAGCATTCCATAGAGAAGCAGTGGGTATTGTTTCAGAAATGTTCAGTCACAGCAAATACTGCAGTTTGATCTGACCTGAGGTACAATCAGGGTCTATTCTGCGAATAACAAGTTCATGAGGTCTCTGTCTGTTTAAACCTATGTATTAAGGTAAAAGGCTACAGTGAAAAAGTTTGGGCCAAGCGAATAATTGACATTCAGTTTTATTTGCCCATGTACTTGGTTTCCACTGGGAAGGTCAAGTTAGCCTTGCCCTTGGTGAGCCCTCTGATTCGTTTTGAGATTTAATTGCATGTCAGCTCGCATTTTCACTCGCTTTGGCTAAATATTGCTGAAGTAAGGTCTCTCAAACTAAAGAAAAAAGGTGGAAGTTCATTCACAAAAGACATTCTGCAATTGACACTTGTGCATGAAATTTAATATTCAAACTTTAAAAAAAATGAACAGTCATTTAAATGATAATAAAATTGGGCACCATCTTATGCCATTATTATCGATGCTTGTACATACTATTTTAAATTACTATTGATATACTGTTTTGGTTGACAAAAATGGTTCATTTTTATTTTAATGTTATGTTTCCACTTCCTGTTGCAGTGCCAGCAAAGATCATCAATCTTTATGACGAGCACCATGGCTCTGCAAATGGCCAGATTGTTTCATGTTCTGCAGATGGGACACCCAGCCCAGAGGTCGAATGGCTAATCTGTACAGACCTAAAAAAGTGAGGCCTTAATCATTCAATCATGCTGCATTTTTCAGTGAGGAAACTACCTACTTTAAATAATAATTTCTATTCTATTAGTTTAAAGAGTTACCATTACAAGATTTCATTTATTTCTCCAAGAAGCCAATTTTTTGTTGAAAATACATATCCAATACATCACTGGTGGATAATGAAAATAAACCTAAATAATCTCTGTATTTCTTTCAGGTGTGCAAATGACTCAATGCTGTGGAATGTTCTCCACAGTAATTCGACTGGTATAAGTATCGAGACCCATCAGACAAAGACAAATCTTGTAGAGAGCAAACTGACCTTTCTGAAAGTGGATAACACAGTGGCTGTGAAATGCATTGCAAAGAACGAGCTTGCAGTTGTTGCACGTGAAGTCAAACTGGTGGCTCACAGTGAGTAATGGTTTTGTTCCATCCCCTAGAACAAGTCATAGAATCATAGAGTCATACAGCATGGATGCAGGCCCTTCTGCCCAACATGCCCGTGCTGACCAAGGTATCCCATCTACCCTAGTTCCACATGCCCGCATTTGGCCTGGCGTATAACCCCCTAAACCTTTCCTGTCCATGTAAGGTATTTGTTCGTTTTCAACCAGAATAAACTGACATGTCGCAAGGTGTCTTTCAAAATCCGCCAATGTAGTGCAATTCATTTTTGCGGGAATAATTCCAAATGTTAAAAGGAAGACATGTAAAGGTAATGCGTTACAAACTATTGTGGGTGCTTAACTTGGGTCTGTGATTCATTAAACATTGAAGGTCCAGGTCCCCGTCACAAAGTTTTGCACATGTATTACATTGAATTTCTGGGCCAATTGATTAAGAATGTCAAAATACACTTTGTGCTAGACTTTGCTTTGGCTTCATCTAGAATAGGTGCCCACTTTTGAATTTTAAAAGTCTGCTGTGAAGCAGGATGTGTGACATTCAGTTGATGTCCACTTTAAGAGATGTTTGTTATAAAGTTGGTGCAATGGAAATGGTTTTATTTTGATCTGAGTTCATCAGAGCTCTGCTGCATTGACTCCTGCTCACACCAGTTCATCATTTGACAATTGCTCTGAATAGTGAAAGATTAGAGTCACGAAGATCTCAATTTAAACCAACAATGCCACATGTGGGACATCACTTCCAGGTTTTACTCTGAAAGTGAGGCCCCACAGAGGGACTTGCTGCTTTAAATTACTGTTGAATGATTTAAAAATCAAAATATTAATAATTTTTGGAATGACACAAAGTGCTGGAGTAACTCAGCGGGTTAGGCAGCACCTCTGGGGAATACGGATAGGTGACATTTTAGGTTGGGACCCATCTTAAGACTCACTCGCCAGTCTGAAGAAGGGTCCTGACCTGAAATGTTGCCTATCCATGTTCTCCAGGGTTCCTGCCTGACCTGCTGAGTTACTTCAGCACTTATTTTTTAAACTAGTATGTGCGGTTCCTTGCTTTTACATTTTTGGAATAACTGTCTTTTACCACTGGTTTGCAGATCCACACTCCGAATTAACTGTGGCGGCTGCAGTATTGGTGCTGTTGGTTATCGTGATCATTTCTCTGATAGTGCTAGTTGTAGTTTGGAAACAGGTAAGCAACATTTCCAACTCTCTAATCTGGAGGTCTTAGAATTCCTGAAACACAAATGAAGGAAAGTGAAATTAACCTAAGTATATTCTTTGGCAGAAATAAAATAATATATCCAAAAGACCCATTAAGAGGATAAAAATATAGGCACACAAATGTTTGCTTTAACTTTGGTGCATGAAAGTATAATTTATAGTCACAGACATAGCAGCTTGGGCCCATCACATATATGACAATACTTTTCTCCATCTACACTAATCCCTTATATATGCAGCTGTCTAAATGTATTTTAAACCTTGTGATTGTATTTGACTCCACCACCTTCTTTGGTGGAATGTTCCAGGTATAAACTTCTCTCTGTACAAAAAAAAGGTTCTCAAATCTCCTTTAAAACTCCTTTATCTCACCTTAAATTTGTATCTACCATGGGAAAAAGATTTTGACTATCTGCCTTATTTTTGCCTGTTATAATTTTATACACCTCTATCTGCCCACCACTCAGCCTTGTTTACTCCAAGGAAATTAAGCCCAGCCTATCCAATATCTCTTCATAATTAAAGTCCTTCAATCCAGGCAGCATCCTGGTGAAACTTCTCTGCATTCTCTGCAGTGCAACCACATCCTTGCTACAGTGTAGCGACTAGAACTGCACACAATACTCTTGTGCGGCCTAACCAGTGTTTTGTAAAGTTGTAACATAATACCTTAACCTTTGTATTCTACCTTATACCTTCACCCATTTATCTGCCTATGTTGTCACTTCAGAGAATTACAGACTTGAATCTCAAGGTCTCATTTGTTCTTCAACATTCCCCAGAGCCTTTGCATTTTTCTGTATATGTCCTATCCCTATTTGACATGAGAAAATGCATCACCTCATCTAGTCAGGATTAAATTGCATCTGTGATGCTCCACCCTAATGTTCCATCTGAACTGTATCTAGCTGCAGCTTTAGACAATATGCCATGATATCATAATTCCGAGTGCTAATCAATACTCTAATATCATCTGAATTACTAGAAGGCTCCTTGCATTAAAGTAAAAGCTTGAATCTGCTAATCCTCCCATGCTCCCTAACCTGCCTCTGTCTGTTATATGATTCCTAAAACAGCTTAATGCAGCTCATACAGTTACATTCTTCAAAGGTATAATCAAGTTTTATTAGAAATATTTTTATCCTATTCAAATTGATAACCCTCACGATGGTGTCAATAAAATAAACGTGCAAAATAGATACATTTTAACAGATTATTATAAATTTGCTTGACAGAAAAATTGTCTTACCTTAATAATATAAAACGATTCATTATTTTGTGTAGAAACCAAGATATGAGATAAGATGGAGAGTCATTGAATCCATAAGTCCGGATGGCCATGAATATATTTATGTTGACCCGATGCAACTTCCCTATGATACTAGATGGGAGTTTCCTCGGGAAGGACTTGTCCTTGGTAAGTACTTGTCTTGTGTTGCAAAGAGGCATTCAGATAACAAATATAAATTCCATTAGCCATTAATTATAATTTCTCAAATATCGGGACGCATTAAACCATTTAGAATGTCAAAAATCCTTTTGAAAGAAGTATAATTTTTACTTCTTCCAATCTTGATTCACTGGTTGCATTCTTGCGAGTTCAAAACCTATGCAGAGATTTAAGCACAAAGTCCAGCTACCGGAGTCAAAGGTAGTTTCTTTGGAATGTGATGCTTCAAAAAAAGGCTCTGTTTGATCTCCTTAGTGGATGGAAAAGATTCAATGGTATTATTTGAATGAGCAATGTTATACTCCCCATAGTTCCTTCAAACCAACATTATTGAACTAAACTACTGTATAATGTTTTTTGAGGGACCTGTTGTACACACCTTTGCTTTTCCACTTTACATATGTTCGTAGCCATAAAGCAATATCAGATGTCCAGGGGATGCTGAAATGTATGTGAAATTGTTTTTTTATATACAAGACAGTGCTCCTAAAATTACCTTAAGGTATCAGTAATAAAGTAGAATTATATGAAATCGCAGGTAGTATCCCATTGGTCTTCAGATACCCTTTGTAATAACCAGTTAGTCAATTTTTCCAAAGGAGATGGAACCTATGGTGTGGGAAACTACTGCAGAAGCTGGTTTAAATCGAAGATAGACACAAAATGCTAGACTAACTCAGCGGGACAGGCAGCATCTCAGGAGAGAAGGAATGGGTGACATTTCGGGTCGAGACCCTTGTTCAGATTGAAGTAGGGTCTCGATCCGAAACGTCACCCATTCATTCTCTCCAGAGATGCTCCCTGTCCCGCTGAGTTACTCCAGCATTTTGTGTCTATCTTAGATGGAACCTACCGTTGGTCATGAGATATTTATTTAAAAAATAGACCACATAGAAAATTGTGAATTGTGAATGGATTATAAAATCCGGAATAGAATTTGCTCTTTCTCACATACTTTTCTCCTGCTCTGCGAATTAACCCCAAACCATACAATTTTTATGATAATATCTGTAATGTTACATTGATTATTGTGCATTGTGTGCTTTTTAAAGGCCGCATCCTTGGTTCTGGGGCATTTGGAAAGGTTGTTGAAGGAACTGCATACGGTTTGAGTCGCTCACAGCCTGTCACGAAAGTTGCAGTGAAAATGCTGAAACGTGAGTTTACTTGTATTGTTCATAACTTAGCCAAGTGGTGAAAATGACTTAAAATGTCTTACAGTACAGTAGTTTCACTCACATTATTGATTTAATCCATTAGTACTGATTGAGTTGGCTACTTTCTTACCAGTATGTTAACTGGCCTGTTTTGGGTTAACCTCAGCATGGGCATGGTTTGATGTAATTTACATTGAAGAAACCCTGTAAATTTTCGCAATCGATTTTACATGGAATCTTTCGCGTATTAGAGTCATAGAGTCAGCAGCTTGGAAACAGGCCCTTTGGACCAGCTTGCCCATGCTAACCAAGATGCTGCATCTACACTAGTCCACCTGCCTACGTTTGGCCCAAATCCCCTAAACCTTTTGTAGCCATGTACATGTATGCAAACAAGACCTTTTTTAAAAGTTTTTATTAGACTTTTAATTATTAAAAGTATTTGCATGTTACTCAAAGGCTTTCCAATAGCTACTTGAAATTGTTAATCATAGTTAAAATGATTCAGTATTACCTAATCATCCCCCATTTAGGACCCTTAAAACTGTAACACGCTGGATCATTGAAGTAGGAAGGGTTAGGGTTAGAAGGCAAGTGGAATACATAAAGTCCCACATAGAAACAGAGAAAATAGGTGCAGGAGGAGGCTTTCGGCCCTTCGAGCCAGCACCGCCATTCATTATGATCATGGCTGATCGTCCCCAATCAATAACCCGTGCCTGCCTTCTCCCCATATCCCTTGACTCCACTAGCCCCTAGAGCTCTATCTAACTCTCTCTTAAATACATCCAGTGATTTGGCCTCCACTTCCCTCTGTGGCAGGGAATTCCACAAATTCACAACTCTCTGGGTGAAAAAGTTTTTTTTCACCTCAGTCTT
The DNA here is from genome assembly GCF_010909765.2 of Amblyraja radiata. Classification (NCBI taxonomy): domain Eukaryota; kingdom Metazoa; phylum Chordata; class Chondrichthyes; order Rajiformes; family Rajidae; genus Amblyraja; species Amblyraja radiata. The sequence goes on from NC_045956.1 coordinate 109,643,839, forward strand.
AAATGGCTTCCCCTTTATTCTAAGCCTGTGGCCCCTGGTTCTGGACTCGCCCAACATTGGGAACATTTTTCCTGCATCTAGCTTGTCTAGTCCTTTTATAATTTTATATGTTTCTATAAGATCCCCCCTCATTCTTCTAAACTCCAGTGAATACAAGCCTAGTCTTTTCAATCTTTCCTCATATGACAGTCCCGCCATCCCAGGGATCAATTTCGTGAACCTACGCTGCACTGCCTCAATCACAAGGATGTCCTTCTACAAATTAGGAGACCAAAACTGTACACAATACTCCAGATGTTGTCTTACCAGAGCCCTATACAACTGCAGAAGAACCTCTCTACTCCTATACTGAAATCCTGTTGTTATGAAGGCCAACATTCCATTAGCTTTCTTCACTGCCTGTTGTACCTGCTCGCCAACTTTCAGTGACCGGTGTACAAGGACACGCAGGTCTTGCTGTACCTCCCCGTTTCCTCACCTAACCCCATAGAGATAATAATCTGCCCCCTTGTTTTTGCCACCAAAGTGGATAATCTCACATTTATCTATATTATACTGCATCTGCCACGCATCTGCCCACTTACTCAACCTGTCCAGGTCACCCTGCAACCTCCTAACATCCTCTTCACATTTCACACTGTCACCCAGCTTTGTGACATCCACAAACTTGCTAGTGTTTGTGTTTTGAGACTCGGGAGCAGCCTATACGTGGTAAAGATAGAGGGGAAAGGGAGAAACTAATATCAAGCGGGTTTTCACAAAATATTAAAAAAAACATAATTTGCTCTTTAAAAAATTGTAAAATAGTTTGAACACTTTCTGATTTGTTTAAATAAAAATGCACGCAACAGATGTATGAATTTCATTATAAACAATGAACTTTTTCCAATTGTGAATTTTTCATTGATTTCTTATTCTATTTTCTTTTTTTTTTTTTTTTTTTCTTTTTTTTTATTATTTTTAGTAAAGGATAGAAAGATGTGAAATATATAGTGTGTGAAAAAAGAAAACGAGTAAATGAAAAAAGTTGAGAGAGAGAATAGAGAGAAGAAAAGAAAAAAAAAAAAAAAGAGGAGATCATTATTTATAGTCTTGACCAACCCTCGTCCAGTCCTGAAACAGTTATTTTTTACAGTTGTGTTGCACCATATGATTCCAAAAAAACGACGAATGGAGACCAACTCGTTATGAATTGCCTTATTCTATTTTCTCACAGCTACAGCTCGTTCCAGTGAGAAGCAGGCCTTGATGTCAGAGCTGAAGATAATGACCCACCTCGGTCCACATTTAAACATTGTTAATCTGCTTGGGGCTTGCACAAAAGCAGGTGAGGTGTTGGATTTTACTTGCCCTGCATTTCTGAATTTAGTAAACTATTGCAGAATGGGAATGTTAAACATTGCAAAGAAATGACGATAGGCACAAAAAGCTGGAGTAACTCTGCAGGACAGGCAACATCTCTGGAGAGAAGGAATGGATGACGTTTCGGGTCGAGACCATTCTTCAGATTCAAAAACTACCTCCCAAGCAATCCACACTTTCGCTTTTAAACACAGCATTAAGGAAAGTTTTTTTAGTTCTGGCATGCAGCATGTTAATTTTACTTTTTTTTTTACCATTAGGTCCCATTTACATCATTACAGAATACTGTTTCTATGGGGACCTGGTCAACTACCTGCATAAAAATAGGGACAGTTTTATTAATCGATATTCTGAAAAAGGAAAGAAAGAAATGGATATTTTTGGTATAAACCCTGCTGATGAAAGCACACGAAGGTGAATTCATTGTTTGCAGCCTTTTATAATTTATTTTGCCACTGATTATGATGTCAATCAAATGAATTTATCATCATAACAAAATACAATCTTGAAAACATCCACGGTCGTGCTTGATTCCTTTGCGTGCATTAATGAGTCATGTAGACAACGGAATTTCTTCATGGTAGAATCAATTTTATTGTATTCTGTAGGTTTTTTGAAAATATTAAATAAAAAGTAACCAAAATAAACTTGTATTTAACATCTCCATGTAAATATTACTGAATGCAAAACAATTAGAACTTATTCTATTTGTCCACTTAAAACCCAATGGCCAAATATAATTTAAATTGCAGCCTAGCTTAGTTAATTATGTACCTGCTTCTAAATGAGGAAGCTGCTGGCATAGGTGCCATTTTAGGAGCTCAGTGTCTAACCTGAGCAGAGAGTCTTGTTCAGTTTTGAACAAGTTTTCAGACCAGGAATAAGACTGTTGGTTTTACTTTGAACATGACAACCATGTCATTATTTCTACAGTTACGTGATCTTGTCTTTTGAGAGCAATGGGGACTACATGGACATGAAACAAGCAGGAAGCACCCAGTATGTGCCAATGTTGGAAAGGAAAGCCAGCTTCAAATATACTGACATCCAGCAGCATGTGTACGATCATCCACCTTCACAGAAAAAGAAGTCCTTAACAGGTAAGAGACAGTTTTTGTTCTATTAATTCTATGATTTTCAAAATAAATTTCAGGCATGTTTTAGAACAGGGGAGAGGAACAAAATCCATTTGTTGACTGAATTGATTATGTCTTTGTGATTAATGTTAATTATTGAACCGTCCCCAAAATTTAAGAAGTGACACACACTTAACACTTAACTGAACTATTTGGCTTAAAGTTATTAGGACAGGATTTGCATTTATGTGGCATCTTTGCCAGGTGATGCATGGATTAGCGGCTGTTAGCTACAGGGAGAGGTTGCTTAGACATGTTATTTTGTTTTACATAGATACATAGACAATAGGTTCGAGCCAGCACCGGCGTTCAATGTGATAATGGCTGATCATCCACAATCAGTAGCCCATTCCTGCCTACTCCCCATACCCCTTGATTCCGCTAGCCCTATCTAACTCTCTTTTGAATGCATTCAGTGAATCTGCCTCCACTGCCTTCTGGCAGAGAATTCCACAAATTCACCTTTCTCTGTGTGAAAACGTTTTTCCTCTTCTCAGTTCTAAATGGCCTACCCTTATTCTTAAACTGTGGCTCCCCCAATATCCCTTAATAATTTTATATGTTTCTATAAAATCCCCTCTCATCCTTCTAAATTCCAGTGAATAGAAGCGTAGTCGCTCCATTCTTTCATCATATGACAGTCCCGCCATCCCGGGAATTAACCTCGTGAACCTATGCTGCACTCCCTCAATAGCAAAAATGTCCTTTCTCAAATTAGGAGACCAAAAACTGCACACAATGTTCCAGGTGTGGTCTCACCAGGGCCATGTATAACTGCAGAAGGACCTCTTTGCTCCTATACACATCTCCTCTTCTTATGAGGGCCAACATGCCATTAGCTTTCTTCACTGCCTGGAACTCCAGAGGTTCGGAGAGGCATAGGTAGGGTATATGGTCAGAATTGTTTCTCAGGATGAAAAAAAGTCAAATACTAGAGGGCATGACTCTAAGATGAGAAGGTTTTTATAGACAGAGGATGGTGATTGCCTAGAATGCGCTGCCAGAGCTGGTGATTGAGGCAGACGCGATAATGGCATTTTGGAGACTTTTGGACAGGCGTATGGATATGTATGGAATGGAGAAAATGGATTATGTGCAGAGTAATAAGAGATAAGTGGCCTTGGCATCATGTTTGAAGCAAAATTGTGGGCCAAAGGGCCAATTCCTGTGCTGTACTATTCTATATTCTATGGTTAATATAGTAAAAACATCTCATGGCACATCACATGTGTGCTCTCAAACTAATATTGATGTTTGTGACAAAGGAGGAAATTAGGGTAGGCAATTCCCCTCCCTCACTCTCCATTGTAGAATAGGTGATTTATAACAAACAGAAATAGGTGATGTAGCTTGGGCTGTGAATTCCAGAGTTTAGGACCTTGGAAACTGAAGGCACCTGTCAAAGGTGAAGCAACCACATGCAGGGGCAGAATTTAAGGCCAGAATTTGAGGCATGGAGCCACCGAGATGGTTTATAAGGCTGTGCGAGTGTATGGAAGAAAGGAGAAATCTGAAATCGCAAATGTGATTTAGAAATCAACCAGCAAATATTGTTGACCAGTAAGTACATAGGTGAGTAGATGAATAGGGCCTATTAGGAGTTATGACATGGGTGGCAGTGTTTTAGTTCAGAAGTGTATGCATGGGGAGCCATCCAGGGATACTATGGAATTAGCCAGTCTAGAGATAATGTATTGGGGTGAATGTTTCCATCCAGGGATACTATGGAATTAGCCAGCCTGGAGATAATGACTCAGGGTGAATGTTTCAACATGAGTAAGTTGATGTGCAGGGGCATGGTCAGGCTATTGGCTCTTTGAAATATGTTCCTTTACTATTTATAACAAAATAGTGATTTCTAATTATTAGTGTGGGCATAGGCAACAAAGAAAATGATTCACAATTTGTTCCTATTTTTTAAAGTAAATATAAGATATAATGAAGTATATCGCCATGATTGCAATACTTGTAAATTATATCTTCATATTATAGTATAAATGAAAATGTAAGCGTTTTCCTTCTTTCCCAGAGAAAAATCTGCTCAAGATTTACAGGATTGTTTCATGTCCCATCAAATATAAATAGACGGCTTAATATTTCTGGACATTTCAATTCTGAATTTATTGATTAATGAAAGAAGGGGATGTTATGCTCTTCACATAAAACAAATCATGCCGAATCAAGAACTCTGTCGTATGTTATGGTTAGATGAAGGTAATGGTGGCACCTTGTTGTAGCGGTAGAGTTGCTGCCTTACAGCGCCAGAGACCCGGGTTCGATCCTGACTACGGGTGCTGTCTGTACGGAGATTGTATGTTCTCCCCGTGACCTTTATGGGTTTTCTACGAGATCTTCGGTTTCCTTCCACACTCCAAAGACGTACAGGTTTGTAGGTTAATTGGTTTGGTATAAATATAAATTGTCCCTAGTCTGTGTAGGATCATGTTAATATGTGGGGATCGCTCGTAGGTGCGGACCCGATGGGCCGAAGGGCCTGTTTCCACGCTGTATCTCTAAACTAAACTAAACTTACCATGTTGTCAACTTCAAGTATGTTGGAGAGACTCCATTTGCACAAATGTGGCACTTCAAAAGCGATTGCCAATTGCTGCTGAATTGGGTGCATTTCATGTTGTGAAATCATATCCACCGTCTGCTATAAATGGATAGAGAGTGCCCAAATTAATTTAACTGAGGACACATACTGGACCCACACAAAGGAACTTGGGCTAAATGTGAATTCAGCTCCAAAAATAAAAAAATCCCTGCAACAAAATCCCTGCACCAACCAGTTTCCCAACTAGTCAGTTACATTTCTAGTTCCTGGTTACTTATGATGATGGCAGCAAGTCACAATTAACATTTACCATTCACCCAACAGATACAGATGAAACATGGAATCCTCTTTCAGATGACAGCTCGGAGGGGCTTTCTTTCATGGATCTAATCAGCTTCACCTTTCAAGTTGCACAAGGAATGGAGTTTCTAGCTTCTAAAAATGTAAGTGTGTGTCTCATTACCAGTGGAACCACCTTATGATCCACAGATGTTCCCGTCTTACCTCGGCACAGACTCTGACAAGATTTGGTGTTACATTGTGGTGAAGATTCAGTCTTTCTTTGTTCTTTTTCTTTTCACACAGTGTGTGCATCGTGACCTGGCAGCACGTAACGTGCTTCTAGCGCAAGGAAAAGTTGTCAAGATCTGTGACTTTGGTCTGGCACGAGACATCATGCATGACTCCAACTATGTTTCTAAAGGCAACGTGAGTATCAGACAAATCATATTAGATCTATAGATTTTCTTTTTAAAAGACACAAAGTGCTGGAGTGTCCTAGTGGGTCAGGCAGCATCTCTGGAGACCATAGTTAGGTGATGTTTCGGGTCGGAACCCTTCTTCAGACTCAGTCTGAACCACTGCCTGACCCGCTGAGTTACTTCAGCACTGTCTTTTTTTTTGTAAACCAGCAGTTCCAGTTCCTAGTTTCTAGATCTATAGATAACTCTATGAAGAATTCTCGGACTGTAGAACATGTCTTTGGGTTTAGACTTATTATTGGCAAATATATCGATGTACAGTGAAAATCTATGTTTTGCATGCTATTCAATCAGATCAGATAATACTTTACATAAATATAATCAAGTCAAACTCATGTACAATAGGTAGAGCAAAAGGAAAGATACAGAGTACTGAATATAGTTCTCAGCATTATAGTGCATAGCATTGTAACTCTGTGGAACATTCAGACATGCTTGGCTGCTCGATCAGTCATTGAAGGAAAAGCTCCATCATTGTACTGTTATGCAGCCATTGAGTCAGAAAGCACTGGACTCACAATGTCCCTGCTGATTATTAAATACTAATTTGTACTAATTCCATATACCTGCACTTAGTCTATAGCCTTCCGTGCCTTGGCATTTTAAATGCTTGTCTAGATACTTCTTAAAGGCACTGCATTCCAATTTCCAACCATCTTCTGGTTGCAATAACGGCAGTGTAAAAACAACTTAAAAAATCACTTCCACTTTAATTCCAGAGTCAGGCAATGTATAGAATCAAGGAACTGCAGATGCTGGTTTACAAAACAGGAAACAAAGTGCTGGAGTAACTCAGTGGGTCAGGGACAGCTCCGGTGAATATTCATAGGTACTGTTTTCGGTCTGGACCCTTAATCGGTGTGTTCGACAGTGATGTTCTCCGGAGATGCTGCCTTAGTTAGCGAGTTACTCCCTGTGTTACTCCAACACTTTATGTCTTTTTCTGGCAACGCATATGTTGTAAGGTGTCTTTCTATAATATTCCATTCAAATGATGATCATTTATAACTCAATTTGGATCTTTTCAATTTATTATTTCAGACTTTCCTACCTGTGAAGTGGATGGCTCCAGAGAGCATATTTGACAACATGTACACTACGCTAAGCGATGTTTGGTCTTACGGCGTTCTTCTGTGGGAAATATTCTCCTTGGGTTGGTGAAACTTTATATATACTATGTAGTTTAAGATCTTATAAAACAGCAACAGTTTATTTTGCATAGAGAGATTAGTGAGGGATTGCAGAAGCTATAGTTTTAAGAGTTAACAATTTGGGAGGGTATTTATGTGCTGCATCTCACTCTAACATCAACAATGGTCAGCGATCATGTGTGGTAACCAGAATATGACATCTTTGGAAGGGCCACACATTATACTTCTGTACATGTCCATAACGGAATTAATGGTTATTAGGGGTGGACAGTGGGGGATGGGATGTAATTGATGGGTTGCTGTGTGTCTGTAGTGGAGACTTATTTCTGACCGTTGAGTTCCACCGTAATGCACCTACCTCTGGCCGAACTGAGAACTGGGTGCAATGGCCATGGGTTGAACCCCGCAAATCAGACCCATGTGGATCAGTTACTGTTAACAACTTTGTCAACTGAACCCAGGAACTGATGCTTTGATTTTCAAGATGCATTTACAATTGCTCTGCATCAGTTATAGAGTCTTACGGCATGGAAACAGGCCCTTCATCCAACGTGCCCCATCTACATTAGTCCTACCTGCCTGCATTTGGCCCATATTCCTGTAGCTGCCTAAATGTTTCTTAAACATTGCAATAGTACCTGCCTCAACTACCTTCTCTGGCAGCTCATTCTATACATCCATCACCCTTTGTGTAAACAAATGTTTATCTGATTAGTGCAGAAAGCTCACTGTGAGGCAACAGTTACCCTCATGATATTATTGTCAGAGAAATGCTGACATTTTGAAAAAGTCACTTCAGAACACCTGGTTAAAACAAAAAAAGTTAATTTAAAATAGTTCCAGACATCAAAGTTATTAAGTGACTAGAGTGCCAAAGCCCACCATAATCATTTGAATTTAATTTTGACTTTTTCAGCTTAACTGGTCCTGTAATATTTATAACAAAATGACCTCATGATGAATTCTTTTTATCGCAGATACCAATTTTCTTTCGGACTAATGAGTATTGTTCAAAGTATCATTGGTGCTTTTGTTGTTGTATATGAACTATTCTGTGAGAATTGTACAAGCAAGTTCAGCTCATCTCTCTCTATGTTCTGTTTTAGGTGGCACGCCATATCCAGGAATGATGGTAGATTCCAACTTTTACAATAAGATAAAGAGTGGCTACAGAATGACGAAACCTGAACATGCTTCTTCAGATGTGTACGTTTGCAGCTGACATGCTGTAGATTACAGCTTTGATAAAAAATTATTGAACATGAATAGATAAGTTAATTCTTGAATCTTAAAGTAAATTTCTGTTTCAACATTCCTCCATGTAGCTATGACCTGATGGTGAAATGCTGGAACAGTGAACCGGAGAAAAGGCCTTCCTTTAGCTGCCTGGCTGAGATTATTGGGTGTTTGTTGCCAGAGGGCTACAAGAAGGTATGTCCCTTGCATGGAACTATTGCATGTCCCTTTGCATGTTAAACAACACCAGAATTTTAGTTTAGTTTAGTTTATTGTCACGTGTACCGAGGTACAGTGAAAAGCTTTTTTGTTGCGTGCTAAGCAATCTGTGGAAAGAAAGCTCATGATTACAATAACAATCGATCCATCTGCAGCAAAATTCATTGTAGGTGCAGTAGTCAGTGAAGAAAGAACTTTGGCTGCTCTATTCATAAAAAATAAATAGTTCTCAGCAGATTATAAGGAAGATACAGTTACTAGTCATCATCCCGTACACTAGCATTATTCCTACATACTAGGGACAACTTACAACCTTCTGAAGAAGGGTCTTGGCCCGAAACGTTGCCCATCTCCTTCGCTCCATAGATGCTGCTGCACCCACTGAGTTTCTCCAGCATTTTTGTGTACCAGGGACAACTTACAATTTTACAGAAGCCAATTAACCTATAAACCTGCATGTTTTTGGAGTGTGGGAGCAAACTGGAATACCCAGAGAAAACTCATGTGGGAGAACGTACAGACTCCGTACAAACAGCATCCGTAGTCACGGTCGAACCCAGATCTGTGCTGACCCAAACGACCCTGTGTGTTGATGGGAGTGTGTCCAAGCAGGTAGAATACCTCATAACAGTCTTAATGATTTGATTGGCATTAGTGATGCCAAATTTAGACTGGCTAAGCTAACAAACCTGAGCCCATCCATGTAAACTTTTAGAATCATGCAGCATGGGAACAGGCCCCACAGGACATCAAGTCTGTGTTGACAATCAGGTGCCTACCTACACTAATCACATTATATTCTCCACAATGCTCAGAATTTAAATCTCACCGACACACTGGGAGATAACACAATGCCAAGTTACCAATCCAAGCATCTTTGGGATGTAGGAACGAACCAAAACACCTGGACAAAACCTATACAGCCATGAGAGGAACATGCAAACTCCACATAGACAGCACTGGAGGTCAGGATCAAATCTGGGTATCTGGAGCTGTGAGACAGTAGCTGTATTAGATGCTGTTCATGTGTGTCCATGTTTTGATTGAATTGGCTTTGAAATTATCCTCAGGCTTAGTGTGGTTCAAGAAAGTTTAAAAAACATAGAAACATAGAAATTAGGTGCAGGAGTAGGCCATTCGGCCCTTCGAGCCTGCACCGCCATTCAATATGATCATGGCTGATCATCCAACTCAGTATCCCGTACCTGCCTTCTCTCCATACCCTCTGATCCCCTTAGCCATAAGGGCCACATCTAACTCCCTCTTAAATATAGCCAATGAACTGGCCTCAACTACCCTCTGTGGCAGAGAGTTCCAGAGATTCACCACTCTCTGTGTGAAAAAAGTTTTTCTCATCTCGGTTTTAAAGGATTTCCCCCTTATCCTTAAGCTGTGACCCCTTGTCCTGGACTTCCCCAACATCGGGAACAATCTTCCTGCATCTAGCCTGTCCAACCCCTTAAGAACTTTGTAAGTTACTATAAGATCCCCTCTCAATCTCCTAAATTCTAGAGAGTATAAACCGAGTCTATCCAGTCTTTCTTCATAAGACAGTCCTGACATCCCAGGAATCAGTCTGGTGAACCTTCTCTGCACTTGCTCTATGGCAATAATGTCCTTCCTCAGATTTGGAGACCAAAACTGTACGCAATACTCCAGGTGTGGTCTCACCAAGACCCTGTACAACTGCAGTAGAACCTCCCTGCTCCTATACTCAAATCCTTTTGCTATGAAAGCTAACATACCATTCGCTTTCTTCACTGCCTGCTGCACCTGCATGCCTACTTTCAATGACTGGTGTACCATGACACCCAGGTCTCGCTGCATCTCCCCTTTTCCTAATCGGCCACCATTTAAATAATAGTCTGCTTTCCTGTTTTTGCCACCATAATGGATAACCTCACATTTATCCACATTATACTGCATCTGCCAAACATTTGCCCACTCACCCAGCCTATCCAAGTCACCTTGCAGTCTCCTAGCATCCTCCTCACAGCTAACACTGCCCCCCAGCTTAGTGTCATCCGCAAACTTGGAGATATTGCCTTCAATTCCCTCATCCAGATCATTAATATATATTGTAAATAGCTGGGGTCCCAGCACTGAGCCTTGCGGTACCCCACTAGTCACTGCCCGCCATTGTGAAAAGGACCTGTTTACTCCTACTCTTTGCTTCCTGTTTGCCAGCCAGTTCTCTATCCACATCAATACTGAACCCCCAATGCCGTGTGCTTTAAGTTTGTATACTAATCTCTTATGTGGGACCTTGTCGAAAGCCTTCTGGAAGTCCAGATACACCACATCCACTGGTTCTCCCCTATCCATGCTACTAGTTACATCCTCGAAAAATTCTATAAGATTCGTCAGACATGATTTACCTTTCGTAAATCCATGCTGACTTTGTCCAATGATTTCACCACTTTCCAAATGTGCTGCTATCCCATCTTTAATAACTGACTCTAGCAGTTTCCCCACTACCGATGTTAGACTAACTGGTCTGTAATTTAAAAAATAATAATTTGTACTGAAACAGATGTCTAATATGGACACTACAGACTGGAATGTGCCCAAATTGCTCTGATCAATGTTATTGTTTGTACCATTTTTGAATATCTCCTGTGAATAAGAAAAAAGTGAAACTGATATTTATACTTCACCTTTCATATCATGGATTTACTGTTACTGCACAACTTTTGAAATGCTTCTTTTATGTGGGATAAAAATGAGTCAATGTGAGTGCAGTCCAACAAACTGTAATGCAATAATGACAAAAATATATATTTTGGTGAGCAAGTCACAAAGAGCTGGAGGAAATCAACGGGTCAGGCAGCATCTATGGAGGGAATGAACAGACAATGTTTTGTGCATGTCAGGACACATTTTGAGTGTGATGAAGGATTCTTATCCCGAACATCGCCTGTCCATTTCTTCCACAGGCGCTGCCTTACCTGTTGAGTTCCTCCAGAACTTTGTGTTTTGATTAAGATCCCAGCATCTGCAGTTACTTGTGTCTCCATTTATTTTGGTGACATTGATTGGGGAGTGAACATAGGCAAGGCTGGTCATCTGCTTGCCTTCAAAGTGTTTCTGTAGGATTGTTTGTGTCTACCTCAGAGAATAAGTAGGATATATCATTAAAAATATAGCATTTTAATGGTCGGCCCCCAATTTTGGGGTTTGGACCTTCTGGATTGGAACTTACCTGGAACCTTACAATGAGCCAGGGTGCAATGAGCCGTATTGACATCTGCCGCAGTACATCCTACTCAACTCTCTTTTCAACCCTTATAACTACATTTTCTTCCTTAACAAACAGAGCTACAAACAGATGAACGATGACTTTCTGAAGAGCGACCATCCGGCTGTTGCTCGCATGCGGGTAGAATCCACGGACCCTTACATTGGAATTAACTACAGCAATGAGGAGAAGAAGAAAGACAGGGAGAGTGGTTTTGATGAGCAACGGCTAAGTGCTGACAGTGGTTATATTATCCCACTGCCTGATATTGACCCAATCACAGACAGTGACCCCACTTCTTCAAGAAACCGCCACAGGTAAATCTACCTTCAGATGCAGTATGCATGCTTATTAAAATCCTCGAATGATTAAATCTACTGGATGTGATTGTATAGTGATTATGTAATTGGTGTAGAAGTACAAAGGCCTAGTTTGGGACTGTCGTGAGGGGGGGGGGGGACAATGGAGGGACCAGCCTGGGGGGGGGGGGGGGGGGGGGACCGCCATGAGGGAGGTGGGGAGAGAACACCGGACAATGGGGGGGCAGAGGCCAATGGGGACCCAGCATGGGGGAACTGCTGGCGGGTGGGGGACAAAAGGGGGAGCCGGCGTGCTTTGTAACTTTGTCAGTGCCGTAGGTGGCTGCTATTTGTATACATTGGGTATGCAAGCAAAGAATTTCACTGTGAATAGTCACATGTGACAATAAAGTATTCCTATTCTTAATGATGGTGGCATTTATCCAAATCCCAGTATGACAACTAGGGAATTTAAATTCAATTAACGTAATAAACGGGAATGAAATAGATTGTGTAAAATTGGCCAAGTAACTACAGGTGCACAACCTTTTATCCGAAAGCCTTGGGACCAGACACTTTTCGTAATTCAGAATTTGTCGGTCTTCGGAATGGAATTTTTTTTGCGTAGATTTTAATGGCTGGCTCAGTGGTAGAGTGCTCGGCTCATATCCGCAAGGTCGCGAGTTTGCGCCTTGATCCCGGCAGTTACTCGGTCGCGAGTTTGCGTCTTCAATGTAGTTTTTTCTAGCAGGATAAATGTCTGTATGAAATGCAGTGTAGGAGAGGTGTACTGACTGTGTGGGCAGAACTTTGGAAGTGATTGCCCACCAGTCTAAAAAGCCGCTGTGTCTCCCTGTCCCTGGGATAGCAGGGGGCGATCAAACAGCACAATACCCCCCTCCCCCTCCAACTCCAGAGGAATCCGCTCCCCGATGGGCCGCTACGGCGACAAGTGGCTGTTTGCCCACAGCCCGAGCTGCGCCCCCTCATCCGCCACCCCAAGAACAAGACGTACCTTGCACACCATCAGCTTCTGCCCCTACGTGTTCCTCTGGAGTTGGAGCGGGGCTGGGCTGGAGTTGCTGCTGGCTGTGGGTCTCTGGGATCTCCGTGCTTGCAGTGGGCCTGGGGGTCGGTGTCCCATTGGGCCTGACGTCTCCGGCCACCCCCCTGGACAGGAGCTGAGACTGTGAACTGTACAGCCCTTGCCCCCTCCCTCTGCAACTGCAAACAACCCCACTCTCCTGCAAGGGCGGTACAGTTCCCGGAGGATGGCAGGTGGCCAGAGACGTCAGGACCAACAGGAACCCGCTCCCCGATGGGCCCCTACGACGCCCCGAGCTGCGCCCCGTCATCCGCAACCCAGGTTCCTCTGTAGTTGGAGCGGGGCTGGGCTGGGCTGCTGTTGGCTGTGGGTCTCTGGGATCTCCGTGCTTACAGTGGGCCTGGGGGTCGGTGTCCCGTTGGTCCTGACGTCTCCGGTGACTGGCACGGTCCTGCTCAAAGATCCTATAGCGGAGCTATAAGATCTTTGGTCCTGCTGGCATCGCCGACTTGAAGACAGTGCAAAGCCCCCGCGCCGGTGCAATGGGCGGGGAGCTGGAGAGGGGAGGGAAGGGGTCACACACATGGCCGGGAAGCAGAGGGGTGTAGGTGGGGTGAAACTGAAGGGAGCGACAATCTGCTGCTGCCTGCCCCGCTGAGTTAAAAAGTTCCCACGCAAGACTCACGATACACTGTATATCGTGAGTCTACCGTGGGAACTTTTTAACTCAGCGGGCAGGCAGCAGCATATTGTCAATTATTAACCCTCCCGCGCAATATACCCTCACCTTCTCTTTTATGAATGGGGATTTAGTTCCCCTTTCTTCGAGGACCGACCGGAGGTTCCGCTGTCACCTCTGCGGGCCGCCCTCGGTGAACGTTTTCAAGGACCTTTCTTCAAGGACCGAAATAAATGGCCGCTATTCGGAGGTTTTCGTTATTTGGATCTTCGGATAAAAGGTTGTGCACCTGTGCTGAATTATCTCCAAAGAGACTGGTGTCCATTATGGAAAGAAACCCGCTGTCCTTGCATGATGTGCCTTCCCCCACAGTGGTATCCATTGTGGGGGGATGATTTTTGTGTGTAAGTGATTATTTTAGTCTGTGTCCAAGATGGCTGTCGGAAGGGAGAGTGGACGCTGGCGCGGTTTAGCTGCCGCTGCTCTCTCTTCACATTGTGTTTTTGATTTTTTTGTCTTTGAATCGAATTCTGTCTTTAATTTGTGTATTGGTGATGTCTTTATTATTTATTTTACTCCGATTATATGTTTTTTACTCTTGTTAAATTCTGTAAGGTGTCCTTGAGTCTTTTGAAAGGCGCCCATAAATAAAATTTATTAATATTAATATTAATATTAATATTATTATTATTATTATTATTATTATTAATATTATTATTATTATTATTATTATTATTATTATTATTATTATTATGTGTCTGACAACAACATGGTTGACTCTTAATTGAAGAGGTTTGCTAAATTCTTCCTACATAGACTGTAGCTATTTAACAAAGTAGCCTACCATGAGGGGAATCTGCTATTGCATGTGGTGCTTGCTTCCCATGAATGAAAGGTCCGTCAAATGGACCACTTTATCAAGCAGTAAAATTGATCCTGATCAGCCACCCAAATTTCAAAGTATATTTGCTTCCCCCTTCAGTTAGGATGGCATGCAACATTCCCAGGTTTCAAAAAGTAGAAATGATCTGCCTCCTGTCCTTCTCAAATGCCATGTTTTATCTGATGTTGATGGATGGTAAAAGTTCAAGATGACTTACTTTATTCTTTGTTGGTGAATTGGGAGGTTGCTATGGAATGACCAATGACCCACTAATTAAGTCATATCACTCTACTTGCTTAGTTCATGTCATGCCTGTTTATTGCTCCATATGTTAATTTTTAAATAACTTTTAAAAAACATACGCCCTTTTCTTTCTCAGTTCCCAGACATCTGAAGAAAGCGCAATAGAGACCGGTTCCAGCAGCTCAACTTTTATAAAGCGTGAGGATGAGACCATAGAAGACATGGAAATGATTGATGACATGGCCATTGATCCCTCAGACTTGGTGGAAGATAGCTTCCTGTAACCAGCTACATTGTAGAAAAATAAACATACCCTATCCAGCTATGTCCTTCTCTATAACCACTTACTGAAGCATGCCCAAGGAGAGAACTTGATGTACATCTCAAAACGGGACCAATTTGGAAAGATATCTTGGGACAACATTGTGATTCGTATTGTAGAACATATCATATGTCTATTTCAATGCATTATTTTTCTATTATGGTACACTCTATTGTTTTATTGTGCGTACACACTGCCATTCTTCTGGACTAAACATAAGGCTATACAAAGTTACTTGTGTGTTTCAAAGACTCTTTGCTACATGTTAGATGGTTCTTATATCTGGATATTTGATCACATTCATCAGATGCTTCATATGCACAGAATGATAACCATTACTAAGAATGTATGCTTTGTACGTATTGTTGTATCATATTTTTTCTGCAGCTGAAGATTAACAATGATTATCATTCTCCAGGTGGATTCCAATAAGTGATTTACCATTGTTTTCAGACACCAATGCACACCTTCACTTATTATGTGTTCTTTTCAGTGCTTACTTCCTAATGATAAAATACTTTTTTTCTTGCAAAGCACAATTTTTGGGAGTAACTACACGTAAAGAATGCACTTTGGATCTTTGTAAGATCCTAGACTTGAATATTTCAAATGTTTGTGCAAATTGATGAAAACATCACCAGTGTGACTACGACCTGCATTGAAAAGCTAAACTAAGAGCTTGGAATCATTTGTTATACCTCGGGTAGTAGATTGAGCCAACACCTGAACTGACTTGTAATCATGCAATCATTAGGAAATCAAAGGATTTACTGAGCTTGGAAAACTGGTGCAGTTGAACAAGTTGTAAATGACCTGGTAGGATTGTGGTGAAGACATGCCAAGAGTTATGAAGAGGAATTACTGAAGAAAAATCACTTTAAAAGGAGCTAAAAGGAAAAGCAAACTGCTTCTTTCGAGCCAGTCTGAAGAATGAATCTGGTCATGGAGAGCTTTGGTTAAATAGTAGACAACTGACACCAATACTTTATGGGCCAAATAGTACAACCACTTCTGCAATTTTTAGGAGGATGCCACAAAGCACAGTATTCCATTATGTAAATATTGTAAATTCAGTCTCACTAATTCAGTCGAAACTGAACGTTAATTCATTCTGAGGCATCGCAACTTGCTGATTGAAGTGGTCATGTGATATCAAACTGAACTTGCCTATGACCAAAAAGGAAAGAACCCTACAAATGTTCTGGGAACTCAAGCTGGAGAATTGAAATATATTACAAAACTGAAATCTTTACAGTTAAAGGATCAACTTTGAACTGAACTCACCATCTTCTTCTTGCGTATGGCGTGCACAGCCTAAAGTTGTAGGACAACTTGTTCTATTTGATCTTATTTGATTGTGCACGCCAGGTTGATTGCATTCGTCGAAACAGGGCGGACCACGTGAAGGTTGCAATCTTCCCACCCCAACTCACCATGTAGTGACAGTTACTTTTGACTGGTTTACATGCTAAAAACCAGTAAAATGGATAATTTAATGGCAATAGCTAGTTTACGAATTGCTGATTGATGTTGGTAATTAGTCAATATGTTATTTGCTGAACTTTACAAACAATAGAAACCAGGTGTAACTGAGTCATTGAATATCTTTATGCACCATAAGCAAAGACCATTATAAATCATCTGGATTTTCTGAATGTTCCCTGCATGTATGTATACAAATTTATCATTAAATCTTTTCAGAGATGGTCATTAGTTCAAAAACCTGAACAAAAATTGATAACTCAAACTAACAGCTACATAAACTTAGCTGCTTCTTAAACTGTCAAATTAAATTTAACCTAAGGGTTCAAGTAAAAACAGAAAATGTTGGAAATGCTCAGCAGGTCGGCACGGTGGCAGTGTTGTGGGTGGCACAGTTGCTCAGTGGTAGAGTTGCTGCCTTTCAATGCTAGAGACCTGGGTTCAATCCTGACTATGTGTGCTGCCTGTATAGAACTTGTATATTCTCCCTGGGACCTTGTGGGTTTTCCCCCTGGGCTCCGTTTTCCTCCCACACTCCAAAGATGGACAGGTTTGTAGGTTAATTGGCTTTGGTAAAGATTGTAAATTGTTCCTAGTGTGTAGAATAGTTCTATTGCAAAGGGATCACTGTTAGGCACGGTCTTGGTGGACCGAAGGATCTATTAATGCGCTGTATCTCTAAACTAAACTAAACTAAAGGTCTGGTTACAACTGAGAAAATAAAAATAAAGTAAACATTTTAGGTCAAAGTCCTTTTATTCAAACTAGTAAGGAGAGAAAAAAATAGCTTGTTATGATGCAGGGTGAGTGGGAGGAAGGAAATCCCTGATAGGTAAAACTGTGTGACCATGGGAATAAGTTGTGAAGAAGGATATCTGGTCAACCAACAACAGGGAGCAGTTAGAGATAACAGCTTCCCCTGGACAAAAAGAAAAAAAGGTGCGGTAGGGGGGTGTGGGGGGGGGGGGGGGTTGAAACAAACAAGCTGAGCCAATTTTGCAGGTGGACAAATTATACAGACAGAGAAGTCAATTTTTACCTGAAGTTGCAGATGTTATTTAACTGTAAGGCGAGGCTGGTCTTCTTACAACTCCTACAATCTTTTGATAATGTTCTCAATCTCTAACTTCTCCCATTCACTTACTGGTCAGATAACTTTGTTCATTCCCATGATTTCCTGTTTTGACCCTTCCAGAGACATCCCCCAATCCCACGCCCACCCTGCAGCCTAACAAACTTATTTTTCCCTCTCTCTCGGTTTTGTTACAGGATCATCAGTCTGAAATGTTGACTCTGTTTCTCTTCCTACAGATGTGGCTTAACCTGTTGAGTATTTCTGGTATTTTCTGTTTTTAAAACAAAAATCCTGCATCTAGAGTTTTTGTTTAGATTTTCTTTAACCATCATGTTTTCCCAATGAATGACTTTATTTGGATGTTGTTATTCAGATTGGCTTGGAGACTAGTTTGTCTAGTCTGGACTAGAGATGTTATTTGGCTTATTTCTGACTCAGTAAAACACCAGATTTTGTACTTGTACTTTTGACTGAGCAAAGTGCATTAATGAGCCTTCTTGCTCCAAACTATTAAGGCATTATCAGACTGCAAAATAATATATATCCCATGGCACATTATAGTTGCTGTATTAAGAGTAGAATTAGAAAATAATTATGAAGATATACTGACCACAAACCACTTTTTTAAATGCTTTGGTAAATCTCCTATCCTGACTTCTGTGATACTACACACCATTTCCTGCTCAGACCAATATTAGAAATGAAAAAAAAAAAACACTCCTCCATATCCAACAATAACAAGGAAACAAATATATGAAGTGACTATTGGAACACTGGTTATTTTCTTTTTTATAATGTGCAAGATTAAATGTAAAGAAAATAAGAAATAATTTTGCAGGTTAACATATTCAGTGTTTCCATTCCAAGAGGAATTTCAAATGTTAAATGAACAAGTTAATGGGGCAGATCAAGATGATGTAGCATTGAGTAGGAATCATGACTTTATCTTTGAATGGCTTGAATGTTACAATGTGGTTGAATTTTATCCAATTCTACTAAGTTACCATGCACATTGGATATATATGATGATGTTATACATCATTTCTGTATATATATACATATATATATGTGTATTTCAGTGTAGTCATTTGAGTTACTGCCATACATTTATGTCTAGCTGTATCACTGCCTATGTTTATATTTTTTGACTGTGATGTTATCCACAGGAACGTTACATGTTGCACTTTTGAATGTCTTAAGAATTATATTTTAAAATTTTAAAAAGCGAAATGATTTCAAAGGGATTGAATTGTTGATGCTTGTCTGGACTGTATGTAGGTTGATGTCTCAAACATTTTATTATGATGAAATTACACAGTTTTAAATACTTTTTTAAAAATAATTTTTTTATGTTACATCAAAAACACATTGTCTAAACTCAGCATTTCTATTTCAATAAATTCAGATGAATGTAATGACCGGTCTTGGACCGTTTTTCCCTCACTCTATTTTTAAATGGATGTTTCTTAGCTTTTTGAGTATTGCTGGGACTGTGGTCATCCACCCATGTGAGTTATATTTTGTCATAATGGTTGACTAATCCTGACTCATGGTTAAGGGTGGTGGAAAGGCTTTCAGTCAAGTCAAGTTAAGTTTATTCGTCACATACACATACGAGATGTGCAGTGAAATGAAAAGTGGCAATGCTCGCGGACTTTGTGCAAAAAGACAAACAACCAAACAAACTACAAAAAGAATGGAACAGAATCACATATTCTTTTACATATTAAATATTGTGGGCGGAAGGAAAAAGGGGAAAAAACAGCAATTTTAAAAAAAGCAGTAGAGTGGTACAGTAAAAGTTAGTCCCTGGTGAGATCGGAGTTTACAGTCCTAATGGCCTCTGGGAAGTAACTCCTTCTCAACCTCTCCATTCTCACAGCATGGCAACGGAGGCGTTTGCCTGCGTAGCAGCTGGAACTTGCGAGCTGAGTAATTCATCACAAGAAACTCATTCTCTAACTGGCTTTTGTAGCCATGTTGATGAAGGATGCTTAGTGATAATAATGCCATTGAAGTCATGAGGAGTTCTTTGGTCTTCTGTTGGAGATGATTATTTCCAAGCACTTGCGTGGTGTCGCTTTTCAGATGATACCTTAATTTTATCCTGATCTATGAGCTCTGAATGTTTAATTATGTGAAGAGTTGTAAATGGAAGTTGCCAGATGACCTGCAGGTATCTACTGATTGGTTAGAGCCTTGAGCATCACAGCATAGTGCTCGGATTGTAAAGGAAACCAAACAGAAAGGTGGGTCGCTGGTGGTAACGGAGTACAAGAGTGAAGGGCCAGGAATACTTGAGTAGAATCATGCAATCTTACCAACGAGAAGTGGCCATTTTACCTATTCTTTAACAAAAAACATCTAATTATTCCCAGTCCTCCCTATGGATAGTCCTAAAATTGTTATAATTTGAAGTGTCTATCGATTTACTGTTTGAATTTTATTTTACCTGATTCAATGGCTTTTTAGTAGGTATGTTGCAAAGCCTACCTGAAGCGTCATTGAAAATCTGTCGTTGCGGGTGTGCGCGATTTTGGCGCCGTTTAGAGGGGGCGGGTTTAAAACGCGATTTTCTCCAGGCTGTTCAAATCGAAGATGTTCAGCCTAGTTAATTATTAACGAAAAATCGCGGGAAGACCCCGTCGCAAAAGCTATTATTAGTTTTAAAGGCCTCGTATAATAGTTATAGTAGTTTAAAAATCAATCTCTAAACCCGCGACCGCCAGCAACCGCAGGGTCTCATAAAGCAGACAGCAGACGGTAGGCTGTATATTTTTACATTAAAAAGGGCTTCTAAAGATCCCTTTATACAAAGTTTAATATTGCGAGTAGCTCATTTTGGGCCCATTATATCCCGCAGTATTTTTCTCGGCATTTGGGGGCACAAATCTACCGCAATGTGAACGTTCTAAACCAGCGCGTTCCACAGGGACCCACTGGAAAGCTGATTTAAATGGGCATTTATTTACAGCAATTAAACACTAAATTCCTTCCATTTGGCCTATAAATTAATGTAAATGAGATTTAAAAATCATGTTTTATTGTGAATTATTTGTGAATATTATTTGGACATTTAGGCTATTTAAAAATGTTAATCATTTATTAAGAAATGGATAGATGTTTAGATCTAGTAATTGAAGTCTGAAATTAGCTACAATTAGGTAACTAACTAATTATATGCTTTAATTTCAGGTCATCCAAGTAAGATTATTTTATATTTGTTTCAGAATGCTTCAATCTATGATAACTGAAAATTTCATTCAGTTCTCTTAATTTTTAAGAAAGTTATGGGCTTTTGACTGTTCACGATCACAGCTTTTTTGTTATGTCCATAGAAAATCAATAGGGAACAAGATGCTCATTTCCGAGTATGAAAATGGCCATAACTTTTTAAATACTTGAGATATGAAAGTGAATTAGGTGTCAAATTAAACTTATTTTTATGCTTTATCTGATGGGATAAATTACAGACTTGATTTTTAAAATCTCAAAATTTTGTAACATTGCTATTTTTAGGGCACTGCATTTCATCTTCTAACAACTGTCTGTGCGGGGCAGAAACGTTTACATCTTTCCTCAGACTCTTCTGCCATTTATCTTGAACTCTTAATTAAATCCTGAAAATCCTAGCATTGTAATAATAATTGTTTTTTAAATATATAATATGAAATTCTCAGGAATGTTATTATTTCCATTTTCTCTGTGGGGCAGTACATGTAGATAGAGTGAAAAAAGAAGGCACCTGCTTTGCTGGCCTTCATTGGTCAGGACATTAAATATATGCTGGCTTGAAGGGCCGAATGGCCTGCTCCTGCACCTATTGTTTATTGTCTATAAAATTCAGGAAATCATAATGCAGCTTGATAGAATGTTGATTCTAGTCATAGTGCGAAATCCATCATCAAGTTCGCTGACGACACCACTGTTGTGGGACGTATCACTGATGGGGATGAGTCAGAGTATAGAAGAGAGATCGAGCAACTGTCCATATGGTGCCAGCACAATAACCTGGCCCTCAACACCAGCAAAACCAAGGAACTGATTGTGGACTTTGGAAGGAGTAGGATGGAGACCCACAGTCCTGTTTATATCAACGGGTCGATGGTTGAAAGGGTCAAGAGCTTCAAATTCCTGGGCGTGCACATCGCTGAAGATCTTTCCTGGTCTGAGAACACTAATGCAATCATCAAAAAAGCTCACCAGCGCCTCTACTTCCTGAGAAGATTACGGAGAGTCGGTTTGTCAAGGAGGACTCTCTAACTTCTCCAGGTGCACAGTAGAGAGCATGCTGACCAGTTGCATCATGGTTTGGTTTGGCAACTTGAGCGCCCTGGAGAAAAGAGACTACCAAAAGTAGTAAACACTGCCCAGTCCATCATCGGCTCTGACCTTCCTTCCAACGAGGGGATTTATCGCAGTCGCTGCCTCAAAAAGGCTGGCAGTATCATCAAAGACCCACATCATCCTGGCCACACACTCATCTCCCTGCTACCTACAGGTAGAAGGTACAGGAGCCTGAAGACTGCAACGACCAGGTTCAGGAATAGCTACTTCCCCACAGTCATCAGGCTATTAAACCTGGCTCGGACAAAACTATGAACATTAATAACCTATTATTTGTTATTTGCACTTTATCTGTTTATTTATTCATGTGTTTTGTAGTCAATGCCTATTATGTTCTGTTGTGCTGAAGCAAAGTAATAATTTCATTGTCCTATCAGGGACACATGACAATAAACTCTCTTGAACCTGAACTTGAACTCTTGAATCAGGCTGCATTTGGAATGGACTTGAGCCACAGTTGCTACTGACCTCATAAGGAAATGTGTGGAGGAGTTCTCACAAAAACTATCTGAGTTTTCCCTTAACCAGAAGCCTTGGATGAACCAGGAGGTTTGCAATCTCCTGCGGACCAGATCTCGGGCAGTCAAGTCTGGTGGATTGGAATCATATGGAAAGTCCAGATATGAGCTCAGTAAAGTCATCAAAAAGACTGAAAGGGGCTTCTGGAGGATGAGGTGTACGTTTGGCCGCTGTGGATGGGCTTGCGCTCCATCACTTCCTTCCTTGTGGCAGCTCAATCGACAGCGAGGCATCACTCCCGCACGAGCTCCAATGCATTCTATGCATGCTTCAATAAGGAGAACACCGATGTGCCTTCTTGGGGCCCCATAGCTCCTGATGGTATTACAATCTCAGTAACTGAGGCCGACGTCAGAAGAGGGTGAACCTTCGGAAAGCACCTGGACCTGGTCGCGTTTCAATACCTGCACGGACCAGCTGGACGGAGTTTTTGATGCTTTCATTACTGAAGTCTGAGTTTCCACCTGCTTTAAAAGGCATCAATAATACTAATTCACAATAAGGGTAATGTGACATGCCTCAAGACTACTGATGTATGGCACTAATATTCATGGCGATTAAGTGCTTTGGCTTGGTTATGCTTGGTTATGGCGCCTATAAACAGTAAGAACCTGGACCCGCTACAATTTGCCTGCCAATGGGAGATGCAATCTCACTGGCTCTCCACTTTGCACTGGATTATGTGGATAATAACCAGTTGGAGTAGAGGAGAGAGTGTGCGACTGAATGGTGCTGGGACAACAACCTTGCTCCTGGCGTCAGTAGGACCAAACTGATTGTTGACCTTAGAAGAGGAAGGCCAAGAATCAACGAACCTGTCTTCATCAACAGTTTGGTGGTGGAGAGAGACAACAACCTCAAGTTCCTGGGCATGTATATCTCTGCACATTTACTTCCTTAGAAGTTTGAGGAAATCCGGTATTTCAACAATTACTCTCTTGCACCTCCACAGGTATATAGTACAGAGCATATTGACTGGTTGCAACACGGCCTCTTTCAACAACAAATGCACAGGATAGAAGGAGATTACAAAAAGTGGCGGACACTACCCGCTCCATCATGGGTACTGACTCCACACCGTCAAAGGGACCTATAAGAGGTGCTGACTCAAAAAGGATTCTGAAAATTGTAATGTCCAGGTTCAGCAACAGCTTCTCCCCAACAACCATCAGGCAATTGAAGTACCAACTCATAGAAACATAGAAAATAGGTGCAGGAGGAGGCTATTCGGCCCTTCGAGACAGCACCACCATTCATTGTGATCATGGCTGATCGTCGCCTATCAATAACCCGTGCCTGCCTTCTCCCCATATCCCTTGACTCCACTAGCCCCAAGAGCTCTATCTAACTCTCACTTAAATCCATCCAGTGATTAGGCCGCCACTGCCCTCTGTGGCAGGGAATTCCATAAATTCACAACTCTCTGGGTGAAAAAGTTTTTTCTCACCTCAGTTTTAAATGACCTCCCCTTTATTTTAAGACTGTGGCCCCTGGTTCTGGACTCACCCAACATTGGGAACATTTTTCCTGCATCTAGCTTGTCCAGTCTTTTATAATTTTATATGTTTCTATAAGATTCCCACCTCATCCTTCTAAACTCCAGTAAATACAAGCCTAGTCCTTTCAATCTTTCCTCATATGACAGTCCCGCCATCCAACTAGACTCTCAGGTGAGAACTGCCTGGGCTGCACTAGGGACTTTGAGCTATGTGTGTTTTTTAATTTGTTAATCTTCTTTTTAAGATTAGTTATTATTTTATCTCTTGAGCACTGTATTTACAAACCTGTTATACAGCTGCTGCAAGTTTTACAACATCTTCAACTTTTCATTGCTGAGGTCTGAGGTTCCCACCTGCTTTAAAGGGATATCAATAATACCAGTGCCCGAGAAGAGTAAAGTGACGTGCCTAAAGACTACCGACCTGTGGCACTAACTTTACATTATATTACTACAGATCCGGTGGCGCTGTTACTAACTGCCTCCGCCCACAGTCTGGTTGTCTTTTGTTTTTTTGTTATGTTTAAAGTGTGTTTTTTTGGGGGGGTTTTTTCAGTATTTTATGTGGGGGGGGGAAGAGGGTATGGTAAGGGGGAACCATCCTTCAGTCACTTCCTGACGAGATGGTGACTATTATCTGAGTCGCGCCCTCGTCCCCCTCATTGCGGCCTACTAACTGGATTGGCGCGGCCTTTCCTGCCGGACTGGACCAGAGCTTCAGCAGCGGCGGCGAGGCGCTGGAAACATCGCGGAGCGGAGTGGGCGAGGCCTTACCTGGACCGCCGCTTGGAGCTCCGGAGTGTTGGGCTGCTGCTCCAACATCGCGGAGCTGTGGGTGCGGAACTCCTAACGCGGGCGGCGCTGACCTCAACATCGCGTAGTCCTGGGACCCTTTGCCAGGGGTCGCCAGCGCGACTGTGGACATCGGGAGCCGCGGACTCAGGTGGAAGGTGGCCGATTCAGAAGTCCAGGCCACGGAGGATGTTCTCCCGTTCGACGTTGGGGTTCCATCGTTCCCGGCAAGAGGGCCTGAACATCGGGCCGCCCGTAGCGGCGACTGCGGGGTGCTTGGGAGGCCCCGACCATGGGTGAACATTGGGGAACATCAGCGAGGAGGCTGACTAGACTTTGGTTCCTACCCTCACAGTGGGGAACTTTGGTGCCGCTGTGGGGATGTTTGTGTTGTGGACTATAGTGTTCTGTATTTTTGTGTTTTTTTTAAATTATTTGTATGACTAAGGGAAAAAGAATGTTGTTGTCTCTTAATTGAAGACAATGACAATAAATTAAATCAAATCAAATCAAATTCATATTATTCTCTTATCTATTGACTACTGTGTTAACAAATCTGTAATGCTACTATTGCAAGTAAGAATTTCATTGTTCCATTTCAGGACATATGACAATAAAACAATCTCTTGACAATGACTCCCCTGCAGGGATGAAAGTACCGTCAACTTTTTATGTCTGTTTATACTGGTAAACTTGGCTATTTTAACCATTTGTACTTCAATATAGAAACATAGAAACATAGAAATTAGGTGCAGGAGTAGGCCATTCGGCCCTTCGAGCCTGCACCGCCATTCAATATGATCATGGCTGATCATCCAACTCAGTATCCCGTACCTGCCTTCTCTCCATACCCTCTGATCCCCTTAGCCACAAGGGCCACATCTAACTCCCTCTTAAATATAGCCAATGAACTGGCCTCGACTACCCTCTGTGGCAGGGAGTTCCAGAGATTCACCACTCTCTGTGTGAAAAAGGTTCTTCTCATCTCGGTTTTAAAAGATTTCCCCCTTATCCTTAAGCTGTGACCCCTTGTCCTGAACTTCCCCAACATCGGGAGCAATCTTCCTGCATCTAGCCTGTCCAACCCCTTAAGAATTTTGTAAGTTTCTATAAGATCCCCTCTCAATCTCCTAAATTCTAGAGAGTATAAACCAAGTCTATCCAGTCTTTCTTCATAAGACAGTCCTGACATCCCAGGAATCAGTCTGGTGAACCTTCTCTGCACTCCCTCTATGGCAATAATGTCCTTCCTCAGATTTGGAGACCAAAACTGTACGCAATACTCCAGGTGTGGTCTCACCAAGACCCTGTACAACTGCAGTAGAACCTCCCTGCTCCTATACTCAAATCCTTTTGCTATGAAAGCTAACATACCATTCGCTTTCTTCACTGCCTGCTGCACCTGCATGCCCACTTTCAATGACTGGTGTACCATGACACCCAGGTCTCGCTGCATCTCCCCTTTTCCTAGTCGGGCACCATTTAGATAATAGTCTGCTTTCCTGTTTTTGCCACCAAAATGGATAACCTCACATTTATCCACATTATACTGCATCTGCCAAACATTTGCCCACTCACCCAGCCTATCCAAGTCACCTTGCAGTCTCCTAGCATCCTCCTCACAGCTAACACTGCCCCCCAGCTTAGTGTCATCCGCAAACTTGGAGATATTGCCTTCAATTCCCTCATCCAGATCATTAATATATATTGTAAATAGCTGGGGTCCCAGCACTGAGCCTTGCGGTACCCCACTAGTCACTGCCTGCCATTGTGAAAAGGACCCGTTTACTCCTACTCTTTGCTTCCTGTTTGCCAGCCAGTTCTCTATCCACATCAATACTGAACCCCCAATGCCGTGTGCTTTAAGTTTGTAAACTAATCTCTTATGTGGGACCTTGTCGAAAGCCTTCTGGAAGTCCAGATACACCACATCCATTGGTTCTCCCCTATCCACGCTACTAGTTACATCCTCGAAAAATTCTATAAGATTCGTCAGACATGATTACCTTTTGTAAATCCATGCTGACTTTGTCCAATGATTTCACCACTTTCCAAATGTGCTGCTATCCCATCTTTAATAACTGACTCTAGCAGTTTCCCCACTACCGATGTTAGACTAACTGGTCTGTAATTCCCCGTTTTCTCTCTCCTTAAAAAGAGGGGTTACGTTTGCTACCCGCCAATCCTCAGGAACTACTCCAGAATCTAAAGAGTTTTGAAAGATTATTACTAATGCATCCACTATTTCTGGAGCTACTTCCTTAAGTACTCTGGGATGCAGCCTATCTGGCCCTGGGGATTTATCGGCCTTTAATCCATATAATTTACCCAACACCACTTCCCGGCTAACCTGGATTTCACTCAATTCCTCCAACTCCTTTGACCCGCGGTCCCCTGCTATTTCCGGCAGATTATTTATGTCTTCCTTAGTGAAGACGGAACCAAAGTAGTTATTCAATTGGTCCGCCATATCCTTGTTCCCCATGATCAACTCACCTGTTTCTGACTGCAAGGGACCTACATTTGTTTTAACTAATCTCTTTCTTTTCACATATCTATAAAAACTTTTGCAGTCAGTTTTTATGTTCCCTGACAGTTTTCTTTCATAATCTATTTTTCCTTTCCTAATTAAGCCCTTTGTCCTCCTCTGCTGGTCTCTGAATTTCTCCCAGTCCTCCGGTATGCTGCTTTTTCTGGCTAATTTGTACGCATCATCCTTCGCTTTGATACTATCCCTGATTTCCCTTGTTATCCACGGATGCACTACCTTCCCTGATTTATTATTTTGCCAAACTGGGATGAACAATTTTTGTAGTTCATCCATGCAGTCTTTAAATGTCTTCCATTGCATATCCACCGTCAACCCTTTTTAAATTAATTGCCAGTCAATCTTGGCCAATTCACGTCTCATACCCTCAAAGTTACCTTTCTTTAAGTTCAGAACCATTGTTTCTGAATTAACAATGTCACTCTCCATCCTAATGAAGAACTCAACCATATTATGGTCACTCTTGCCCAAGGGGGCACGTACATCAAGACTGCTAACTAACCCTTCCTCATTACTCAATACCCAGTCTAAAATAGCCTGCTCTCTCGTTGGTTCCTCTACATGTTGATTTAGATAACTATCCCGCATACATTCCAAAAAATCCTCTTCCTCAGCACCCCTGCCAATTTGATTCACCCAATCTATATGTAGATTGAAGTCACCCATTATCACGGTTTTGCCTTTGTCGCACGCATTTCTAATTTCCTGTTTGATACCATCTCCAACTTCACTACTACTGTTAGGTGGCCTGTACACAACACCCACCAGCGTTTTCTGCCCCTTAGTGTTTCGCAGCTCTACCCATACCGATTCCACATCCTGCAAACTAATGTCCTTCCTTTCCATTGCGTTAATCTCCTCTCTAATCAGCAACGCTACCCCACCTCCTTTTCCTTTCTCTCTATCCCTCCTGAATATTGAATATCCCTGGATGTTCAGCTCCCAGCCTTGGTCACCCTGGAGCCATGTCTCCGTGATCCCAACTATATCATAGTCATTAATAGCTATCTGCACATTCAACTCATCCACCTTATTACGAATGCTCCTTGCATTGAGACACAAAGCCTTCAGGCTTGTTTTTACAACACTCTTACCCCTTATACAATTTTGTTGAAAAGTGACCCTTTTTGATTTTTGCCCTGGATTTTCCGGCCTGCCACTTTTACTTTTCACCTTGCTACCTATTGCTTCTACCCTCATTTTACACCCCTCTGTCTCTACGCTCACACATTTAAGAAAACCTTTCCCTTTAACTCCATCCTCCACTAGCCCATTCGACACCCCACCCCCCTTATTCAGTTTAAAACCACCCGTGTAGCAGTGGCAAACCTGCCTGCCAGAATGCTGGTCCCACACCTGTTAAGATGCAATCCGTCCCTTTTGTACAGTTCCCCCTCACCCCAAAACAGATCCCAGTGATCTAAGAATCTAAATCCCTGCCCCGTACACCAGTTCCTCAGCCACACGTTCAGGTCCCGTATCTCCCTGTTCCTGCTCTCGCCAGCACGAGGAACTGGAAGCAAACCGGAGATAACAACCCTGGAGGTCCTGCTTTTCAGCATTTTTCCGAGCTCTCTAAAGTCACGCTGCAGAATATTCATCCCCTTCTTTCCGACATCGTTTGTGCCGACATGCACTACCACTTCCGGATGTTCACCTTCGCCCTTGAGGATTTTCTGCACTCTGTCCGTGACATCCTGGATCCTGGCACCAGGAAGGCAGCACACCATCCTCGCATCCCGTCTGTTGCCGCAGAAACCCCTGTCCGTACCTCTCACAATGGAGTCTCCCACTACAATGGCGTTGCCTGCCTTAGGCCTTTTTGGTTTTGGCTCAACAGCCCTATTCGCATCACAAGCCAGTCCGTCGCCCAGTGTAAACACCTCTTCTGTCCCGACAGCTTCTAAGTGGGTGAACCTGTTCACAAGAGGTACAACACCCGGGGAAGTTGGCATTCCATGCTTCCCTCCCGTTCTCACTGTCTCCCACCTTCTCTCTTCCAGTACCTTAGGTGTAACAATCGTACTGTAGGACTTGTCGAGGAACGACTCAGTTTCTTGGACGAACCGGAGGTCATCCACTTGCTTCTCAAGTTCCCCAACACGGCCCTTCAGGAGCTGTACCGGGATGCACTTCTCGCATTTGTAGCAGCCAGAGGCACCGGCGGTGTCCTTGACTTCCCACATACTGCAAGCATGGCACTGAATCAGCTTGCCTGACATCTCCTTCTTTCGTCTCCTCTCCGAAGCCTCTCGAGCCATGTTTCAGCCATGTTCCTACTGATATGTCATGCCAGACAGTTCCACCTTAATTTCTCCTCCACAAGAATTTTTGTCAATGGGATAACAACTACATTGTATCAGGAAGATGTGAAGTATCATTAAAGATGGCTGCCACCTTGACCATTCCCTTTTCTCTCTTAGGATAGACACAAAAAGCTTGAGAATCTCTGCAGGTCAGACAGCAACTCTGGAGAAAAGGAATAGGTGACATTTCGGGCCGAGACCCTTCTTCAGTCTGAAGAAGGGTCGAGACCCAAAACGTCACCTATTCCTTTTCTCCAGAGCTGCTGTCTGACACGCTGTTACCCAAGCTTTTTGTGTCTATCTTCAGTTTAAACCAACATCTGCAGTTCCTTCCTACCCTTTTCTCTCTTTTACCTTCTGAGAACTTGAAAGTCCAGACATACAGTATGAACAGCTAATGTAATCATATTACTGAAGGAATATGAACGTCACCTCTTTCACACCCCCTTTTCTCCAGAGGTGCTGCCACATTTTCTTACTCTGAACCTTACCACATTCAGTTATTCCATTATTACACTTTACAATATTTTTGCACTACCACACACTACAATATTTGCACCATTCTGCTATTTTGCACTCATCATCATATTTATCGTTGTATCTATTATTATATTATATTGTATGTTGTTTACTCTGAGTTTCATGGAAACAAGACATTTAGATTAGAGATACAGCGTGGAAACAAGCCCATCAGCCCATTGAGTCTGCGGCGACCTGCGATCCGCCATATACTAGTTCTATCCTACACACTAGGGGCAATTTACAGAGGCCAATTAACCTACGAATCTGTATTTCTTTGGAATTAGGGAGGAAACCGTAACACCTGGAGGAAACCCATGTGGTCACAGGGAGAACGTACAAACTCTGTGCAGACAGCATCCATAGTCAGGATCTAATCTGGATCTCTGACACTGAAAGGCAGCAACTCCACCGTTGTACCACTGTGCTGCCCGAACTTAACTTCACCCGTGCGTATATGGCAATCAAATAATCTGAATCTAAATCTATGGTATAACTAACTGTATGAAGTGAGATCTAAATCTATGGTATAACTAACTGCGTGAAGTGAAATGAGTAACTCGTTAAGATGAGAAAATAAGAGTACTGGAGATTCAGAATAATTACCATTGAGAAAAGCTTGAGAAAAGTATCTTATTATGCACCAGCTCTTGCATTTCCTACACCAACTGCATCATCCTGTGTGATTGTCAAGACTAATTATTAGCAAATGAGGTGTGGAAATGTTTACATCCCAAACAGTGTTGCAACTTTTCAACAGATTTCTTTCATGGGCCTGACAGCAGACGACGTTAATAATTCATGATGGTGACGGGTGCCTTTAAGGCTGGTTCTATTATTCATGGCCATTGGTGAGGTGCTGGCACCTTGTCCTGCAGACAGGGCCGGTGCTAGGAATTGCGGGGCCCAATTAGAAAACTGATGGCGGGGCCCCTACTCTAGAAAAGTAAAAATTTATGTATGCTTATATTTCGTGTAGTTTCGGGAATTTTAAGGCAAGCTGGTTGGCGATTGGATGCACCCCCCTTAGAGACAGCGTTTGATTGGCCGCGAAATAAATTTGTCAAATCTGTAACAAAAATCGCTGGTCGGTGCGAACTCAGTGGACTATCTGGTTGTATCTCCAAACTAATCTGGTTGTATCTCCAAACTAATCTGGTTGTATCTCCAAACTAATCTGGTTGTATCTCCAAACTAATCTGGTTGTATCAACCAGATTATCTGGTGGTATCTCCAAACTAAACAGTATAACATGCAGGTACATTCATTTAAAATTAAATTCAGTGATTATTTCACATGATTTCTCACTGTGTAAAGCTCAATATCTGACCAATTTCTGTTTAACACGTTTGGTCTGCCGTGAGCATTTTTCGTTGCATCTCGTTGCATCTCCCCTTTTCCTAATCGGCCACAATTCAGATAATAGTCTACTTTCCTGTTTTTGCCACCAAAGTGGATAACCTCACATTTATCCACTTTATACTGCATCTCCCATGCATTTGCCCTCTCACCCAACCTATCCAAGTCACCTTGCAGCCTCCTAGTTTAGAGGGGTTTAAACGGTTTAGAGATGTTTAGAGGGCTTCAGATGGGTTCAGGTGTGTTTACAATTGTTTAGAGGGGAATAGAGGGAAATAGGGGGGCTAGAGGGGGTTTAGAGGTGTTCAGAGGGTCCCAGAGGGGTTTAGAGACGTTATAAGCCCCCCGTGAGAAATTGTAATTCTCTGAAATTGAAGATAGACATAAAGCTGGAGTAACTCCGCAGGGCAGGCAGCGCAGCGACTCTGGAGAGAAGACCCTTCTTCAGACCGAACTGAACTCGCGTCGATGAGAGTACGTGTGATTGTCTGAAGAAGGGTCTCGACCAGAAACACAACCCTCTTCCCAGAGCCGCTGCCCGTCCCGCTGAGCCAACTTCAACTTCAGAGCCAAACAAAAAACACAGAGTGCTGGAGGAACTCAGCGGGCCAGGCGGCTGCCTCACCCGCAGCATTTCTCCAGCATTTTTGTCTACTGCAAAACGTCATTCCGGGAATGCTGAGGGGACAGGGTGATAGAGAGGGAGTGGGAGAGCTAGAGAGAGACGAGATGGGGAGCGGGAGAGAGAGCGCGAGAGAAAGAGGGAGGGAGTGAGCAAAAGACAGAGAGACACAACCAAAGATCCGCTATAAGATGTTCAAAAGGGAACTGGATCCAAGATCTTTGGACACAACGTGGGTCGGTAGGTGAATGACAAACCTGCACACCAGGAAGAAGCCCCTTCTCGCGGTCCGGGGCCCTCACTCATGATGGTGAGTTAAATGAAATTCTCAACGTGTCACCGATCTACATTCCTCAGTAAATGTAATTGTGTTTTAAACAAGTATTAATGACGTCGCGTGAATTTTATTCAAGGAACACGGCGTCATTAATGGAGAGGAGGAGAAGTTAGAGAGGAGGTTGTGAAACTGTCTCCGGAGAGAGGAGGAGAAGTTAGAGAGGAGGTTGTGAAACTGTCTCCGGAGAGAGGAGGAGAAGTTAGAGAGGAGGTTGTGAAACTGTCTCCGGAGAGAGGAGGAGAAGTTAGAGAGGAGGTTGTGAAACTGTCTCCGGAGAGAGGAGGAGAAGTTAGAGAGGAGGTTGTGAAACTGTCTCCGGAGAGAGGAGGAGAAGTTAGAGAGGAGGTTGTGAAACTGTCTCCGGAGACAGTTTCACAACCTCCTCTCTAACTTCTCCTCCTTTCTTTCCCCACCCCCCATCAGTCCTTTCTTTCCCCACCCCCCATCAGTCACTTTCTTTCCCCACCCCCCATCAGTCTGAAGAAGGGTTTCGGCCCGAAACGTCGCCTATTTCCTTCGCTCCATAGATGCTGCTGCACCCGCTGAGTTTCCCCAGCAATTTTGTGTACCTACGGCGTCATTAATACTTGTTCAAAACACTATAACATTTACTGAGGAATGCGGATAGATGCAGATTCATGACATTGCATAACAAGGTGTTAAGTACTTACCGTTAAGATGTGCTAACAGCACTAGTTAACAAATCGTTTGTGTATGATGGCCGTGCAGCGGTTGTTATACATGTTCGTTTAAAAAAATCCGGATGGCGAATTAAAAAAAATCTTTATTTAACAAAGAGAATTCGTATTTCCGTACGAAATACTGAACATTAGTGCGGGGCCCCGCTTAGGCGCGGGGCCCAATTGGGAGCAATCGGTCAAATCGGCTTAACGCCGGCCCTGCCTGCAGAGAAGGGCCAACAGCGAGCAGCTGTTTTCTGCGCTGTCAGAATAGCTTCTTCAAAGAGTTTGTCACATCTTCACCGAGAGCTGATAACACAGCAGGTAGTAGCAACGTCGCACATTGAGTCAAGTGTGTAAACATTCCCAACAAATGTTCAAATCAATTAGAAGATTACAGTGGAGTAAAGTGACTCGTCTGGTGTGTGCTTAACACAAAGGCAACTCAAATTTTATGGGAACAGTCCTGGTCTCAAAACTTACGTAGACCAACTGACTGGAGCGTTTGTGGACGTATTTTATGAGTACTGTGTTTACAGACCTGTATGTTGCTGCGAATACAAATTTTGTAGTTCCATTTTCAATACATGTGACAATTAAATACTCTTGACTTTGGGCATTGCCTGGTCTTATTCGCTTTTTATGAATCCTGTGTACTTGCCATCTGCTGATGTCAAGCGGACTGACTTTATTGGTTGGAGGGGCACAGCCTCTGTGGGGATGGGGAATTCAGGAGGTTCTGAACAAGGATTTTTGTTTAAATTGAGGATGGTCACAGTCGCGCAGCGATTGAACTGCTGTCTCATAATTAATCTACAAACCCGCAGGACTTTTGGATGAAGGAGGAAACCTATGCAGTCACAGGGAGAACATGCAAACTGTACATAGACAGCACCCAAGGTCAGGAATGAACCCAGGTCTCTGGTACTATGAGGCAGCAGCTGTACCAGTTGTGCAGTGTGCTGCCATGTACTTGTGGATGAACATGCCAGCACCCTTGTCCTGTCTTAAGCACCCACAGGCTGGGCCCCGCCACCATTACAAATGCTATCATTTTTGGGCTCTCTGCCTCCCAATACTTGTGTTGCAATCACCAATCACAAGTAAATGGACAGCAGAGCTTTGATCTGATCTATTGGTTATGGGATTGTTTGACTCAGTTAAACAGCATGTTGCGTCTGCTGTTTAACATGCTTCTAGTCCTGTTTTGCAGTTTGGTTTTGGAAGACGCTGCACTTCAAAGGATTCAACGGTATTTTATTGTCATGTACCAATTAAGGTACATTGATATTCGAATTACCATAGTTAAAAAAAACAACAATACATACAACGACATAAAAGTTAACATAAACATCCACCACAGCAGACTCCCCACATTCCTCACTGTGATGGAAGGCACTAAAGTCCAATCATCTTCCCTCTTTATTCTCCCATGGTCGGGGCAGTCGAACCATCCACAGTTGGGGCGATCAAAGCTCCCACAGCCGGCGGTCGAAGCCCCACATCGGGGCAGTTGAAACTCCTGTGGTTGGAGCTCCTGAAGTTGGTCTCTAACCAGGGACCGTGAGCTCCACGATGTTAAAGTCAGCAGGGCTCCTGCGGTTGGTGCTCTGAGATCGATTCCTGGCAAAGGGATCGCTTTAGGGAACGGGGGTTCCCCTCTTCGACAATAGTTTAGGCTCTCACCAGGATCTCCTCTATATCCCGTAGCTCCGCTCTCACTTCCCATCCCCCCACTCATAATAAGGACAGAGTCCCTCTTGTCCTCACCTTCCACCCTACCAGCCGTCGCATACAACAAATAATCCTCCAACATTTTCGCCACCTCCAATGGGATCCCACCACCGGCCACATCTTCCCAACTCCTCCCCTTTCGGCTTTCCGCAGAAACCATTCCCTCTGTAACTCCATGTTCAATTCGTCCCTTTCCACCCAAACCACCCACTTCCCGGGTACTTTCCCTTGCAACCGCAGGAAATGCTACACTTGTCACTTTACCTCCCCCCTCGGCTCCATCCAAGGACCCAAGCAGTCTTTCCAGGTGATGCAGTGGTTCACCTCCAACCTCATCTATTGCATCTGCTGTTCCAGGTGTCAACTGCTCTACATCGGTGAGACCAAACGCAGGCTTGGCGATCGCTTCGCTCAACACCTCCGCTCAGTTCACAATAACCAACCTGATCTCCCGGTGGCTCAGCATTTCAACAATTCCTCCCATTCCGAATCTGACCTTTCTGTCCTGGGCCTCCTCCAAGGCCAGAGTGAGTCCTACTTCAAATTGGAGGAGCAGCAAGCACCTCATATTTTGCTTGGTTTCAGGTCATCCTTGCTTTCTCCCTCCTTCCTCTTCGTTTCCCAGCTCTCCCACAGCCTACTGTCTCCGCCTCTTCCTTTCTTTTTCCCGTCCCACCCCATCATTCAGAAGAAGGGTCTCGATCCGAAATGTTGCCTATTACTTCGCTCCATAGATACTGCCTCACCCGCTGAGTTTCTCCAGCATTTTTGTCTACCTGCAAGTTCCACGATGGTAGGTCCGCAGGCTCCCTCGGTTGGAGCTCCCAAATCGATCTCCAGCAAGAGGCCGCCAACTCGTCGATGTTAGGCCAGGTTAAGAATAAAGGGTAAAACCCCTGTCTCATGGTGAGAGTTGACACACGAGGTACCCCGATTTAAAACTCGTGGTAATAACGTACGATTAACGTAGCTGTAACGTCGGAACTCATGGACGCAACTTAGAGACTCGTGGCGCTAACGGTAGGTACCCGTGAAACTTGTCAACTCTTGAAAAAAATCAAACATGTTTAAAGTTTTCACGAGTCAAATTTACTCTTGTGGTTAAGAATTGAAACATTTTAACTCGTTGTAAGAACTTAGTGGCCCGTGCGTTTACCTTAGTGTATCGTGAGTCTACCGTGGGAACTCTTAAGCCATTTAAAACAGAGATGAGGAAACACCTTTTCACACAGAGAGTTGTGTTTGTGGAATTCTCTGCCTCAGAGGGCGGTGGAGGCTGGTTCTCTGGATACTTTCAAGAGAGAGCCAGATAGGGCTCTTAAAGATAGCGGAGTCAGGGGATATGGGGAGAACACAGGAACGGGATACTGATTGTGGATGATCACATTGAAGGGCCGAATGGCCTATTCCTGCACCTATTGTCTATTGTCTATTGAGATACGATAAGGAAAAAAATCCCAACTCCGTCGCGGTAAGAGATTATAAAGGTTTCCCCCAACCCCCACTCCCACATAAAACAAGCTAAAGGATACTAAAACATACATTTCACACATACGATTAAAACAACAAAGAAGGAAGGGACAGACAGACTGTCGTCGACAAAACAAAGTAGATGATTGTCGACTTCAGGAGGTCGCTGCCAAAACACACACCCCTCAACATCAGTGGCACCACGGTGGAGAGAGTGGAGAGCATAAAGTTCCTCGGAGTGCAAATTACAGACAGTCTCACCTGGTCCAGGAACAACACTGGGATCGTCAAACGGGCCCATCAGCGACTGCACTTCCTGAGGAAAGTCAAACAGGCCTCACTCCCCACCAACATCCTCAGGACATTCTACAGGGGCACGGTGGAGTCTGTACTCACGTACTGCATGAACACATGGTACTCCACCTGCAACTGCTCAGACAGGAAGGCTCTGCAGAGGGTAGTGAGGGGAGCAGAGAGGATCATTGGCGTCTCCCTACCCTCGGTACAAGAACTGTTCCAGAGCCGCTGTCTGAAAAAAGCTCTGAGAATAGCTAAGGACAAACTGCACCCCCTCCACATACACCTGGATCTCCTGCCATCAGGCAAGAGATACCCTAGCATCAAAGCCTGCACAAGACTGCTAAACAGCTTCCTGCCACAGGCTGTGAGGCTGCTAAACAGTCACTCTGTACTCACAGTCACCTGATTCTGCGGCTTTGCACTGACATTTTGATA
The DNA here is from genome assembly GCF_010909765.2 of Amblyraja radiata. Classification (NCBI taxonomy): domain Eukaryota; kingdom Metazoa; phylum Chordata; class Chondrichthyes; order Rajiformes; family Rajidae; genus Amblyraja; species Amblyraja radiata. The sequence continues at coordinate 109,680,993 of NC_045956.1, forward strand.
ACTCTGGCACTGGCCACTCAAATCAGCTGCCCTGGACATTTTAATGACTGTTTTTACCGTATTTTAATGTTGCTGTTTTACCTGCTTTTAACTATTTATACTGTTTCATCAGGGACTGGATTGTTTTTACTGTTATTATGTGTGAAATGTTTTAAGTTTCATGTGCGATGCTCCGGTATTCCCTGGGAAACGTCTTCTCATTTTGCACTGTACAATTGTTGCTTTGCAAGATGACAATAAAGGTTGATTGATTGATTGATTGATTGATTGATTGATTGATTGATTGATTGATTGATTGATTGATTGATTGATTGATTGATTGATTGATTGATTGATTGATTGATTGATTGATTGATTGATTGATTGATTGGTGAGGCAGCCATTGCGGTTGCCAGTGTCAAGAAGCTTGGAGTATCATATTCAGATTTGGTCAACCTGCAATAGGAAAGATGCAATTACACTGGACTGAGATGAATGGAGATGTAAGAGGATGTTGCCAGGACTTGACGTACTAAGTTATTGGAAGAGGTTGGGCAGGCTAGTACCATCCCTTGGAGCACAGGAGACTGAGGGGGTGATCTTATAGTGGAGTATAAAATCATGAAGGGCATAGATAGGGTGAACTCACACAGCATTTTTCTCAAAGTTGAGGAATCTTGAAGGTGAAGGCAGGGGAAAGATTTAACAGGAACCTGTGGGGCAAATAGAGGCTGGTATGTATATGGAATGAGCTGCAAGAGGAAGTGGTTGAGGAAGGCGTGATAAGAATCTGCAAAATACATTTGGACTGGTACATGGATGGGAAAGATTAAGATGGATATGGGTCAAACACAGGCAAATGGGACGTGCAAATGAGCATCTTGTCGGCATGGACGGATTGGGCCAAAGGGTCGGTTTCCATGCTGCGTAACTATAGCTCTGACTCTAAATGCCTGGTGCCACTCATGTTGGTCCCTACTGTAGCTCCTTCTTCAACTAGGGCTGATCCTGAAATCCCAGTTGTTTATGTTGGACTCCAAACCTTCAAGATTTGATTCTAGAATAACCAGTTGTAATTCCTCTTGAACATGACCGCACACTCAAATGGAGGGATGCAGCTGAATTGGTAGGACTGTCATTTCAGTGGTAAAATCTGTAAGGATTTGTGCTAGGGTTGGATTCAAAAAGGCGACATTATCAAAATGTTTCAGTTGCAAGTCGAGGTTAAGTACTTTATTTTTAAAAGCTGGTCACCACAGCTATGTTGTGGCAGGTGATTGATGTTCGAAGTGGGAGTGATAATAGATTTTTAAGAACAATAAACCATTCATAGATACAGCTGTAATAGAATGGGGCAGGAAATAATGTCCACTTAGTTTAGTTTGGAGATGCAGTGTAGAAACAGGGCCTTCAGCCCACCAAGTCGGTGATGATCAGTGATCACCCATACACTAGTTCTTCCCTTGAAACCAATTGAAGCCAATTAACCTACAAACCTGCACCATATGGAATGTGAGAGAAACCTAAAGCACCAAGAGACAACTCACACGGTCACAGGGAGAACATAAAAACACTGTGCAGACAACACCCTTATTCAGGATCGAACCCGGGTCTCTGGCGCCGTACATCAACAACTCTACCACTGCACCAATGTGCCGCCCTATGTTTTAATAATAGATGCGGGATGGGAGTAACGAGGAGAATGAAGGAAATTATAGTGCTGGCTGAATTGGAATCGTTTTTGTGGCTTTTCGATGTCGATGAGCCATAAAATTTGAATTGTTGGTTTAGTTGAGTTGTTCAAACAGGGCACAGAGTCCCAAATCTCAGTAGGGGCAACGTGGAAAAGCTTAGTTTAAAACATGTGGGTGGGTGGTTGGGCTGCTGCACATATTTCCAGAATTGAATCATTTATTGAGCTTTTGAGGACATTGCCATGGTACAACAGTGGCACCTACAGGCGAGGAGGCCAATCGCTGCAGAGCGCTTAAACATTGGATTTAAGGAGGAAATGGACCACATCTCATTACCTCTTGAAATTCAAAACTGGATTAGCATTTATTTTACTATGAACTACTGTGGACTGTGTCTTTGGTTGCACAATGGACTTTGATTTTTAAAATGACGGCAGAGTCGGCAACCCTCCCCCAACTACGCAAGCACGGATAGCGGACCTGACAACCCTCCCGCAACTGCGCAGGCCCGGCTGACGGGGCCGGCAAGCGCAGTTAACGGTAAAAAATAAATAGAAGTTTATTAAGGGAATAACTTGGGAATTACTTTGTCAAATGGAACAAAACTTGCTACTGCACACCCCTGGCGAATGGTGAGTAAGGTGCTCCTAAAATAGAAGCGCTATCGTGCACCGTTTTGGCTGTATCTCGCACATAAACCCGATCTCCTGGTTTAAACGGGTGCATGTTTCCTTTTGCCAGAGGGAGCTGTGCCTGCTTAACTTTCTCTGTGATTTTACTAACTGTTTCGCACATGGCTTGAGCATATTTTAAGGATTTTTTATCGTTCCATATCAGGGCTACCTTCTCAGGAGTAATCGGGGGTCGATTTCCTGTTGTCATAGGTCGCCCCATCAATATATCGTGAGGTGTTAGGCCCGTGTTTCTATTTTTCTGTTTTCTCAGGGCATACATCACTACGGACATGGCGTCTGGCCACAACTTATTTTGCTGACATACTTTGGCCAAAGTAGCTTTTATCTCTCCCTTTACTCTTTCTACCATCCCTGAGGGCTGTGATTGATATGATATGTGTAATTTCCACTGGAACCCAAGAGCTTTCGACAAGTTCTGAACTAATTTACTGGTGAAATGAGTTCCTCTGTCACTGTTTATTCCCATGGGTATTCCGAATCTAGGTATTATTTCTTTCATTAAAATATTGACTACCGTCCTTACATCATCTCTCCTAGTGGGGTTGTGCTTCCACCTATCTGGAGAACCTATCATCTATGACCAGGTTGTACTTAAAACCCTTTGCTGCTGGCATATGTACAAAATCAATTTGCAAATTCTCAAAAGGCGATTCAGGTTGTGGTAAGTGATCAAATGTTACAGGCGTCTTCCCTCTATTATTTTGTTGACACACCAGACGTGTTCTTGCAACTTTATCAATTATGACTGTTGTACGTGGTGCATACCATTGCTGGGACAATGCATGTGCCACCCCCCCCTTTTCCCATGTGAGCCTGTCCATGGGCTAGGCGAGACAGGGACAAAAATAGGCTCCTGGGGCAAACTACCCAACCATCAGGGTGGACCCAGACAATGGGGCTTTGCTCCAGGAATTATTTTGCTGGAGTGATGCTAGGCTCTGGGCATCCTGAAACTGGGCTACTTCAATGCTAACCGGGAGCTTTCTTTGTGCTGCAGACTTAATTATAGCCGCGGGGTTTGCCTGAGGGCAATCTGTTTGGCTACATAATCAGCTGATTTGTTTCCCTTTGATACATCATCATCCGATGATGTATGAGCCTCACATTTAATAACTGCAATTTGCAGTGGCAATTGTATGGCATCCAATAAATGTAAGACCAGTTTATCATGCTTAATAGTCTTTCCTGTTAATGTGATGAATCCTCTATTTTTCCATAACTGCCCAAAGTCATGTACAATACCAAATGCATAGCGAGGATTTGTGTAGATATTAGCACTTTTATCTTTTGTCGATATGCAGCCACGAGTCAGGGATAACAGCTCAGCTGCCTGAGCAGACATTCCGGATGGTAAAGTATACAGTATGCCTCCAGCACTTGGT